>NC_086321.1:165322031-165688281 GCF_036172605.1 Pelobates fuscus | reverse complement strand
TTTCTTACAGTGAATTCTGTTCAAGCAACATTCTGGTTTGTGTGATGAATATCTGGGCATTTCAATGCTATATTTATTAGTTGAAGGAACACTATTGTGTCAGGAATACAAACAAGTATTCCTAACATTATGGTGCTGGAATACATATTAAGGTGTTTGGCCTCCTCTCTATGACATAAAAAGGTGTTAAACTGAGCTCCTCTCCAACGCTGCGCCGATCTCTCGCTCTGGCTGGTCTCCATGGCTGAGATAATCAGTCTTGACTATCTCAGCCAATCTAATGCTTTCCCATAGGAAAGTTTCAGGAGGCTATTGCAGAAATAGATAAGTTAAACCTACTCAAATACTATTTCTGCTTACAATCCTTTTTACGTTGTACACTATTGTGGTTCTGTTTGTTTATCTCCACATATACATGGACAGATATTTACACCTGTATCCCTGAGTGAAGATCAAACCACTCCAAGCGCTATCAGAGGAGCCAGGTTTTACGGCTCCATTACACGTGAGTATACATTTTATAGTTTTTACCTACCCTTGCTCCATAGCTCTACATACTTCACCATATACAATTTTTATTTGTTTAGTTTTTTATGAGGATACCCCCTACCACACCTATAATTCGAAGAATTACCTATGCACTTGATCCATAGACGGGGATCATTCCGCCCAGGCGCATACACTGGAGCTGTATTGAAGCTCCAGGAAAGTGTGAGTGCACATCTTTTATTTTACCTATCACCACTACAGTTTTAAATATTACACTTTTATTTCTTCTCTGGTTCTCTTCACATATACATTGTCAAGAATTACTGAAGTGCTGCACCTACCCCCTGTTTTTATGCAGTTTTCTGATCAGAAAAGGGAAACTCTGTATAAGCTGCTTTTAGACTATTATCACTTTGCTTTACATGCATTTTCATATCAATATTGTGCATGTTGGTTGTGTCTAAGAAAACCTTTATAATAATGAATTCATTCCTTCTCAATTTCCATGGGGGAAAGTAAATATCGTTAAGTTTTGCTATCAGATGCTGAAAATAAAAACACAACTTTTTTTTTTCTTGTTTTTCAAACATGAACTCATTGCTATGCCATAAACAATTTAATTAATGGGCATATACTGAAAGAAAAAGTCTCTGTAGAGGAAATGCTGACTGTGGCACTGTGGCACAGAAAATATATGACCCGTTCCACTATTCTGCTACATCCTGCAAACAACTGTATAATAATGCATAAAAGAGCAGAACAACATCTCAGATTACCAGCTCAGACAGGAAGACGCAACGTGCTGAATTTCAAACACTAGACATGCTAGAAGGTCTACTAGACAAACAAAAGGCTTGTAACCGTTCTAAAAAAATTATCTTTATAACCTCAGCTGCACTACACCTACGGAGGGCTAGCCTGGTGCCTTATGTGGCACATGGCTTTGTTGCTCCATCCCTACCCCTCACCCCCACTGCCTCAATCAATAAGATAACATACTTTCAAGCAGCATATAAAGCATTAGGCCTTAAATTGTACGCATATATTATAACATATTTACCGTCAATATCTAGATAAGTCTGCCTTTATGCTATTAATGTTCCCATCCACAGCTTTATAAATAACAGCAGAATGAACAGTTCACAATTTTCTTCTTACTGTACATTTGCTATAAGGATATATTCATATGCAGCAAACACAATATTGTACAGAAAGAAATAGTGGATACAAATTGAGAACAATAATATGAACAGAATAGTCCTGTCATACTTTCACAAAGGGCATATACAATTATTAAAACTTATCTTTTACATAGTGCTCTTCAAATCAAATCTTTAACCCCTTAAGGACCAAACTTCTGGAATAAAAGGGAATCATGACATGTCACACATGTCGTGTGTCCTTAAGGGGTTAAAGGACAACTGTTACATCAAAAAATGTAATAATCCATTCATCAAGTATTGAAAGGAAATGGCTTTCTAAGTGAAGTACAGGTAGTCTTCGTTTAACAACTTACCTGTTTACTGACTGTTAGGATATACGACCAGCTCTCTAGCGCTGGGAATCCCCCGAATCCCATTCTCGGGAATTCCCTCAAACATATAATCGCGTGATTAGAGAGCTGGTCTATTTTCGGGGGAATTTACCTGAACATAGACCTGCTTTCTAGCGCATGCAAGACTTGGTTGTCTCGCTGGTGTGAGGCATCCTTACTTATCAACCGATTTGTTTAACAATCAAATTGTAATAACAGAGCTCAATCGGTAAGTGAGGAGTACCTGTATATGTAATAAATGAGAAAAACTCATTCCTATTTTTAGTATGTATTTGGATTTTTCAGCCATATACATACACCTTGGGTCCGACAATGTCTGACAATGTTTGAAAATCAACAGTCTCTGTGGTCTTCCCATCTTCACTCACTGCACAGAAGCATGGAAGACCATAGAGACTAAATATACGTTTTGAAGTGACTGTTGTCCTAAGTGAATTATCAATCTGTAATTACACTGGCACCCGATGCATTTTATTTTCCTGTTATGACTGTCTATTATTATGTTCCAGGTAGACAAAACCTTGCTTTAATTGTAGCTTTGGCTTTAGCTTTATTTAAAATTTTTAGTTGTTATGTATATGTTTACAAAATCAAGTTTAGGTTCAATTAAAACCCCTAACTCAATTTGGATTTTTCATGCTACATTTAAGAAATCTGAGAAAGTGGATTTTAAGAATTTGCTTACTTTACTCTGGAGAAATGTTACTTTATTTGCCATACCTAACAACACAACAAGTTCCACAATCTATGTGTAGATTTAAATGAACACCTTAGGCACCAGTACAATGATTATCTATTTTATAACTTTTGGCCTATATATTTACTTGTATTTTTGCATGCTTATATTTGTACAGATATAGAAAAAAATATTTTGGAGGATTCAGACATGCTGTTTCTTCAACAAGACAGTTGTGCGTTTTATTTATTGTGAAAGAGGTTCGGGCACACAACCGCCCGTGACATTCACCTTTTATTGGATCAAGGTTACAGAGTCAAAACTGCGAGACAGAAACCTTGCTTCTGTAACCTTGATCCAACAAAATCTGGAATTCACGTGTGGTGGTGTGCCCAAACTTATTTTGCAATTACGGGATACTTTGGAGTTTATACCACCTCCGTGCGCATCAATCTGGACAGGTGTGAATAAGCTATCCCCTCCTTGATGAGTTTTGCATTTTAAGTAAGCAACCCAAACAGAATGCCATCAGGAAACACAGCAAAGCGTTCTCTGATTTGTAGTTCAGTTAACTGCATAAGTGAACTACGTCTTCCAGAAACCTCTGCTTTGTCCATAATATTATTTCTGTGCAGAGGATTATGGGATAGAGCAGCACATTGAAAAGTCAATTGATTACATATTAGATTATACGGACAGGCTGATCCTGATCTAGGCAATGTTAATTAGCATTTAATAACATGAGAATCTTCTTACCATAAATTATTTCAGATAAGTTGTACAAGCATATATTTTTTAAATACATTTTCTTTAAAATGCAATTTAGAATTAATTGGTCAGCTACAGCCTTTTAACAATGTATATAGGCAGGTTTTACCATCCTTTGATTATTACAGTCAAGAATATAAAAAAAAAGCCAAGTATTGTATTTTGTATGCCACTGCAGCTTTAAGCTATTCATTTAATGTGAATGGAAGTAAAAAAAAAATGTAATTTGAGTACTCATCATCAAGTCATTCTCCTGAAAATCCAGTTGCTATGGATGCACAGAATGCTTTCTGTTTCCAAGGGAAAGGTGATTTGAACTTGCTGTAGACATTTAGATATACTTAGAAATGACATTGAGAATATGGTTTTTAAGAATACAATAATGAAAAACATGAAATTCTATGCAATTTGGCATATGTATGAAACCTAAGATTATGCTATATTACTATAATCTATGTTTAAATGTGGCCATGGTTATACATTGATAAAACATTTAATTTAATACTCTTTTTTTTTATTTTTAGAGTTTATAAAAAAAAACGAGAGAATGGTTAGAAAAATGAAAATGAGTTCCCAAGATGCAGAAGCCTTCAGAGTAGTTTTGGTCCATTCCTGTACATCTCACATTTTTTTAGGACTGTCTGTTCTTGTAACGTTTTATGCAACAGTCCCTTCTAACTTCTAAAAAATAAAAATAATGCCATATTTGGCATTATTCTATAGGTCCTCTCTAATAAACAGTAAAATGTGTGCTGTCAGGCGGTCCCCAAGCAGTTTGTGGCGGAGGTAAGTATTTTGGAGCCTCTAGGCATGAAATCTGTTACAGCATTCTATCCTGCCGCAACACCTGTAAAGCCTATTACATTGCGAACGGCATGGAGCACCGTAACAGAGTTAAGGGGTTAAAGGATTACTCCAACCAAAAAACCCAGTGGTTTCAGAAAACATTGTATTTAATCAGAGTAATCCCTTTTATTCTAATACCCCACAATGAAAAAAAAAAAAAAAAGAAAAATAGCTAAAACTTAACTCTGTTCTTCCACCAGTTCATCCTCAGCTGACATCACTCCCTCTCGCTGGAAGGAGGTTGGGCATGCCACTGTTGGCTGTCTGTCAACAAACACTAGGTATTGATATTAGCCAGACTGGAACACCTGTTCTGGGTTTGCTAATGATGCCCCAATAACACTGCATCCGGTAGAACGGGGTTAAACTCTGTATGTTCAGCGTTTCAAATTAAAACAAAGAGCATCCAAGTACCAGACCATGTCCAATAGGCATTTGCTAACCTTTGACCGGTTCCACTGAGGAAAGAGAGTGTTTATGAGCACAGGGAAGCAAGGGAAGTGAGGGGAAATACATATATAATTTAACAAACAGCTATTTCACAGTGACAAACACACAAAATGAAGCCATGCGTTCAAACTCCCACTACTCCTGGGCAGCAGAAACAGAGTTCATAAAAATACTACTTTCTGTCTCATTAGAGATTTTACCTTCTAGCTGAAAGCAGCAAGGTGAATTCTTAGTCTAGGACTCATCTAAGAGGTTTTGCCCTGATGTGGCAGGTGAACTTATACTTTTTTAAGCGCCATTGGAATGATAAAAAAAAATCTCCAGTTATATAAATGTGCATAGTAATTTGGAATAGGTAACATTTTTGTTTTTTGTTTCACAGTGATAATCTGGTCTCTCTCTCTAGAGTGCATCATTGATGGAAGATGTCTTACAATAGCAATTGCACAGAGCAGTGGTTCATGGGCAGAAGAGAAGACTGACCGAATCCTATTTTCTGTGAGTTGCCATTAGTTAGAAACGGACCATTATATTCATCAGCGAAATGTAACTGCCCGCACTAAAGTATTTAATTTAGGGCACCACCTTTTCCAGTGCAACGGAGTGACCCTCTGACACCGGGAATAATCTACTGATGGTGTCTGACCAAAATTAATCTAGAATATAGTCTATTATATCTATTATAGTCTACTAGTCCATTATAATTCAAAATGGGTTACTGAACTCATTTTGCAATTGAAGAATGCGTCTTCGAGCTAATGTCACATACATAATTTGGGTGCCTGTCAAAAAGTTTAGGAACACTTGTATAAACCATGTCTCACATTGGCAGTTTGTTCTCTCTATGTAGGGAGTGATAGATGCAGGATGACAGTTTGCTCTCTTATGTGTACGTAGCATGGAGTCTATTTTACAATTTGTTCTTTCTCACTATCTCACTCTGAAGTAAGTGTAGAATGAAAGATGCCTTGGTCTTTGCAAGGTGTAATAGATGATATTTACCTGGGATTTGTATTTTCTATGTTTACAAAATACAAACATAGCACTTATCTATTTATTTTGAGAAACATAGTTCCTTGTTAGGGATCCGTGCAACTGGAAGTGACAAAATCTTTAATAAATAGTTTTATTGCTCTGTGTGCTAGTATCCTTAGTTTTCTAAGAAAACAATTTTACTATTTCATGAGAAGACTATATGGTGTATGTTGGACACCAAATTTTTATATACAAATCTTTCAGTACGTAAAGGAAAATTAAGAAAGAAAGACGAAGTCTGAAAAACAAGTAGAATACCCTTTTAACGTAAAGTGACCTGGTGATGTGGTCTCTTTTACTCTCTCACATCAATTAGAGTAGCAACCCAATGATTATTTTCTACAGTTTACCTGATATTCCATTGGTGAAGGGGTAAACATGGACTTGAATTCACTTTAGGTTGTGTCCCTTTAATGCTGTCCCTTAGGTGTCTATGCAAAAAAATATCTAAGTGCAAAAACGATATCATTTAAAAAAAAAGCATTTTAGGCTTAGCTGTGACATTACAATAGTAAAAAGCCAATTATCGCTTCAGGTATTTTATTGCACACAGTTCCTAACAGAATACACTTTTAAATGATTACCTTAAATGAGGCATCCATCTTGACCTAATATATGCTTATTTCTCCCCAATAATTAAATCTATCCATTGATAGCAACTCATTTTTTCTTGGCAGCTTCATAAGAGAGAGAAGAAGGGAGGTGAGCTCAGACAGGCAAATTAATAATTATTCAGCATCTGCATGAAACCACATTTGGCAGCAATTTCTAAAACTATTAAGCTGTTTTAATGAAATACACAAAATATAGGGATTACTTCGAGGGATTTAACAAAGTGCAAGAAGGTGATGATTTATATGTAGACAGAGTAGATAGAATGGGAGAACATAACATAAGGGGATAATCATGCACTACCGTAAAATGTGTTCAGTTGTCTTGAGTTGGAAACAAACAAGAAATAAAGCAATGCTGTGCCAATGCATACATTTAAACAAAACACTTTCAGCGGCACCTAGAGTCCCCCATGGCCGTGAAAATCAGAGCCTGTTTAAAAAAGGAATGCATGAAGGAGGCCTAGTGACAGAATCACTGTTGTGGGCTCTTCCAAGTGTCACTGATAAAAGGTGGACATAGGCCTTTACTCTAAGAGGTCAGTGACACAGCAAGCAATCGAAGCATCTGATTTAATGTGCCATCGTTTCTAATGAGCACTTCATTTTTTGAAAGCTGAAAAATGTTTTCACTGGTGAATGTAATGCGCATTTGTACATGAAGATACGGTACACAGAAATCAAGTCTCGCAGCCCCGGTTAATTTGCATTGTATGCCCATCGTATCTTTGAGCGGTCGTTGTCTGAGTAGGTCATAAAGTGAGGAGCAACTTATAAGTAAAAGAGGGTAGTAAGCATGCACAGTTTTTCTATTGCACTGTGCTTTCCTTAGTATTATTATTATTATTATTATTATTATTATTTTATTATTTATATAGCGCCAACAAATTCCAAATTAGTACTCAAAATCGTACTCGAATCTAATGTGCTATCGAATCTAATGAGCATTCACATTTTTGAGACTTTATTTTGCCAATAAAGGTGCAAATTAGATTAGAGTATATACGTTATATATCATAGTTGGTAATATCAATTTCAGTCTAGAATCGCAGTATTATAATTTATAATAAGAGTGAATAATTAATCTGGGATGATATGGTAATAGTAACTATATATCTCCATAGTGTCAAAACACTGAAAATAAATACACATGTAACATTTGTTCAGGACACTGATCATCTTAAACACATTTCATACCATAGTTAATGATTTGCATAAATCAAGATGTAACTGTTGTCTCTTATAACCTAAACATCTGTGGCCAGAAATGATTGAAGTGGAGTTTGATGAAAGGGGTTTGCAGTAAGAAGTGAAGAGATCTGGAGATAGCATAGCATTCTGAAGAAATGATTATCTTCATGATATTCACAGACAAGTAATTCAGTGATAATGATCATATGCAAAAAGCTGAAGATGAGCTGTAATTAGCGTTAATGCTCCTGGTCATTTACTGCATTATATAGCATCTTGGTTATAACATATCTAATTATATGAAAGGAGATTGGGTTTGACTTTCCTGAGCCTGCTGAAAGATTACACCCTCGAGACTCATTCATTCCATATCATGCTTCTGGCTACAATCTATATGCAGCTATTATTGTCTTTAATCTGCCACTACAGTTAGATCTCTTCTTCATGTATAGTCGTATAACTTGTCTCTATAAATGTAACCGTGGCACTAAAATTTATAATGATATGTTACCATTATATATTAATATTATAGAAATGTTCTGTGTTCTAGTAATTAAACCATTAGTCTGGAGTAATATTACTGTTTGATCAATGGAAATGTACTCATTTCTTACAATGAACTGTTTATATTGTAATTGGATTACAGCTGGAGTCTTGGTTTCTAAAGCTTCCTTGCCTACATCTCATTCAATTTGCAAGCAAAATTATTTATTGTAGGGTCAATAAATAGCAGTGCCCTTATGTGAGTAAAATTTATATTTCAAAATAATTCAATAACGGAGCATTGAAGCAGCAGAAAAATATTTTTTTTTAACCAAGTTCTTTTCATTTAAAAAAAAAAAAATTCAATAATTTTAATTTCCAACAAAAATCTTTACAAAAAGTGTACAACTGTTTGCTACACATGTGAACATGCACACATTTGTGCATATGAAGTGCCATTTTAATTAACAGGGATGCCTCCATTAGGCTGGGGGTGTAGTTTTGGTTTCTCAAGCATCTCTTGCAAATGATCTGTTTCAGAGGATAAAACATTTAAGTAGGTGTTACGTACTAGACTTATGCAAATTTGGCTTGGCTGAACCATTTTTTCCAAAAACAGAATATTTTTTCGGGATGTTCAAATTTTGCCCGTATGTTGGTTCATCTCCACAGAATTTGGGTACCGAATATAATATTATGTATTTATTCTGCAGTACACTGATAGGAGCATTTTCATGCAATTTTGTTCCCAGATCAAGTAAGAAAAAGTAATCAATCGAGGGACAAGAAGGAGGACCAGTAAAAAAAAAAAAAAAAAACTAATAATAAATATATATATATATAAATAAATATATATATATATATACAAAATAGGTATATTTAATTGCTGGGAAGCACCCGGGTTTATATTACTGGTTGTGAACTTATTGGAGGTCGAGTGCCAGAGGTTGGACATTTTTATATATATACCGACGTAACAAGAATTTAAGGGACTTATTGGTCAAAACGGATCCCCAACATTACTAGAGTCCAAAGAAAGGCAGTATAAATGCAGGGTGTGTGAGGTGTTTGGGATGTGTGACTTCTGGCCACATCATCCCTTCCAAAACCTTCACACACCCACACACTGGCAGAAGATACAAGATCCAGCAACGTATACATTGCCGCACAGACTTTGTCATCTATAAACTGTCGTGCCCGTGTGGACTTAATTATATTGGCAAAACAGAGACAGCTCTCTGTGAGAGAATCAGAGGCCACCGGTCTAGTATCCGACTAGCCTATCGTGATGGCAAGTTGGACAAGCCAGTGGCCAGACATTTTCTGGAGTTCAAACACCAACTCTCAACTCTAAGATGTATCGCCATTGAGCATGTTCCCATTCCAGCACGAGGGGGGAATAGAGGTCTCATGCTTCTACAGAGGGAGTGCTTCTGGATTTTTCAGTTGGGAACTTTATCACCTAGAGGTCTGAACGAGAAAAAATAATTCTCAGTGTTCCTGTAGGAAACTCTATAGAGACTTTAAATTCTGTAATAGTACCCTCTCTTTAACGTGAGTGGTATTTATTATGTATATTAAGATGGAGAGTTAATTACGTTCTTTATATTTTTCAGTAATTTTGTAACCAGGTGGTTTTTATGTTGGTTGTCCCTTTTTTAAAACAAACATTTAGATATACATGTGGATGCTTGCCCACGGATTTTTCGTTTACAGGCGTATTTAATTTTTTCCTCTTACTGTATAGGGGTATCTTGAGCAGCAGTACAGTTTAGGTTCACGGGTTTTCACATTACAACAATTTCTTTCCCTTTTATTTCACTCTTTATTTGTTTATTAGATCTTAATGTAGATCATACTGACCACATACTCACTATCTGTATCTCCAACACTGTATATACACAGCACATTTGGTGCTACACGTACAGAACATAAAGAGGAGCTAACCCTCCATCTCTTTTGTATAAGTAAGTGGACACACGCCACACTTTAATTAGTGATAGATTTGTACTCTATTTTTCGTCATCAGAATACACTGAGCATTTTTTCCACATTATATATTCAGTATCTAGCCACACTGTACATTAGCCTTTAATACAGATTATAACCTTTAACACAGATTATATCTATTGGCTAAACACTCACATTATCCTTATCCTCATCACTGTATATACATAGCACATTTCTCACCACACATACAAAACATATAGTGGAACTAATTCTCCGCTTTTTTTCATTAGAAAGTGGACACATGTTATTCTATAATCATCAGATAGTTTAGACCTCTATTTCTTCACTATCAGAAAATATTGTGGATTTCCTCACATCATATAATTAGTATTTGGCCACTTAGAGTGGTTTCATACTTAGATTTAGCCTGTTACGTTCCCCTTTCCTGTTTTTTTCCCCCTGGAGCGTCCTGGTTGCTAGGCAACCCTTACTGCTATAACATATTTTTTCGGATGAAATTGTATTTTGATCCTTCACAGCCTCAGTACGTGCGGGGGCAGCCAATGGGACGTGAGCGTCCATGGTTGCCTCGGCGACATGTCTTGGCTATCCAATAGCAGTATACCTTTCCCGGAGTTCAGGGTCACGTGACTTTGAACCCGGAAGTGGTAGGTGAGCGCGCCAGTCACCCGGACGCATCCGGCGGGAAAGGAGAATGCAGAACATCTGTGGGTAAGTAATCAACTGTAATTCTGTAATTTTCTATTCTAATTGTTTGTCCTATATAAGCTTCTTCATTGTAAGTGAAATGAGTATCCTGATGAAAGCTCCCAAGCGGAGCTGAAACGTTGATGTGGTTTTCCTCTGAATAAAGAAGATTGTATTTTGAAAAAACCCAGGAGTGCCGGTATTTTTTAACTTTATATATATATATATATATATATATATATATATACGTATATATATATATATATACAAAAATGATGGGAGTTGCACTCCAGCTTTCCTTTAGTGTTTTGCCCGGTGCTCAGCTGCACAAGTATATAGTATTTGAAAAAAGCCAGCACTCTAGGACTTCAATAGATAAAAAGTAAAAACCTTTTATTCCAATGTGTCAAAAGGGTATATATATTCCCTGCACCTCCAATGTTTCCCTCTATTGCTCATTTCTCACTCACTTGATCTGTGAATAAAAATCAAGTTTATTATTACCTAGCCATCAATTACCTTTTTTTACATCAATCATTTGTTTGTTTGGCGCCACAAAGGATTTCAGAATCACAAACAAACTGAAATGAGTTTGGTCATTGTGCATTTCTATTGGTTTGTGATTCTTGTACATTTTGTCTCAGAGTACTTGAAATCAACCAATTACCTGAATGACCTAAACTCAGACAAATTGCAGTTCTGACAGAAACAAATCTCCAAGTCTGTTAAAGGGATTCTCCAGTGCCAGGAAAACATATTCGTATTCCTGGCACTGCAGGTTCCCGCAGTGCCCCTCTCCCTCCAACCCCCCATCCCAAGTTGCTGAAGGGGTTAAAACCCCTCCAGTGACTTCCCGGAGTCCAGCGCCGATGTCCCTCGGTGCTGAGTCAGGCTCTGCCTACTCTCCTCCCCCGCTGATGTCAGCCGGCGGGGGAGACCTAATGTGCATGCTCGGCAATGGCCGTGCACACCCATTAGACCTCCCCTAGGAATGTATTACACAAATAGCGTGAGGACGTCCAGAGTAGCTGAAAACACTTTTCATGTTCTGTGAACATGGAAGTCCCTCTAGTGGCTGTCTAGTAGACAGCCACTAGAGGAGGACTTAACCCTGCAATGTAAATATTGCAGTTTATGAAAACTGCAATAATTACACTGGCAGGCTTAAGGGTAGTGGGAGTTGGCACCCAGACCACTCCAATGGGCAGAAGTGGTCTGGGTGCCTGGAGTATCCCTTTAAGTACTGAGCATTAGAAGTGGCAAGCATGTGGTGCAGGATAAGTGCCAGGATTACTGTAAAACTTTGAGGTCACTGAATCTGTTCATGAAGTACATGAAAGTCTGAAATGTGTTAAAAGGGGTATGTTTCTTTACATTTCTATGGTTCCCTTTTTTTTCTATTTTTGATATTCTTTTGCAAAGTGCCAATTGATATGCTTGATATGCTTTTTCATAGACTACTATATTTTTCTGTATGCATTTATTCACTGCATGAGATGAAATAGTCACCAGGAGATGCACTTGCTAATATTGATAGGCTGCTTAAAGGGACACTATACACACACAGACATCATCATCTCAATAAATAGTCTTGGTGACATGTCCTACTCGTTTTAAGCCTGCAGTGTAAAATATTCCCTATCTGTAGGAACAGCAATGTTTACAAAGCAGGGTTAAAATGCCTCTAGTGTCTATCACACTGATAGCCACTAGAGGTGCTTCCAGTGAAATAGTCAAGTAAATTTTGTCTATTTCAATCAGAAAATCTCATAGAGACAACGCAGGATGTAAAAATAGACAAATCATAAGTACCATTTTATTTCACAAGTATAATTAAACCACAAAATACAAGTCATCAACTGACGAAGCCAAATAAGAGTGGCGAAATGCATTTTTGTGACTTATTTTGTCGTTTTTATTATACTTGTGAAATAAAATTGTACTTTTTCACATTTTGATTTGGCCATTTTTTCATTATCTACTTGGGAAAACCGTTGAGTAATATACATCATACTTTTGATTTATGGTACTACACTATATTGTTTCTCTTTACCCCCTATTATCCTGGACCCACTGTAAGTGCCTTTATAAGAAGAAGGTAGTGTACTGCCAGAGTTCAGAAGTGTCTGTTTGCAGAGCGAACATGATAGGCTCTGTTTATGTGAGTTTTAATGTTAATATTCACAATATTACTCATTGCACAGTGTTGCACTATATGTGTTTATTTTTCTGTTTTTTTTAAATATCGTTTTATCTATCAATAAAAACACGGTTAGTGTCACGCTCTGTTACACCCACCAAGCGATTTACAGTAGAGTTTTGTGATATCTGAATTTTATTTCACTGATACTTGAATAATGATACTCTATCGTTTTGTTGGCAACCTTACAGGGGATTTTATGGTAAGAGGCATATTTTGCCTCTTCTTGTAGAAAGGGATATTTATTTATCTCTAGGCAGGTGTTTGGTGCATTCATATTGAGGTCCCGGATAAAGGTGCATCAGACATGCACAGAAACGTGCGTCAGATCAATTTTTTACTCTTACCCCTGCAATATGTACTATTACACCGAATAGGTTATTCGCGTAGCAAGAATGTGTTTATTTTTTAAGTTTTTATTCTCTATCATTAAGCTGTCCTAAACTCCTAGATCTGTAATTAGAGACCATAAAAACTGGAATCCATATTGTCTTGTGTATGTTTCCTGCAGAAAAAACAGCTAGATTGCATTTTCAGTTAATTGTTATACCAAATAATGCACGTTACTCAACAAAACATGTATTGTACTACTAATTTGTCATGTGAAAAAAACACATGTCCTGAATCTGTTCAAATGTACGTCTATGCACTGCAAAAATAAAGAATTGTAAAAAAAGATTCCTCAGGAATGTTGCCAGAAGCTGGTATCTGGCTATGCATTTCATTTGTAGCAGATCATAACAGCAAAAGGGTGCTCTACTAAGTATTAAAGATGTTTGCCATGAATGGGTGAAGGCGTGAAATTATTTTAACACTGTAGAAGTCATTATAAGTTGTATTTTCAATTGCATTTGGGTAAACCACTTGAAAGATTTGTTGTTTTGGGCTATTTCAATTGCTTTTGTTTGATTTGTTCATTGCAAAATGTTGAAAGTCTTGGAATTTTTACAATAAACCTGGTTTGCAAAGGGGGTTCAATAATTTTGATTACAATTGTATTGAGTATAATAATTTCTGGTCTGTTTGTGTTTTTGCTAGTCAGGGCACTGGCTTCAAGCACTAAGGCAGCAGGAAAACTGTGCACTGGTTAGAGTGGGCTCAGGGTTTGTATGGGACTAGAACTCTTTTTTTATGTGAAGTGATGGCAGAGATGCTAGTTTAATTGGAAAACACACATTCAATCTCAGACTGGCAGATGCCACATTACCAGTTCCCAGGATCAAAGACCATGAGACGCAAAGAACTCTGAGAACCAGATGCTCTCAGGTAGCTGTTCCATCCATTTGCATATGCACACTGGATGTGTTTTAAGTTATTCGACTCTTACAGTATGTTTTTACATATACTTTTCCACTTGATCTGTTTGACCTCCTTGACTAATATATTATTAAATATTCTCCTAGACTGTATATGCTGGAGCTCACAAATTTATAGGCCATTCTAAATGCAATAATTAAGATAGTGTTCCACCTAAACTTATATTTAAATAGTGTGTAAATTCTCAGGAAGAGATTCAGGGTGAGGTGACAAATCAAATTAGGTATACGTTCCTTTTGGTGAAGTGTGAAATAAATCAGTATATATAGAGAAATATGTACCATTCAAGACATGACAATTGCTGTACATTTGCAATATATAACACATCTGCCAATGAATGAGTTAAATGTTCATGTTTTTACAAGCAGGGGCTGACCTAATGAAATTTATTTAAATTTATTGAAAAAAAGCAAGTTCTTATAAAAAGTGATTATGAAAGACCATCCTTCTGTGCTGCACCTTATCTAGAAAGCAAAATGACTTCCACAAGCTGACATTATATTGAGCTGACAATCTGGATAAATAATTCACACACCCTGTGTCAATCCAAGATATTGCAGAACAAAGGAAAAAGGATTTGTTCAATATTGCTGTCCAACTAAAAGAAAAGTTGCAGGCACAAGGTGTGCATAGGGAATTGTATGTATGAGTAGTTTTGTTGTAGAAGACATTCTTCTTAAAACTGAATGCATGTATAAGTAGATATATTTTTTATTTCATTGTGGAAAGCCTTATTGTAAGGCTATTCTAGAACCATTTTGAATAGTGGGTAATGTGGAGGAAATGTAACAAAGTATCCTGCTTTAGAAAGTTGCCTAAAACACTAAGAATGGAGCAATCACCACATAAACCAGCGGAGCCAGCAGACACGTCCCATTGGCGACTCCTCACACTTTGCATTTTCACTACTTTTTAGAACAAAATACTTTGATAAATCTCCGCAATGTAGAAATAAAGTTGGCAAACTGATACATGGCCAATGTTGCAGTTGTGAACTTGTGGACTTCTAGTAAATGTTCACGTAGGAGTTTAACCCCTTAAGGACACATGACATGTGTGACATGTCATGATTCCCTTTTATTCCAGAAGTTTGGTCCTTAAGGGGTTAAGCAAGACAAGGCACTACTGCCCTGTCATGATGTATGATAAATCACTCTCTTGTCTTTCAGTTCTGTTTTGATATGTGGTGTTGGTGTTACGTATACTAGGGTTGAAGCCTGACCAAAACACCATCTGTATGGTCCATTTGATGGCCAACAATCTGCTGCTTTTTACTAGTAGTTTACAGAAAGTAGAATAAAGCACTCGAGTCTGGGGTATATAGTAATATAAAGAGATGTGAAGTATATGCAGGGTTGATATGAGGCATATAAAAAAAACAATATATGAAGTTATTTAGGGATAATTTAAGGCTAGAGTGACATCATAGTTAACCCAGGTTAGATGTATGTTGTGATGATGTCACCCGCTCAGTGAAAAACAAAAATACAGAGTTTTCTACAGTATTCTGCATTTAGTAGCAGTATTCCCTTTTCAACACAACATATTACATTACATATAAAAATGAGCACCACATTGTTTTAATGTAAGAATTCCTAGAGGGGGGGAAACATTTCATTTTAATTAACAGTGTTACACTATTGACAATTTTGTATCTTTTAAGGTATTTGGAAGTCATCACTTCAATTGAATATAGAGATACATTGTGTCATAGGGCGTGGATTGCAGGACACTGCAAAATACCCTTTCTCAAAACTACCTAAGGAACCCTTTCTTCCTAATTTGTTACTAAAACTGAATTTGTTTGTTGGACATCACTGATTATTTATATCAGGGGTTGATTCGCTAAGCGCTTGCAGTTTCTTGCTGTTTATATTATATAACACTAGATTGGGTTAGGTAACATTTGGCACAAAATATGTTGTGGACTACAATGCAATGTTTTAGACGAGACTGAATGCGTGGAGACACAAGCACCTCTAGCAAGTGCCTCTAGGATGACAACCACTAGTTGTGCTTAACCCTCCTTTTTGTAGACTTTGCCTTTTCTTTTTTAATAAACAGCAATGTTTTACATTTAAAACTACAGGCCAGTGCACCTAGATGATTTCATTAAGATGAAATGATGTATGTGAATATTGAACAATTATGGAAAAATTATAGATTAGAATTCTGACTGGATCTTTGTTAAATTACCATTTTATATATTTGACATCCAACGGTTTGTAGTGGTATTTCGTCATTTGATTTCAGGTGAACTATTGTAAAAATAATTTGTTAAGATGTACTTCCACATTATCAATTAATTTAGCTATAAAAGGTATAGGAACATTGTTGATATAGTCTGCACTATATCAACAATTATATCAATTATAGTGGCACATGCATACCTTTAGATGCAAACAGATATGTTAGGACAAGGAGTTTTATGGAAAGAATATCCACCTTTTATTTTATTATATTGCATTGTAAATTGTGACTTAAATGTTTATAATTTACATTGACAATTGACATGACAGGTGTAATAACATTGAAGCAAACAACACAATTAACCAAGGAATCTTGTCCATTTATCCAGCTAGAGGTTTATTGTATTAGCATTAGTTTCCATGTGCGATAAAGCAGCATTACCAATATAATACCAGCAGTTTTCTTGTTCTATTGCCACAGCTAAAGGGCTTTGCATACCAAAGAACTAACAGGGCTCTGATTATTATTTTATGAATTTGACTGCCAAAGAGTTTTTTTTATCCCATGAGATAAACCAATCTTTTCTGCAAATTTTATGGATGATGGATCTAGTGGAGTCTAAATGTTTATTGCATATGAAAAGGGTTTTTTGGGACTATTATAACACATTTTACAAATAAAAAAATAACAAAATTAATGAAAACATCATATACCTTTCACATAAGATAAATCACAGCATTACATCACATGAGAAAATACAGTTTGTCTACTGACACCTTAACAAATTACCATATTCACCATAGAAACATAGAAACATAGAATGTGACGGCAGATAAGAACCATTCGGCTCATCTAGCCTGCCCAATTTTTTTAAATACTTTAATTAGTCCCTGGCCTTATCTTATAGTTAGGATAGCTTTATGCATATCCCACGCAAGCTTAAACTCCTTTACTGTGTTAACCTCTACCACTCAGTAAAGTAATACTTCCGGATATTATTTTTAAACCTTTTCCCCTCTAATTTAAGACTATGTCCTCTTGTCGTGGTAGTTTTACCATATGATGGTAATCGTATGTTACTATCAATAATGTATATATACCAGGGGTCAAGTCCTGGGGAAAAAGTGTGTGAACTCACCCAAGATACCCCCCCCCCCAAAAAAAAACCAAAAAAAAAAAAAACACTTGTATGCATATATAAACATGTGCACACATACACTCAGGGCCGGTGCTAGGATTTTTAGTTACACAGGCGAAGATGCATTTTGGCACCCCTCACCCTCCTTTAAAAAAAAAAATGCATCTTCATCTGTGTGTATTTCCTCCCAAGCCACAGGCATCATTTTTCAGTCACACAGGTACACTGTCATACAAACACAGAAATAATCATACAGATACATACAGACACAGACACATACAGTCAGAGACATACAGGCAAAGACATACATGCATACAGAGACATGTATGTCATACATACAGAGGCATACCGTCATACAGACACATACAGGCATACAGAAACATACATACAAAGACATACAGGCACATACATACATACATACAGAGACATACAGAAACATACAGGCATACATACATACAGGCATACAAAGACATGCATGCATACAGAGACATACCGCCATACAGACACATACATATATACAGGCATACAGAGACATACAGGCATACAGAAACATACATACAGG
Source organism: Pelobates fuscus (assembly GCF_036172605.1). Lineage (NCBI taxonomy): Eukaryota > Metazoa > Chordata > Amphibia > Anura > Pelobatidae > Pelobates > Pelobates fuscus. The sequence continues at coordinate 165,670,112 of NC_086321.1, read as the reverse complement.
CATACATACACATACATACGTACATACAGAGACATACAGGCATACATAAACATACATACAAGACATACAGACACATACAAACATACATACATACAGAGGCAAACCGTCATACAGACACATACATACAGAAACATGCATACAAAGACATACAGAGACACACAGACACATACATACATCCGTACATACAGAGACATAAAGGCACAGAGTTACACACATGCATACAGATACATACATGCATGGATACAGAGACATACATACAGAGACATACAGACAGATAAATACAGACAGAGACATACATACATATAGAGAGACATACATACATATAGAGAGACATACATACTTACATACAGAGACATACATACATACATACATACAGAGACATACATACATACAGAGACATACATACATAATTACATACTTACATCAGTTCAATCTTGTTCCTGGGGTGCATGGAGTCTAGCTCTGTGGAGTCCTGTCCTGCAGCCCAGCCCCATCACTGGGCACCAGCCGCGCTGTGCGGTACACAGGGAGCAGGGATATGATGTCATTCATATCCCTGCCCCCTCCACACAGCCTGCGGCAGTCGGCAGACACCAGGGTAGGAGGTGGGCGGGCGGTAAGAGGCTGGGCTCTGCGGGCAGGAAGATCTGGGCTGCGCTCGGCCACGCTACAAATAGTAACCGGCTGGAAGGGAGCGCAGTGCGCTTCCCTCCTTCCGGTCAGCCTGACATTGTGCCCCCAGGGCTGGTGCGCCCTAAGGCGGCCGCCTAGGCTGCCTTATGGTAGCGCCGGCCCTGCATACACTCACATATGCACACACATACTCAGACACTCACACAGTGGTGTATTTTAATGTTGTGCTGCCCTAGGCATGACTATACCTGAGCACCCCCGTAATCTAAATTTACCACCCCTTCCTGTCAAGGGCACACCACATCCTGATTAAGAACCCACTCCTTCCTTTTTAGACTCCACCTTTTCCTGCTCCTTTTAAATACATACTATAGTGCCAGGAAAACAAAGCTGTTTTCCTGGCACTCTAATTCCCTATAGTGCCCCCCTCCCTTGTGTCCTGCCCTCCACCACTTGACACTGAAGGGGTCAAATTCCTATGGGTATTTAGCAGATGCTGGATGTCCTCATGCACAGGGTGAGGACGTCCAGCATCAGTTAGGCGACTTTTGGTCACCTAACCACCCGAAAGTCCCTCTAGTGGCTGTCTGGTAGACACACACACACAAACATACACTAACAGACATACACACACATACATACACTAACAGGCATACACATACACAAACAGACATATATACAAATTATTAATATTATTAAAATTAACATTTCCCACCCACCCAGCTTCCCTACCTTTTGGGAAAGCTGGCATAGATAGGTCCCTGTGGTCCAGTGAGGCTGTAGTGAGGCAGGTGGCTGTCTCCCTGTCACACGCAGCAAGGGAGCTGTTTCCTCTCTGCTCCCTTGCGCGGGCTGTCTACTGATGCTGGGAGCTGGAATATGACGTCCTCACTCCTGTGTAGCCAGGTAGGCCGCATCTAGGCCGCATCTAGGCCACAGGGCAATCCCAGTAGTTTGCAGACTAAATTAAGCTGTGAGCAGGATCTTCTGGAGTCAGATTTATGTTTCAAAAGTCATCAAAAGAGGCTAGTTGCAGATGTGTACCTTATCCTTCCTACCTTACTATATTGAGACTTGCTTTTATATTTCTATATGTTATGAAACCATTTAACAATTCCATAAATAAAAAAGAAAATTAAATCAAATGCATGGCTCAGATTTTGTGGTACCTGTGTGGATCAGCCATGAATGGTTGGACTGGGAGATCAATGTCTCGCTTAACACACTGTTGGTTTTATGACAGCTCAAACTTTGAGCCTCAAAGCAGGGGGAAGTTCTAAACTTGGCTATTTGAAGCCAGAACTTCCTCTTCTCACTTTTCTACTATTTTGACACTCCCTCATGCTTATTTGCACTCTTACCTGTCTTTACAAAAGGAAGTAAGAACACATTTTTATCTAAGACTTCATACTGCTATGTGGTTGGTTGCAGCATATTAAACTAACAACCATTGAGACCCTTTTTGCAGTACTATGCCTCTTAATAATATCCCCGTGGACTGTCTGTAGGAAATTCTTTGTTTATGACTATTGTAAAACCATTGTCAAATTACATATTGTTATATTTCTTAACTTTTCGTTCTTAAATTAATCTACAATAATAAATATGTACATGTACAATACAATATTTATCTTTATTTACCCATTTTCTTGAAATCCTGAATGGAGTCCTATATATCATCAGTCTTTGTCCACATGTGAGTATTTACGTTTAGGCAAAAAATTTTACTTCAAAAGAAAATGAATCATGGCACATACATTTTCGTGGACTGCATGATAACATTGTCAGGTTAAAATCTGTGTGTGCTTGCAGGAGTTTGAGCAGTATCATATAAGAATATTGTTATCGTGGTCCCATGACACCTTTTCATAATACGTATAGAAGACAGTGTCGTGTACTAAAGGACAAGGATATTAATGCTCAGGGGTCTTCAGCAGAGCAGCACTACTTGACAAATCCTTGAAAAGGTAACTTCATCAAGGTCACACACAGCAGGTCTTAAACACATTGCTCTCTCAGTAAAAAAACATAAAAGTTCCTCATAAACCTTATTTCTTATTTGAACCTTGCATTCCCCCTCCCATCATTTGCTCCTGTGTCCCCTACTGTTATATTTTTTTTCGAGTATAGAAGCTCTTCTGAGGTTCATGTTTCCTGCTCTCATTTCCTGACCTGCAGGCAGTGTAGGCGGCAGCTGATTTATTAAATCACTTTCAGTGAGGAGCAGGCACAGTTGAACAGCTCCACTGTGCATCAGCTGAACAGCAAGTCACAGCTGAGCTAAATCTTATTATAATGCCTGTATATACATTATACAATTCACAGTTTAAAGAGCTCAGTTGCAGTTGGTACAAATTCAGTTCATACGCTTGCCTAGGTATGCCTGCATTTCAATAATGACACCACAACTTACCTGTATTCCGGAAAATCACGCTCTTTTCAAATAGGTGTAAATTGGCTGCGATCTTGGCTTGAACATCATGCGTACATTATAAAGTTCATAATAGTTTTACCTCTGCATTCAGGAGATGGATGAAATATTATTAGCACTGCATAGGAAAAACAAGTTTTACTATGGGGTAACTAAAAAAAAAAATGACAATAATAAAAAAAAAAATATCTGCAAATGTAAGCCTTATTTTGATTGCCAGCAACCAGAATACATCAGTTGTAAGAAACGCCAAACTGTATTTAATTCAACATGAGTAAACTTCTTACATTCCAAAGTGATCAGTGAGCCAAACCTCTTTTATGCAAAAAGATAAGTCCTGCGCTCACTCCCATCACTGGTGGGCGGCAGCAATGACTACAGTACACATCAGCCCCAATATATAGTAAAAACCAAAGAAAAACAAGTTACCTGCGCATTCTCCTTAATCCCTATGTATTTTTAAACAAATGGAGGTTTTTAGTAACCTCCAATGGCCATGAGAGGGTAAGTCCACCTGCCAACATCAAAGCAGACCTAGGGGGGCAGAAAGCAAGAACCAGAATTTTAAATTGAGCCCTATATCTTACAGGAAGCCAATGTAGGGACTGACAGAAGGGTGAGGCGTGGAAGTTGCGGGGAGACAGGAAGATGAGCCTCGCCGCCGCATTCATTATGGACTGTATAGGCTCAAGTTGGGAGTTCATAATAGTTTTACCTCTGCATTCAGGAGATGGATGAAATATTATTAGCACTGCATAGGAAAAACAAGTTTTACTATGGGGTAACTAAAAAAAAAAATGACAATAAAAAAAAAAATATCTGCAAATGTAAGCCTTATTTTGATTGCCAGCAACAAGAATACATCAGTTGTAAGAAACGCCAAACTGTATTTAATTCAACATGAGGAAACTTCTTACATTCCAAAGTGATCAGTGAGCCAAACCTCTTTTATGCAAAAAGATAAGTCCTGCGCTCACTCCCATCACTGGTGGGCGGCAGCAATGACTACAGTACACATCAGCCCCAATATATAGTAAAAACCAAAGAAAAACAAGTTACCTGCGCATTCTCCTTAATCCCTATGTATTTTTAAACAAATGGAGGTTTTTAGTAACCTCCAATGGCCATGAGAGGGTAAGCCCACCTGCCAACATCAAAGCAGACCTAGGGGGGCAGAAAGCAAGAACCAGAATTTTAAATTGAGCCCTATATCTTACAGGAAGCCAATGTAGGGACTGACAGAAGGGTGAGGCGTGGAAGTTGCGGGGAGACAGGAAGATGAGCCTCGCCCACGCATTCATTATGGACTGTATAGGCTCAAGTTGGGAGCACGTAAGACCACAGAGAAGCGGATTACAGTAGTCAAGGCGAGAAAGGATAATGGAATGGACCAGCACCTTAGTCAAATCTGGCGTTAAGTAGGGTTGGATGCGCGCAATGTTTTTGAGATGGAAATGACAGTATTTGGTGATAGACTGAACATGAGGCGTGAAGGAGAAGTCAGAGTCAAAGAGAATACCTAGGCAGCGGGCTTGCGTGGTGGAGCTGATGGTAGCACCGTTGACTTGGAGGGAGACAGACACAGGAGTAGCAACACTTGAGAGAGGAAAGACGAGAATTTCAGTTTTGGTCAAGTTGAGTTTAAGGAAGTGGGCAGTCATCCAGCTTGAAATAGCAGAGAGGCAGTCAGAGTCAAGAGAGATCAGTAGAGGAGAGGTAGATTTGCATGTCAGGGAGGCAGTATAGATAGAGAACAGTAGCGGACAAAGGACTGAACCTTGGGGGACACCAACAGAGAGGAGTTGGGGAGAAGAAGCAGAGCAGAGCCAGAGAAAGAAACACTGAAAGAGTGCTGGGAGAGGTAGGAGGTGCACCTCCTACTTACTTACATACTGCCTAATAAATACATGAAAATATATAATTATCACATATAAGTAATACATCCAGTAAATACACCAACTGTCAGGACTTATCTTTCCGATCAGCTCTGTTCTGACACTTCCGGGTATGCAAAACAGTCCCCGCCCCCTTCTCTTACGCGGCTCTCTCAAGCCTTATAGAGAAACCGCGCCAGTTTCAAAATTGCTTGGTGATTTTAGTTAGGTTACTTCTGCATTCATACCGCCAGCTAAGCTCCTCTTATTTGAAATATTGTGTACCGAACCTTGGATTGAAAAAACGGATTCCATGCCTTCTCCTCTCCTCTGATCTCAGACTGTATCTGGATTATCCTGCTCTCTCCAACCCTCAAGACCCGGACTGTTAAAAGTTTATTCTCCTTACTGGCTACAACTATATTTCCTTTGGAAGACTGCTCCCATCAAACCTTAAGTATACACTTTATCATAATTCTGGAAAATTGCTTTATTAATGAACTTTCACCTGCTTGCTACTTTCTCCTGCTACAACTTGGTTGCCACTATCTCTGCTATAGTTGCTATTGTTTTTGCTTTCAACTTATCCACGAATCCTTAACGCTACAGTAAATTGTGCTTACTTAAAGGACTTTTTTCCTATCACTAATAATATTCTGGTTTAATAAATAAGGAAAATTCTAATCTGCCGTTGTGTTCCACATCTCTTCTACCTGTGACATAACACCAACAGACAAACTGTCTCATACTCACATACTGCCTAATATATACACTCACATGTGCATACACACACACACTGCTTTATAGATACATACAGGGGTATGTCTTTTTTTTATATCTACTTGTCCAAGGGACTAAAGTGGACCCATACACAAAAACAATGACTCATACATAAATACATTGACCCATACAGAAAATATACAATCATATTTATATACTATATAAAATATATAGTGTACACGACACACCAACACTGACCCATACATAAACACGCTGAACACTAACACTCACTAACACTGACCCAAACACACACATTGAACACTGACACTCACTAACACAGACCCATACACACACACTGCACACTGACACTAACACTGTCCCATACACACACACACACATACACTGACAATAACACTGAGCCATACACACACACTGCACACTGACACTCACTAACACAGACCCATACACACACACTGCACACAGACACTAACACTGACCCATACACACACACACTGCACACTGACACTAACACTGACACATACATACACTGCACACTGACACTAACACTGACCAACACACACACACACACACACACACACACACACACACACACACACACACACACACACCTCCACTAACACTGACCCATACACACACACACTGCACACTAACACTGAACCATACAGAAACACACTGCACGTGGACACTAACCAACACTGATCGATACACACACACACATACTTCACGCTGACACTCACTAACACTGACCCATACACAAACACACTGCACACTGGCATACACTGGCCCATACACACACAAACTACACATTCTCTGACAGTCTCACACATTACAGAACACAGTCATGTATTCTGAGAACGGGCAGCAACTGAAGTAGCCTGCCCTTCGGTGGATTCCCGCTCAGAACTCAAGCTGGTTTTAGCTCATCTTGTGCCATTACAGAGAGAACATATCTGAAGCATATCAGACTGGTCCCACCCATACAGGCAGTCCAGATCCAAAATGCCGCTCTTCACACCTCCCTGTGAGCTGCAGCCAGGCTCAGTTATACCATCCCTTCACTTGCCTGAGGTAGACTCCTTGCTTATATAGTGCCAGCAAATTCCGGTGCGCTGTACATACATGTAATAGATACATATACTGCTTCATACATACACAAACTTTCCAGTAGAGACATACACTGCCTAATATTTATTGTAAAGCGCTGCAGATTAAGCTGGCGCTATATAAATACCAGTAATAATGATAATAATAATAATAACACACACACATACACAGTCTAACAGACACACAGATATTGCCTAATACACACACACTACCTAATACACATATCCACACACCCACACTGCCTAATACACACATCCACACCCACACCCACACACACTGCCTAATACACACACCCACACTGCCTAATACACACACCCAAAACACACACACACACACACACACACACACACACTGCCTAATACACACTCCCACACACTGCCTAATACACACACAGTGCCTAATACACACACACTCCCTAATTCCCACACCCACATTGCCTCCTTCCCTAACATACTCAGGTAGGGGCTGGGGGCAGTGGAAGCAGCACAGTCAGTCAGTCTGGTACCTGTTTTGTGTCATGCTTCCAGTCTTTTTGTGGTCCCTGCCACCAGGAACAAGACAGGGGGAGCAGCACATGGAACACCCTCCCACTACCCTCTTCTGAAAGCAGGGACTTGGGGTTAGAGGCAGGCGGGGGCGGGGTTAGAATATTTGGGGCAGGAAAAGGTGGGGTTAGTTATGGTAGGGGCGGAGTTACCGGTTTGTGGGTGTACAGAGGCAGAGTTACGACCATAGCCCCTATGCTTTAATGAAAGTGTTTTATCTGGCTGAATTACAAGTGGAGGGCTGCAGCAGTGAGGGGAGGGCGCCAGCAGCTGAATCACAGGCGGAGGTGTGGTCTCTGTGTTCTCCGTGAGTAAACACTGCCTGCTTAATCTCATGGGGCATCCAGACTGCATTACAGCCCCTGCGGGCACCCCTCTACCACAGCGCCCTAGGCAACTGCCTAGTCTACCTATAGGTAGTGCCGACCCTGAATACCTGTATTATGAAAAATTATTGTTGCTCCTAAACTATGCTTTGATCTATTTATTAATATTTCTTTTTTGGGGGGTGGAGGGTTAAGCTTTTCAAATGATCACAATCTGTTAGAAAAATTGTTCAAATGATTTATGTACAAAAATTCTTAAAGACTTTAACCCCTTAAGGACAGAGCTTCAGAACCTTGTCTTTCACTTAATGACAACGGCATTTTTTGCATTTTTTGCTGTTTGCGTTCAACTGCAATTTGCATTTTACTAATTTATTGCACCGACACATATTATATACCGTTTTTTAAAGGACAGAAAGGGCTTTAATTTGATGTAACATATATATACATAAATGCTTATTTATTATAAAAAAAATACAGAAAAATGCAAACAAAATGAAAAAGTTTTTGCAATAATAATGTGTGCACAATTAGTGCAGGTTAAGGAAAGTAATTAAAAATAAATTCATTTAGTTGTTCTGATTTACAGAATATATAATGTGTCTGGGATTGTAAGTTTTTTTTGGTAGTTACAGGTCACAAAGCACAAGGAGTAAAATAAACTTTTAATGTGGAGCGATTTTAGAATTTGATATGTTTGTCTTGTAAGCTTAATAGCCATAAAAGAAAACAAAATTGCCAAACAAAAGTATATATTTATATAAAGTAGACACCACAGGCTATTTACCTAAGGTTGTTTTGACACTTTCTACGTAGCCATTTCACCGCCAACCTCTGCTAAATATTGGAGTAAAATTTTATTTTTGGGGGGTTTTGGCACACAAACTTATAACAAAGAACTTCTCATGTGTATTTTGTAAAGTTGGTGTGTGCTATTCCTGTACAAAGTTTTATTTTGTATTCAGTTACATCTGCTGAGTAAAATGACACCCCCATTGTATGTCTTTGGCACTATTTTGTGAAGCTACAGTGCCATTTAAGAGACCTGTCCTTTTCAGTATTCACAGTCGAATTTTGAGAGACGGATTTAATGAGCCTATGCTTCCATTTGGGGTATTATAACAGTTTGACTGTTCAAAAAACCCCCACAAAGGCCTACCATTTGTAAAAGATGACAAAGTATGTGGTAAAAAATAATTTTGTGAATTTTTTACATACGGATTGCATTTTTGCTGGGCATTTTGTATATTTCATATGTGCCACTAAGTTCAAACCCCCCAAATTATGCTCAGCTAAGTCTTCTGAGTAAAAGGACACCCCCATTGTATGTCTTTGGCACTATTTCGTGAAGCTACAGTGCCATGCAGGAGACCTGCCCTTTTCAGTATTCCCAGTAGAGTTTTGAGCGACGGATTTAATGAGCCTATGCTTCCATTTGGGGTATTATAACAGTTTGACTGTTCAAAAAACCCCCACAAAGGCCTACCATTTGTAAAAGAAGACACTCCAGGGTATCTCATACGGGGCATATTGTGCCTTAGCATGCCCCCATTTTTCCACCAATATATGCCAAAGTATGTGGTAAAAAATTATTTTGGGCACTTTTTTACATACGGATTGCATTTTTGCTGGCCATTTTGTATATTTCATATGTGCCACTAAGTTCAAAACCCCCAAATCATAATACTTCATATGTTGCTCAGCTTTGTCTGCTGAGTACAAAAATACCCCCGTATGTACCTTTGCCAGGTATATGTGGACATCGGAGGGGCACACTTGGGACACAGCCATTCAATTTTTTTCAAACTTAAAATTTTTACGCTGTGCCCATGTCCCATTTTAGAGTATTTTACCAGGCTATATAATCCAAATACCCCATAAAGCCATACCATTTCTTAAAGAAGATATCCCAGGGTATTTCAAAAGGCATATTTTGAACCTTAGCGTGGGATCATTTTTCCGCTAGCTTGTACCAGGTGTAGTGGTAATAAGCGTTTTTTCTGCCTTTTTGACACACAAAGTGAGTTTGCACAGTATATTTTGCAAACCTTATGTGTGCTACCACTGTATAATACTTCATATGTTGCTCAGCTATGTGGTCTGAGTACAGCAATACCCCTGTGTGTACCTTTGCCAGGTATATGTGGATATTGAAGGGGCACATTTGAGACGCAGCCATTCAGTTTTTTTCTAACTTTGAAGTTTTATGCTGTGTCCATGTTCCAATTTGGAGTAGTTTAGATGGTTGGTTATTGAAACTTCCCCACAAACACATACTATTTATTAAAGAATACACCCTGGGGTAATTCAAAAGGCATATTTTGAACCTTGGCGTGGGATCATTTTTTCTCTAGTTTGTTCCAGGTGTAGTGGTAATGAGCGTTTTTAAATGTATTGTTTTACTTTTTAAAACTTTTTTTACTTTTTAAAACTATTTTTTTTATTATTTGCATTTTGTTATATCAACAAATAAGTACACACAGGGTACATCAAGAATTGTTACATGTAACAGCAGATTTCTCAATCTGTTCCAAGTTTCAAAGTACATGCCTTGTTTCCTGTTAACTTGTTGATATGTTTAACAATGTAAGGGTAATAGGGTATAGGAGGGGGAGGGAAATGGAGGGGGGAGAAAGTTCAGGAGAAGCAGTAGTATTACGCTAGATGTCGGGGAGTATTCTGCGTTGCTGTTATTCCGTGTGTAGGTACATTAAATGGTTATCTAGTACAGGTACAATTTACGGGTACATTGCTTAGACATATTACATAGATACATTCCTTTCAAATTTGTTGTTGGATGCGGGATGTTTCATTTGGATGGTGTCAGGGTACCTGTAGTCTCTACCTCAGAGGAGGTGAGAGACTTAGACGTTTATTCTCCCAGAGGGGTTGTTTCTTCCGTTCCTCGCGGTCCTCTCGGCCATTTACAATCCGACCGCGAGGGATCCACTTCCTTATATGACGCGACGCTCAGTAGTCGACGTCATGACGCCAACCCGGGTCGACCTGTCAGTCAAGTCCCGAGCACTAATCAGGACTCGTCGGGGGCGTGATTACCCTCTAGAATCAAGGTATAAAGTAAGGCTTTCGGCATCTGCTCATTGCCCTGTCGTGGTTCTAGCCTGTCTAGTCACTCAGCGCTCTTGTATTCTAGTTGTCTCTTTGGTTTTGACCCGGCTTGTTTGTACTACCCTGTTTATCTCTGTTACCCTTTGACTCGGCTTGTCTCTCGCTTACCTGTCCTCTCGTTCCCTCGACCTCGGCTTGTCCCTAGACTATTCTCTACTTACTCCTTACGTTAAGTCCGGCCATTCTAAGGTCCGGTATACGTACCTACCACCTGTTTGTACTCTGCGTGTTGGATCCCTGTCCCGATCCTGACAGATGGTCTCAGCTGTCGGAGTGGCCCATACGCCTTATATATTTGTGGGGTTATCCTATATTGCGGTGGTGTAGGGATTCATCTCTATGTGGTTGCTATATACGTCTCCCATAGTTTCCAGGCTGCCGTTATAAATGGTTTTAGTGGTGCGTTTTTCCGCGCCATTATTTCATATTGTTTTGTCAGCTGTAGTGCTGTAAGACATTGAGCCACTTTCGGTGGATTTGAGTCGCGCCAACGTCTGCTAATTGTTTGGAGGGCCGCTACTATTATATGATATATTAGGTATGTTTGGGTTCTATGGAGATCTTTTGCAAATATTTGTAGTAAGTAAATTTCGGGGGACTGCTGGAGGTTAACCCGTATGATGGTTGTTATGTCTGACCAATATTGCTTCAGTTCCGGGCATGACCACCAGATATGTATCATGGACCCTTTGTCTTTAGAGCAGCGCCAGCATGTGTCTGGAATGCTGGGGTTGCCTTTCTTAAGCCGTACTGGTACCATGTACCATCTGTACAAGATCTTTCTTTTGTGTTTTAAATCATGACATAAGTTGCATGTACGAAAAAAGTGCTGTGTTTGGTACCCCATATTGTGTTTGGATTTCAGCAAATGGATTCAGCACTGGTCCCTGGCATAAGTGGAAAAGGTGTGTGATTTTGTGGTTGTGCCACATCCTGGAGTTAAACCCCGGTATAGTTAGGGCCAATGTTTCTAGGGGCATTGCTAAAGAGGTGCCCCCTTTCATTACATGTGTGTCCCCGAACTGATCCCATATTTGTAGCGTGAGTTTTGTTGTGGGGAGGATGTCCTTGTATTTTGGTCGTAGTTTTCTAGACATCCAGGCCAGGGCCGATATGGTAAAGTCATTAGTGTAGATTGCTTCTAAGTGCACCCATTGCGTGGGCTTGGGGTTGCCACTGGTAGCTAGCACCTGGCCCAGGATGGCCGCTTTGTAGTAGTTGGTTATATTTGGTAGGCCCATGCCTCCCAGTTTGAATGGTTTATATAGGGTGGATTTTGCGGTCCTAGGTCTAGAGTCGTTCCATATAAACGAGTTGATTACCTTCTGTATTTCACATAGGAAGCTATTGGGGACAGCTAAAGGGATAGTTCTGAACAAGTATTGTATTCTCGGGAGGAGTAGCATTTTTGCTGCTGCTATCCTGCCCACCCATGAGATAAATTTCCCTTTCCAGCTATGTATGAGAGTTTTGAGCTCTGTGAGAAGTGGGGTGTAGTTTGCTTTATGAATGCCTGCTAAGGTCTTTGTCAAGGCTATCCCTAGAAACTTGAGGTGGTCCGTGCGCCATTCATATGCAAACGTTTCTTTGAGGTGGTTCAACTCCGGCTGTGGGGTGTTAATTCCCATTGCTTGTGTTTTAGCTATGTTTAACTTGTAGTATGAACAATTTCCATATTGGTGAATCAGCTTATGTAGTGTGGGTAGTGAGACCTGTGGGTTTTGTAGTGTAAGGAGGATGTCATCCGCAAATAGTGTGAGTTTGTATTCTTTGTTTTTTACTCTGATGCCTTGTATCTAAGGATAATTTCTGATTAATTGTGTGAGGGGTTCCAGGGTGAGTATGTATAGAATCAGGGATAGGGGACAACCCTGGCGGGAGCCGTTGGATATGTTAAAGCTATCTGAGGAGAAGCCCCCATTCACCACCTGGCGTACAGCGCGTGTATCAGTGCGGTGAATCGTGGGGGGAATCCAAACTTCCCTAGGACTGCGTGGAGGAAGGGCCAGTGAAGGCAATCAAAAGCCTTTTAAGTGTCCAGCGATACCAATACACTTGGCGCACCTCCCACCCCGCAGCCCACCCAGCAAATCCAGCACCTTCCTCACCCCATCTGCTCCCTGGCGTCCCCCCACAAACCCCACCTGGTCTGCATGTATTAGTGGTGGTATGATTGGGGCCAATCTGTTGGCAAATATTTTAGCTAATACTTTTGTGTCCGTGTTGAGGAGTGAAATTGGACGCAAATTTTGGCTCTTGGTGGTTTCTCTGGTTTGGGGAGTGTCACTACGTGTGCCATGAGCATTTCTTTTGGCATTATGCCCGTTGAGATGATGTGGTTGTTGTCAGGATCATCATTGGGTTTTACACAATATTGTGTATTTGGGTCTGGCTGGGATCGAACCTGAGTTGCCTGCATCCCAGTCAGGATCCGTACATTGGTCTCCACGCATCTTTGACTGTTTCTAGATGTTCTTGGTATCCAGTAGCCTGAGCCTGTTTGCCTGGGATTTGCACACCTGTTCCTGGTTCCATGATCATTGCTTGAGACTCCCTATTTAAACCTCGCAAGTCTGGTCCTCGTTGTCAGATCGTGTTTCCTGTTCCGTTTGGTTTCACTGCTGTTTGTCTGACTCCTGGTTTTGATCTCCTGCTCATCTACTGTTTTGCCTGATTGCCGCCAGTCCTGACTTCTGATTCTGTTCCCGACTACTCTTCTGGATTTCCCTTGTCTGTACTGCGTTCCAGGAAGCACTGGTTATTTCAGCCCCAGTGCACTGTGTCACACCCTTGGGGATTTCTGTCCTGAGTCCCCTCGGTCTGTGCCGAATTGCAAAGGGTGCCTTAACTCTGCCTGCCGGACTCCCACTCCAGGTAAGATCCCTGACAGTACGATCTGACAAAATGGAGTCTGCAGAGTTGAGGATTACCGTTGCAGCCATGACCCAGCAAGTTTCCCAGCTCACCCAGGCTTTGCAGGGCTTACAGCAGGAGCTGGCTTCCCTTAAAGGGAGAGTAACCTATGACTCTGGACTATCTGAACCGCTGGTTGCTCTACCTGAGAAATTTTCTGGGATCCGGTCTAAGTTTGACACCTTCAAGGTTGACTGCGAGGTCCTGTTTTTCTTGAGACCACTTACCTATGCCACAGATGCCATTAAAGTGAGGACAGCAATTACCTTATTGTCGGGGCACCTTAAGATTTGGGCCCACCAATTGTTACTCACCAAAAGCCCAGTCCTGGATTCCTGGGAGTCCTTTATTCGGTCCCTGGGGCTACAATGCAACAAGACACAAAAGTCCTATGTACAGAGAACACCTACTGTTGCTTCCCAAATATTGCAACCCGGACTGGAAATGGTTTACACTACTCCTTTCACTCGGACTGATGTTACTACTAACCCTACCACTCCCAAGTCTCCTGAAATGCCTGAAACATCCTATACATCTGGCAGCGAGGTGGAAGAACCCATGGAGATTGGGCTGGTTAGGTGCCGTCAGTCATCTCAAGAAAGGGCAAGAAGGGTGGCGCATGGACTGTGTTTTTACTGTGGGGAGAGAGGGCATTTAATCTCCTTTTGTCCCATTCGTCCTTCTAGGCCTCGGGTTCTCCGTCTGGGTACTACTCCGGCATATCCTATGAGACCTGTCTGCCAACATGCTGCCTGTCCTTGCTTGACCACTTTGAACAATCCTCCGTCTTCTACAGTTGTTGCTCCTGAGGATGTGCTGGAATCAGTTACGAAAGAACCTGAGATCGCTATTTCCCCTAAGGAGTCTGCTTCTAGGAAGGCAAGCACCACAACCACTACAAGTCCTATCAAGGAAGTCCCTCCTGCTGGTTGTACCTATGCCTCTAATGGGACTCTAGTCCGGAAGGAGCACTTGGAAGTTTTTGAAAAGGCCCTAAGAGCTATGACCTCCACTCCTACAGGTACTACTAAAACCAAGAAAACTAAAAAGTAACCTCCTGGGTCGTACTTGCCTTCCTCTTCTCGCCTACGGCGTCTTTGAAGGGGGGGTAATGTCAGGATCATCATTGGGTTTTACACAATATTGTGTATTTGGGTCTGGCTGGGATCGAACCTGAGTTGCCTGCATCCCAGTCAGGATCCTTACATTGGTCTCCACGCATCTTTGACTGTTTCTAGATGTTCTTGGTATCCAGTAGCCTGAGCCTGTTTGCCTGGGATTTGCACACCTGTTCCTGGTTCCATGATCATTGCTTGAGACTCCCTATTTAAACCTCGCAAGTCTGGTCCTCGTTGTCAGATCGTGTTTCCTGTTCCGTTTGGTTTCACTGCTGTTTGTCTGACTCCTGGTTTTGATCTCCTGCTCATCTACTGTTTTGCCTGATTGCCGCCAGTCCTGACTTCTGATTCTGTTACCGACTACTCTTCTGGATTTCCCTTGTCTGTACTGCGTTCCAGGAAGCACTGGTTATTTCAGCCCCAGTGCACTGTGTCACACCCTTGGGGATTTCTGTCCTGAGTCCCCTCGGTCTGTGCCGAATTGCAATGGGTGCCTTAACTCTGCCTGCCGGACTCCCACTCCAGGTAAGATCCCTGACAGTTGTACACCGGAGTCAAGTGGGGGGCTAAGATTGTGGCGAATGTTTTGTAATAATTTGTTAGGCCATCTGGTCCCGGAGATTTCCCGGACGGTAAGGATGCTATTGTTTGTATTATTTCTTGGGTGGTTATGGGTGCCTGTATCAGTTCTTTTTGTTGCAACGTCAGTGATGGCAAATACGTGAGGTCTAGAAAGTTGTTAATTTCCATTTCTGTGGGTTAGTGGGTTTCGCTATCTTGCTTTAAATTATATAAGTTGTGATAGAATTTGGCCATTTCGTCATTGATGTCTTGGGGGTTGTAAATTCTATCCCCTTTTGTAGAAATTAGGTAGGGGATTTTGGATTGGGCTTGTTTTTTCCTTAGCAATGCTGCCATAGCTCTCCCCGCTTTGTTACCCTGGGAGTATTGTCTCATCTTTAGCCGTTGCATTGTGTAGGATGTTTTGGCTAAGTGAATGTCGTTTAGGCATCGCGTAGCGGTCGCTATTGTTGTGAGATGGGTTGTATCTGGGCTTGTCGTGTGCGCGGCTGTGGCGTCTCTGATTGTGTGCAGCAGGGTCAGATATTCTTTATTGGATGTGCGTTTGACATGTGAGGCCCTACTGATTATCAACCCTCTTATGGTTGGTTTATGTGCTTGCCATAATGAGATGGGTGACATGTCCGGGGTATTATTAGTTTGAAAGTATTGTTCCAGGTTTTGTGTCATATGTGCGAGGAAGGTAGGGTCATGCAGCAGGGAATCATTTAGGCACCAAGGCGCCCGGCCCCTATGGGGAAAGGAGCCTCTTATTGTAATTGTGAGTGGCGCGTGGTCAGACCACACTATGTCGCCAATTTCACACTGAGTAGTTCTCGGTATCAGTGTTCCCGATACCAGTATGTGGTCTATTCTAGAGAATGACTTGTGGACTTGTGAGTAGTATGTGAACTCTTTTTCAGTAGGGTGTAGTGTGCGCCATGCATCGCGCAGGTTATGTTCTGTCATTAGTTTGAGTATAGCTCTGCTCTGTGTGCCAGTTGTGGTGTGTCGTGGGGAGAGGCCAGGGAGTGTTGTGTCTATGTGGGAATCCAATATGTGGTTTAGGTCACCACAGATAATCGTGACTCCAGGTGTCGGATTAGGGAGCTTGTTCAGGATTTTTTGCAAGAATTGTCTTTGGTTCGTGTTTGGGCTGTATATGCCTGCCAGTACCTATTTAGTATCATTTATCATGCAGTGCAGTATTATGTATCTCCCTTGTGTGTCTTTTTTGATATGCAGTAGTTCAAAAGTTAGTGAGTTGTGTATTAGGAACGATACCCCTTTGGATTTGGAGGAGTGTGTGGTATGGAACTGGGTCGGATAGTCTTGAAGTCCAAATTTGGGGACTTTGTTGGTCACAAAATGCGTTTCTTGGACGCATAGAATATCTATTTTATCTTGTTTTGCCTCTTCTAAGAGGATGCGCCGTTTATGCGGATGGTTCAACCCTCGTGTGTTGTGAGTTCTTATTGTTATAGACATCGGGTTGGGTCGGGATGCTGGGCCAAGACGCCCTGTACCTCGTGTGTATACCCTTTCTTGTGGTTGTTGGAATGTAATTGTAGGGTGGGCATGCAGATCTCTTGATACTAGTCTCTCCTGAAGGTTGATGTGGGGAAGGGGATGTAACCAGGGCAAAGGAACTTGGATGGGGTAAACATGGTTTTCTCCAAGGAGAGTTTGGTGTGGACCGTCCACACCTCAGGAGTGGGAGTCATTTGTTTCTCCCATGTATGGCTGTTGAGCTCTATGTGATGTGGGTGGGATTGTATAAAGGCTTGGCTGGTTGAATCCCCTGTATATAAACTTATGTTGGGCCCCGACCACAGGGTTCTCGTAGGCATCAGTCTCCACCAGCGCTTCTTGTTATGCCTGGTGATAGATCGTACAACCTCTGCCCAGCCCATGGTCCATATGCACAACCTAACCGCCGTTGTGCATAGGAGCGATGCTAGCTTGCTTCGTCAGTCATGCGTTGGGGTGGCCCCGTTGGTCGGGCTTGTCCCTAAGGCCAGGGTTCGCTGCCGGCCCCAGATGGCGGGTCTTTTCTGTCACGATATACCCCTCCTGATAAACCTGTACACCGAGTATTACTGAATCAACCCCCCCCCCCCATACCCTGTGCACACATCCTGCTAATACATCTATTGCGGGGTGGTGGCGATTCGGGCCATTGATATGTGTAGGAAACTAAAACCATGGCGTTCCTATGAGAGTTCCCCGTGTGGCAAGATTGGCTTCAGTTGCAATGTTTCACAGCCCAGGCCCTGCGTTTATAAGCATAGTGTTGCATACATTGCCATTTTAGTGTATTAACGTTAGTCCCTGGTTTTACACGGGACTTGGCTGTCTATGCACGACCGTTAACATATGCATCTTAGTGTAGCATCTTATAATTATAATACCAGTGTAAGGTTGTTTTGTGAAGTCTTAGTATATTGGAGCCAGTCCCATCATTTCTAGTCTCTGAGGCAGTTCTTGCAGTTTAGCAAAGTGGGCGGCTTGTGCTTCGCGGTCCATAGACTGGGGCATCCGCTTTGTCTTGTGCTTGTTTCGTGTATGTTTCATGGCTGTGTGTGTGTGTAAACATATAGGTGTGAGGTTTAGGTAATAAATTGTGCATGAAAAGCAGCGGTGGTTGGTATGTTGTAATATGGTGTGATTGCTTTGCTATCGTGGATGATACTTGCGGGTCGTAGTCCCGGTTTACGTGAGTCTCTTGCGGGCTTTGCTCCACTCCTGTGCGGTCTTCTTGATCGGGTGCTTGGTTGTCTCGGTTGGCGTGATGGGAATGTTCCATTCCTTTAGGAGCTTGATGCCCTCCTCCGGCGTGAAGATAGCTTTAAGTGCTCCGCCATATTGGACCAGCATTTTGGTCGGGTAGCCCCACCGGTATCTGGTTCTGTGTTGCCGTAAAGCCTCTGCCATCTGTTGAAAAGTTCTTCTTCTCTTCAGCGTTGCCGCCGATAGGTCGTTGAAGAGTTTTACAGTTGGGTAATCTTTGTGCGGTTGATCCCGCGTGCGACTCACCTTGAGGACCAATTCCTTGATATGGAAGAAGTGGTCTCGGAACAGCACATCTCGCGGCGTGGAGTCCGGTAAATATGTCGGCTTGGGGATGTGGTGTATCCGGTCTATCAGCATCATGTCTGCCGGGATATCAGGTGCGTAGGCCCTCAACAGGCCTTGTGCGTAGGCTTGGAGGTCCGCCTGTTGGATCGATTCCGGTACCCCTCGGAGCCTAATATTGTTCCTCCGTGCCCTATCCTCGTCATCAGCCATCTGTGCTTCTAGCCGTTCCACTTTTTCCTCTAAATGTTGGACGTGATCTGCCATGTTGTTGTGGGCGGCAGCGAAGTCCCCCATTTTCTCCTCCATTTGCGACGTGCGGGTTCCCATCTCCTGCATTTCTTTCCTTAAGGCTGTTTGCTGCCATGAGGTTATTAGCTTGTTGGACAATGTGTCCAGTGCTTGTGCCAGGAAGCTTTTTGTAATGTGGTCGACCGGAGCATGCTCCGCCAAGGAGAGGCTCGTATCTGAATCTCCGCCGCCATCTTGGGTGGCTTGTGGTGAGGCCGCTTGCGGAGTTTGGCTTATATGTCCAAAAAAGTTGATTTTGTCAGTTTTAGGAGCTGACTTCTTTGTTCTGTGGTGAGACATCACCTCGGGATTCGCTATTTTGTGTTTATTTGCGCCTTTTGATGCTAGGTTGTGAGAGCTCGATGCCGGAGCAAGTCCTTATGCGGCCATCTTGCTCGGTGGTCAGCCACGCCCCCCTTAAAACTATTTTTTAAACTTTTGTTTTGCTTATTAATTTTTTTAAAGTTTCCTAAACTTTCGTAAAACTTTTTTTTACAGATTTAACATTTTTCTAAGCTTTTTTTTTTTACCGTTAACCCCTAACTAGCAGTAAGCAGCACTAACAGTAAATTCCCCATTTTCCCATAACTCCCACCCACCCCCATGTGCAAAATATTTAATTATACAATATTTAAATTAGTTAATTAAATAAATTTAACCCCTGAGGGTTAAAAAATAAATAAAAGTTAATCGTCAGGGGTTAAAAAAAAAATTAGATCACAGTATAATACTGTGATCTGTATTTTGATCACTGTAGGCAGTGATCGACTGGCAGGGAAGGGGTTAATTTTTATTTGGACTGGGTAAAGGGTTTATTTTTTAAATTTTTTTACTTAAACGTTATTAAAACTTTTTTTAACTTAATTTTGTAACTTTTTAAAGCTTATTTTAAAACTTTTTAACCCCTAGTTAGCCTAACACTAAATCCCCCAATTCCCCACTAACTTCCACCCTCCCCAGCTAGCTAAATTTATAATTTTAAAATATTAAAATTAATTAATAAAATAAATTTAACCCCTGATATGTGTAGGAACCCCTCAGGGGTTAAAAAAAATCAGATCATAGTACAATGTAATCCCTGCCAATTGATCACTGTAGTCAGTAATCAATTGGCAGGGAAGGGGTTAATTTTTTATTAAAATGGGTAAAGGGGGGTGGGATTTTAATTTAACTTTATTTTTTTTTCAACAGGGGGTAGGATCACTGATGATCCGTCTCCCTGCACTTCACAGTGAACCCGGAAGTGCAGGGAGGCGGAAGGTAAGTATACACAGCACATGTGCTCGCTCTGACATGCTGTCAGAGCCGGCATATGTGCTGGGACAGTGCATGTCGGTGCTCCCGGTCTGCCTCTAATACAGAGGCAGACCTGAGCACCATTAACCCCGCGATCGCCGCGATTGTGTCGATCTGGGGTTAATTTTAACGGGTGACGAGGTCCGTCACTCGTCGTTATGGCAATCCCCTGAGTGACGCACCTCATCCGTCACTCATCGTTAAGGGGTTAATGGAGATTTCTACAGATAAATAATTTGAAAAGTTACCAGTCAGATGATCATGTGTATCTGCAGGCTAACAGCTTTCAATAAGCCTATTATAGGTTTAGGTAGATTTAATAGCGAAAGAACTATAGGTCCCACCTGATTTATTCATTGTATTAGAGCTCCATGTGCCACCTATGGTTAAAGGTTGGGGTGAGGCATTAAGTCCCCAATGGCATAAATATTAATAGCCCTCACCGTCTGTCTATGGGTGGGGATAGAATAGGAAATTAGGTCCCCCTATTTATTTTAATTAGAACCCCCACCGACTGACCATGGGTAGGCACATGGAGGACACTAGGTCCTCCCTGTTTATTATTTAATTAATTGGCTCCACTGTGGGGCAGTGGGAACACCTATGATGTCCTTCTCGCTTTTTTAATATAGTGACCTCCAACCGCTAACCATGAGTGGGGGCATAGGGGGACATATTAATAACAGCAATAGCTGCCCAGTCACTAGTGTATTATTAGTAGACATGCCCCCGCTAGTGGCATAAGCATTAGGGCCATGGGGTAGTTAAGATATACTGCCAATAAATAGGGTTAACTGATATCACAACTGTCTCCATTGTACAGCAATACTAAAACAAATAGAGATGCAGTTTGACAAAGTAGAGAAGATGTAGGAGGCGAGTGCACACCAGCTGCCACAATATTCGTCTGCTGCCTGTTATCTCCACAGCTTCCTCATCTAATTATTCTGGCTCAACATACTCATAGTCAAGTAGCTCCTATGCTAGAGGAAAAGTGATAAGGTCTATTTATATGTATGTTGAGGAGGAGAAGGGGGCTGTAGTGTGGGAGCAGGGCTGCCACCAGAAGTTTTGGGGCCCCTAACTGATCTCAGGGTCTGGGCCCCCGGGGGCCCGCCTCCAAGACCGCCCACAGGGACCGCCTCCAATCCCGCCCACAGGAATACACACACAGACACAAACACATTCACTGATACAAAAGGACACAGATACACACACAAACACATTCACTGATACAAAAGGACACAGACACACACACACACACACACACACACACACACACACACACATACATACATACTGACACACACATACTGAGACATACAGACACACAGGCGTACATAGTGACAGACAGACCCATACTTACATACATACAGACACACATGCATAAGGACATACAGACACAGACACATTCATAATGACATACAGACAGACACACATACATTCATACTGGCATACAGACACTGACATCTATACATACATACACAGACATACATTCATACTGGCATACATTCATACAGACAGACATACATGCATACAGACACTGACATCCATACATACACACATTCATAATGACATGCAGACATACATACACTGACATTCATACACACATAATGACATACATACAGACAGACAGACATAGACACAGACATACATACATACAGACAGACATGCATACATACAGAGATGCATACATACAGACATACATATAGACATACAGACAGACAGACAAACATGCATACAGACATGCATACAGACATTCATAGAGACACACACACACAAAGCTCATTTTCCAGCCACCCTCCTGTCCTGCCACCCTACCTTGTCTTTGCAGGAGGGTGGCTGGGAATGATGGGAGTAGTCGGCTGGCTCTCCCTCTTCACTGCCGGGCGCACGCTCCTCCCGCACGGAGTGAGTTGGGAGGAAGTGATCACTTCCTCCCAGCAGCACTTGCTGCGGCTGCTTTTTTTTTTTTTTTTTTAAAGGGGTCCGATCGCGCTATACCACGGCCACAGCACTGACTGGGCCCCTGCAGATATAGGGCCCATCGGGTGGCCCTTAGTGCATGGACCACCCGATGGGCCCCATCAGCGTGCGGGCGCCAACTGCACCGGCAGCAGTTCCGCCGCTACACGTGAGGCCCGGACGGCCGGGCCCCCCAGGGCCGCCGGGCCCGTGACAACCGTTATGGTTGTCACCCCCTGATGGAGGCCCTGTGTGGGAGATAGGAGCTGTGTTGGGTGGGATAGGGGCAATAGCAAAAGGGTATGGGGTTATCGTAGGGGTATGTTTTTTTCTACTGTACACACAAGCCTCCAATTTTCATTCTACTAACAGTTAACAGAAAAACTGTTACAACTATACATTTTTAAAAATATATAATACACAACCTAAAATATATAAAAACAGAGAAGGACCACAATGGTGTAGATAAAATAAATCGCCATAAAAAATGAGAATTAACATATACTCACAAACATATGAGTAAAATGGGCGGAGTATGTAAATATCTTTAAAGGCTTCTTTTCTTCTCTTTTACCACTCTTATACTTTAGGGAAAAAGAGAAAAGCAAGACATAGTGTTCAACTGTATATATTGAAAGAATAACTATTAGATTGCACTCACAAGAAATCAGTAGTTAAAAAGCCCATCAAATTCGTAAGGTATCTTCAATATCCAGGAGGGAGCTGGTAAACAATCAGGATATGAAGCATACGATAAAAAAATTAAATCAATGATAAAATTGTAAGATCAAAGGAATCCTGCCACCCTATGCGTTTCATCCTAAGACTTCATCAGGGGCATCTGGCTAGTGTCCTGTAGTTCTGTTTTCTAACGTCCTTTAAATATCTTGCTGAAATTCTGACTTCAGTCTCATCAGCCAATCAGAAACTAAGTCTTCATTTGGTCCACCTGTACACAATGAAAACCTGATCTTCCACGACCTTCACCCCTCTCCTTCCGGGTATCTGTGTGCCAGACCTCGTTTTCTACCGTAATGGGTAGTGACATAATGCTCCTCTCTCGGTGGTGGAATGCATATGCATTCCAATGTGTTCGTTCCGAACGGCACCTTTATTCATTGGCTTAAAGGTCCAGCAAAAGCACTATTAAGTAGAAGTCCTCATAAAGTCCTCATAAATAACAGGGGATATGTGGAAGAAAAGTGTATGGAAATTGAATTATCATATTAGTTGTAAGAAACATACAAATACATAATAAAAGAGTGTATCATTTATAAAAATATGTGAGGAAACATTAATCTTATAAAAGGTAAAATAACTATAAAAAACATACCATATCGAAATCTACGTTCATACCCTCTGGCTGCATAGTTTTAAGGGTATAAATCCAATATCCTTTGAGCACCAAATCTCCATCCCTTTCATCAATATAAACCGTCTCAATCCCTATACATGAAAACTGTCAGAATTAAAACTCTGGCAATGATTACAGTGTACTGGGACCGATTGGGTTAGTAATTTCATTTAAATAGTGTTAGAATGTTCGAAAAATCGCCTTTTTTCTAAGGTCTAATTGTCCTTCAACATATTGTGCCCCACACCCACATGTCAAAAGATATACCACATGTGTGGTGTTACAGGTAATATATTCTTTAATCTGAAAACTTTTGCCAGTGATAGAGCTTTTAAAATGATCAATTTTATAGTACACATGGTGACAACTCTTGCAAAATCCACATGAATAAAATCCTCCATTCTTTCTTTCCTGTTTATCCTTACTCCTAAAGGTACTAGGTGCCAACAGGTTTTTCAATTTTTTTCCTTTTTTAAAGATAATTTGTGGAAAATAAGTTCTGTTTTTAAAAATTCATCTTCAAGTAAGAGTGGCCAGTGCTTATTGAGTATCTTTTTTTATTTTTGAAGCATGAACATTATATTGTGTATTAAAAGAAAAAGCAAATTTAGTAGTAACAGGGGGTACAGATTTCTTTTTTAATAACAAATCTATTTTTTATTAAACGAACATAATATTTATTACTTTATAAAATTATCTGTATACCCTTTTAAAAAAAAATGTGTTTTTTAATATTGAAACTTGATCTAAAAAAGGTCCTTATCAGTGTAATTTCTCCTTAATCTAGTGAACTGACTCCGTGGGACACCTCGGAGCTACGTTGGATGATGACTACTATCTGTATTGATATAGCTGTTTTTCAATAAAAATTGTGAGATCTAAAAAATGTATTTGATTACGATTAAAATGGGTGACAAAAAACAAAGAAAATTGTGAATAATGATTGTCATTAATATAGTCCATAAAATCTGTTAAGGCGTCCTCTGTGCCGTTTCAAATGATCAATACATCATCTATATACCTTCTCCATAGTATCAAGTTCGCACCAAAAGGATTATTGGGCCAAATAACATTATTTTCCCAATGGTCCAAATAAATATACGCATAACTTGGCGCCAATTTAGTACCCATGGCTCTCCCTTGTAACATCACTTTAATTTTTCCTGAAAAATCTTAACTTCATTTGAGCAACAGTTGATGTTACATCACTGTATACAATTATTCAACACAATTTAGGACTTATGGCAGTTAGGACAGCATTGGAGGTAGATCCTGAGATATCTGACAATTTTGGTAGATTTTTATTTGACAGTATTCATTTTATTTTAACACACAATTTTTTCATTTTTTCATTTTTAATGATGATTTTTATCTGCAGTTACAAGGGACAGGCATGGGGACCAAGTTCACGCCAAGTTATGCAACAATTTTTTTGGACCATTGGGAAAATATTTATTATCAATAATTCCCTTGTTTCACTATTGTATGCCACAAGGGTAACACTGCATATTGCATATTTTTGTTTCCACAACTATAAATTGACAACCTAGTTCGACACTAAGAGCAATTACACAATGGCAATCTCTTATCTTCCGCACAAAGTTTATTTTAAGTGCCACCGACAGTACTTATACCTCTAGCTAGGTAAATAGATACAGTACCTTAAACCTAGTCTCACACTAGGATCAATAATACAATGGTGATCTCAAAGGTGTTTTGAGTGCCACTGACTACTAGTTGTGTAGATAATTACAGGGGTACCTTTAACTTAGTCTTACAGTAGGATCAATGACACAAGGCAATTCCCTTATCTCCTGCTCAAAACTGTTTCAATTTCCACTGGCAGTAGCTAGCTAAATATAGCAGAAAGTTCTGGGACTAGAATCAATCACCCAGATTACCCCCCTCTCCCACAGAAACACCATGAGGGTAAATTGAACAACATCACAACTGGTCTGATTCCCTCAATAGCTGCAGTCAAAGTGTCTGGAAGAAACCTACTTCAAAGTACAGATTGTTTTACAGCTCCTTCCTTTCCATATAATTGGACAGACCTCTATCATGGCAAACTAAGCTCCTTATTTGTCTATCATGGCAAACTAAGCTCCTTATTTTCCCCACCATAAAAACTAAACAAATAAAGCAGCCTCTTTCCATCTTCCTTTTTTTTGGTGCAAGGAATGGAACTCTGAATCATTAATTGAAGCAAGCATGTTTGGAATTGCACGAGTCAGCTTCTACATGACTGCTGACTCCTTTGATCACCAAATCCCGTTACCCTTCAATTCCCAAGCGCAACACCATGTTAAGTGGGTAAGGGAAATGCCACATCTTTATTTAAACCAGCATAACCAAATACTGTCAGCTGCTGATTTTACCCAGCAGACAGGTACACTTTAAACTTCTTCCAGAGCCTCTTCAGCCTGTCCCAAGCCTGCCCGGGCATTATTCATTTACCAAACTTGCTGGCACAGGAAACCTGCCACCGCAGACCCCTACCCCTACTAGAGGGAGGGGTGATGCGCCCCCCAAAGCCAGTGCCTGTGTAATTATTGATTGTAAACCCATTTTAAATGTATCCAAACTAGCATAAGATGTACCAAATCAGTACGCATAGAATTCTGGTTATCTCCTTCTAGTTCAACATGAGGAATCACCAATCCACCCAAGCATTGTACAAATCATGATATTGTCATGTTGAAGCAACATCCACCTCACAATTTGCACTTTTGCATTGCACGCTCTTGACCCAGGTAATTGCCACCAGTGTGGATCAGCAGAATCAGCAATATAACTGGTTCCGTCTCATATCGCCGAAGCGATTGTTCCAGATAAAATTGCTGCCAGCACAACCTCCTGATCCCACACCACCTAACACTGACCTGGTGAGGAGTAGTCCCAAGATCCTGGTCATATGACCTCTGGTCTACCTGACAAGCCGCCCAATAAATAAAAGAATGCCCAAGGATCCAAACATATAGAGAAAATCTAGCAATAAAGAAATAAACCAAACATTAACCATGCCCATAAAAGCACCTTATAAAGTCCGAACATACAATCGAAAACCTGCTCAATTCCACCGACCCAGCAGCCAATGGAAGAGTCTGACAGACCTAACCTGCTTGCCTGCAGACTCAGACTGATGCGGAATGAATACAGTATCATCTACTCCTAACAAGCGCAAAACCAACATAAACACTCTAGTGAATGGATCAGAACCCATATGCATGCACTGGAATGAATCTCCAAATAATAATGGTCGCTCCAATCGTAATCACTCTAACACTACCCGTTTGATCAGAAGTGGCATTGTTTACCAGTAGATCGCCCAATTAGAAATTCCACTTCTTTTTTACACTAAAGAACATCCTTCCTAAAAACGGGTGACTGTGCTTTAGAACTCTACCAATCTGCCGACCCATAGAGTTGTCTAAAAAACACACAGAAAAGGCCAATTGAAACAGAATTGCCTGAAATGGGGAAACATAAATAGCAGGCAGGATCCCACCTATGTCTCCCAGCAAGTGCACAAATACAGGATGCCTAACGACCGCCATCAGTTTATGTCTCCAACAGTGCAATACCCACTGAACCACAAATGCTTTAGTCACATCTTCCCCTCACATGAAGTGCATTAAGATTGAAAGAGCTGACATACCGTGTTCCACTGACACGGATGTCCCTCGATGCCGCAACTCAGAAAGAAAGCCTACGTGGATTTAAACCTACTTTCTGAAGAAGACCAACCAAATTGATCCCACACTGTCAGGTATGCTGCCCAAGACTTAGGAGACAGGGACCTCTCAATCAAGTCAGTCAAGTTCCGAAACAGAGGTTACAGAAGCATTCAGGGCCCTCCACAAACCTCTGCCTCTGGAGTCACCTCCCGAAATTCATCGTACTGGAAGCGAGAAAGAGAGTCGGCAATACATTAGACACACCTGTCACCTGCACCCAAACCAAATATTAAATTTCAAGCAATGCAGAAACAACCGTTGCAATAAGGCCCATCCCAGAAGAGAACCCAAAGATAATTGGTTAATGACATGAACCGCACTAAGGTTCTCTGTACGGAAAAGAACCTTTGACAAAGTCGAGACCCAGAGCTTGACCGACACTACAATCGGGAATAGCACCAAAAAGGAATCTGACCACGCCAATGGCCCACACATCATAGCCCTAAAAAAAAAGCACCAAAGCCAACCGAGCGACAGCCTCAGTGAAGAGCTCAAAGGCCAAGTTAGACACTGTTTAACTGCGCCAAAATGTCTGACCATTGTAACCCACGAGGAACAAAACTCCAAACTTCCAAAAGGCGAGTAAAGTAAAAGGTAGATGAATACCAACCACCGCCAATGAAAGTCAGTGACTTCAAATGGCCCAGTGGGGATTGCAGACTTCAAATAGCCCAATAGGGAGCCCTTCAAACCTGATCCACTAGAGATGATAACCTGATGCTTGGTCTCTGGCAAGTGAAACACTTTATTAACTGTATCTAAATCCCCAGGAAGAAATAATCATACTCGGGCCCTGCGTTTTCTCCTCAGCCTCTGGAACCCCAAAATCCGCCATAACCTTATGAAAGTGGAACAACAAGTCTGTACAAACCTGAGAACCCAACTAGTGCAGAAGAGATGGACAAACCGCTACACTGTGAGGACTGACTGACAAACAAGAAGTTGTTGAGATGGTGAAGGAGGGAAGAACAGCCCGACACCTGCGCAGCGATCCATTCCAACAAGGAACTGAAAACTTCAAAATATAAACAAGAAATAGAACAGCCCATGGGAAGGCACATGTCGAAGAAAAATCACCCTGAAAGGGACATCCCAACAGGTGAAAAAATCTGGGTGAACTGGCAGCATCCAAAAAGCTGACTGGATATCGGACGTCGCCAACAGGGCCCTGGGTCCTGCTCCGCGAACCAAGGCTAAAGCCCGATCAAAAGAAGCATCTTGCACCCTACTCTTTTGAATTCCCATTATGAACAGAGGACCCTGACGCCATATGCCCCAGCTCCACCTCCTTCCCTAGCTCGGCTGCCAGGATCCCCTTATTACCCCGAACCGAGGACAGGTTAGGCACAATGATGCCTCCCCTGACAGTGTAAACTGGAACACCTGCGTAAGAGTGCGAGCCACGGTACCAGTCTTTCTGCCCTCACTGGCGTCCTTACCTAAAGGAACAACACCCTTGGACGCTGACCTCGGGAGGGTTTTTCACCTCTTAAAACAACAGACAGCTGGGTGAGCCCCACCACAGTAGGAGCACTCATGCTTAAACCTACACTCTACTGTACCCTCTGCAGTGGCTCTTGCTAAAGAGCCAACAGATGCCCTTCTTGTGACCCGCTGACGTTCGTCCGAAAGTGCAGTCGGCCGACGGAAATTAAGATGCCGACGGATGACAGGGATTAATGAGAAGCAACCACAGGTTGTTGTCTTGCACACCGAAATCCAGATTTGGCCTAACCACCATTTTTTTTCTAAACGGCTGGTCGTATTTAAACCAGCATTGCCCCCCGTACTCCTTATAAGCCCCCCATATCAAGTCTAAATACAAAAACAGCGATGGGGCCTTTTCCCGAAACCTAGCTGATAGGATGCTAGCATAGGTAACAAATCCTTGCAACAAATTCCCAAAGGTATGGGGAGCTCACACCCCAGGGAGTTCTGGTACATCCATGCCGGGGAATCCTGCATCCCTTCCTGGTGCTTCGTGGCCTCCGGTCAAGAAACCTGCAAAATCCTCCACCAGCCTGTTACCACCCACTTGCCTGCCCCACTTGCCTGGGGCCAGCGGTGCTCCTCCTCCAATTCCCTAGTCCAAGATGGTCTCAGACTTCCAGGGTTCGGCAAGAGCCTGTGATGTCTGCGTTTTGGGACGTGCCGAGCGCCAACGTCACTTCCGGAGCCACCAGAAGAGAAGGGTGAGGACTGCGGGACCTCATCTCATCTCCAGCGCTATCTTGGGGACCGTCATCTTGCTGCCCAGGCCCAGCCCAGCCACCTTGACTTCTGCAGCACCTGCTGCCATTCCTCCGCCTCGTGATGCCTGCATCCTGCCGCCTGGAGCCAGCCACACTCGAGCCTCTGGCAATACTCCTAGAGGACTAGGGAATAGTCTAGACTCCTGGTCTGCACCTTAAGCACTGGCCCCTTCTGAGCAGTCTGCTTGCCCTGGACACTGTGGAGCAGCGAGTTTGAAGGATTCAGCCCCATGGGTCCTCTGGAAGGCCTGCAATAGGCAGTCTGGAATGGCAGGCTGGATGTCCACTTCTGGTCTGCACCTGCAGCACTGGCCCCTCCTGAGCAGCCTTCTTGCCCTGGACACTGGAGCAGCGAGTTGAAGGATTCAGTCCCTACAGGTCTGGAAGGCCTGCAATAGGCGGTCTGGAATGGCAGGCTGGATGCCCACTCCTGGTCTGCAACTCCAGCACCGGCCCCTACTGAGCAGTCTGCTTGCCCTGGACACTGTGGAGCAGCGAGTTGAAGGATTCAGGCCCATGGGTCCTCTGGAAGACCTGAATCCTTCAACTCACTGCTCCGCAGGGCCTCCCTAGACACAGCAGGGGTGTTGGCCATCCTATACTCTGTCAGTAGAAAGTAATTTCTGTCTTTTTTTTTTGGAGAAACAGCACTGACAGGTTCCTTCAGGGAGGGAAACTCAATTTAATAAAGTCATTTTTACAGGGACTACCAGCGGAAAGACACTGCCAGGCTCCCTCAGCATTGTTTACCAGTAGTCTGGAAATTTTTCCCAGAATTCCCTGTTTTCAACTGTAAAACCAACTGTATCCTTTTGGTTGCTATGCCAACCCCTTAGGGCAGGAATCATGCATCCCCCTCCCTATTCGCTCCGGGGGTTGGCCTAGATTGCAGCACATGACTGTTTGGAAATCAACATTTTTGCTGACAACCTGATCGGCCTGAGTTTAGGCAAATTGGAGTTTCAAAAGTGAATTTGGCCTTTATTTAGGCACATACAATTATTTTTTAAATATGAAGACTTTTAGGGTCATTTACCAAACTCAGAAGTTTTCAATTTTTCAAAGGCAAATATATCTCAATATTATTAAAAGACCACTAATGTCCCACAGACCACCTCATCTCAGTGAAGTGGTCATTTAACCCCTGCAATGTAATACACGGCAGTTTTGTAGCAGGTTAAGTGTTCACAATGCAGATTTAAATACACCTCTAGTGGCTGGATCCTGACAGCCACTAGAGGTGCTTCATCTTCCAGAACCGAGTGAAACTTGGTGCTGAAATCAAATGATGCTGAAGACGATTGTTATTTTCAGGATTACAGATTTAATATCCCAATTAAAATACCAAATTATCAAACATCATCTGTAACCCTGGCACAGACGTAACCACATAAAGAAGCTGAAGAAAAGCAAGGCCTTAATTAAAAAAAAAAAAAATGGATGCATTACAGCATAACAGTTTAAATTTAGAATCTAATCATCATGTTTTGATGTACAAGTTCTGCAATGTCTTGGAGATATATTACTCTTGCAGGAAAAGGCTTTTTCTTCACAGGTCTTGACATATAGATATTTTCATCATGTAGCAGCATATATATATTTCTTTACTTAATTTCTCATATATATAC
This sequence comes from Pelobates fuscus, assembly GCF_036172605.1. Lineage (NCBI taxonomy): Eukaryota > Metazoa > Chordata > Amphibia > Anura > Pelobatidae > Pelobates > Pelobates fuscus. The sequence goes on along the minus strand of NC_086321.1, from coordinate 165,639,139 downwards.
CTCAATTAAATTCCTTTGGATAAGCTTTTCAAATGATCACAATCTGTTAGAAAACTTTTCAAATGATTTATGTACAAATATTCCCATAGACTTTAATGATGACTTATTATCAAACATTACATTATTTCAAATGTTTTGCTAACAGATTGTTATCTTTAAAAAAAAAAAAATAACATCATGCCATTGTTGGAACATATATTTATTCATCTTGCTTACAAAATATTCTCTCAGGATCATCCTAATCACCATAACCATAGCAAGCTTTAGTGGTTATGGTGCATGTTGTAATTTGTTAAACCATTTATGGACTCTTTGACACATACCTGGACCTGTTTTTTTTATTTTTTTATTTTTATATAAATGTCATAATGTCAAGATTTACATTGAACTCAAAATTCTCAAATGTCTTAAAAGGACACTCTAAGCACCAAAACAATTTAGGAGCTAAAATAGTTCTCATTTTGTTATGTAGCCCCTAGCCACACCTCCCCTGGCTGTGACTCAGACAGCATCCACAAAAAAGGCTTAAAAATACTGCACAATAAGGAAAGCTAAAGGATGTAGATTTGTTTTTCAAAAGGTGAGTAGGGAGACAGTGTGTGTCTCCGCTAGGGGTGGTATGGCAATGGCTGCCTAAAGAAAGTGAGCCATGGCGCTACCACAAGGCGGCACAAGCGGCCTCCTTAGGGCACACCGGTCCTAAGGGCGCAAATGAGTCTGGGTGACTGGCAGTAGGTGGGAGCACAGAGAGCCCCTCTCCTGACAGTCACTTAATGTTGCCATCCAAAATTTACTCGTCACTGTACGTTGATGCCTCTGGCGGCCGTGGGAGGGGAAAAAAAATACTGTGCAGCCTCAGAGGGGATGGTAGCTGAGAGGAGCAGCCGCGGCAAATGCTTTAAAGGCCGCTGGGATACATGACGTCCTATCCCGGCGGCTGAGCGCTCTGGAGAAAGAATGGCAGCAACAATGGTGGGACCCCTGTTTAACAATGGTAAAAAACAATAAGTGTGTGTGTACATATGAGCCAGTGTGTGTGTGTAAGAGCCTGTGTGGGTGTGTAAGAGCTTGTGTGTGTGTGTGTGAGCCTCTGTGTGTGTTAGAGCCTATATGTGTATGTGTAAGAGCCTATGTGTGTATGTGTAAGAACCTGTGAGTGTTAGAGCCTCTTTGTGTATGTGTGTGTGTGTGTGTGTGTGTGTGTTAGAGCCTATGTGTGTGTGTGTGTATGAGCCTATATGTGTATGTGTAAGAGCCTATGTGTGTATGTGTAAGAACCTGTGAGTGTGTGTGTGAGAGCCTGTGTGTGTTAGAGCCTCTGTGTGTATGTGTGTGTGTGTGTGTGTGTGTTAGAGCCTATGTGTGTGTATGAGCCTATGTGTGTTTGTGTGTAAGAGCCTGTGTGTGTGTATGTGTGTGTGTGTAAGAGCCTGTGTGTTAGAGCCTATGTGTGTGTTAGAGCCTGTGTGTGTAAAATCCTGTGTGTATGTAAGAGCCTGTGTGTGTGTGTGTGTGTGTAAAAGCATGTGTGTGTGTGTGTGTGTCTAAAAGACAGTGTGGTGTGTGTGTGTATTTGTCAGTATGTCTGTGTGTATGAGCCTGTGTTCGAGTGTGTGTATAAGCAAGTGAGTATGTGTATGAGCCAGTGACTGCGTGTTTGTATGTAAACATGTAGCCAGTGTATGGGTCTATGACCCAGTGTGTATATGCCTAAGTATGAGCCAGTATGGTCAGTTAATGTATGAGAGGGTTTCCATTCCTATTTGCTACAGAGAGGAGTAAGAAAATCAGAGGGGGAGACATAAAGGTGGGTAAAACACAGAATGGGGCAAAGGAAATAAGTGATATTCAAGGAGAAAAACATTCAGAAGACACTAGGGGGTTAAGCTCCACAAAAGGTGGGACAAAGACTCAAAAGTATGAAAAGAATGACAAACAGAGGATACAATTTGCAAAAAGGAAAAGAGAAACAAAAAGGCAGAAAGATGCAAAAAGATGGGTAAGATATGCAAATGGGGGATGGATAGACACACAGGTGTAGACAAATTTTGAGCGCAGCAAAATGCGTCTTTGCCTGTCTAGACAAAATTGCTTACACCGGCCCTGCATGAGCTATACACCAAAACTGCTCGATTAAGCTAAATAGATTTGGCTTAAAATAACCTTTTAAATTTGTATGTATCGATATACTATATGTGTGTATGTGCATATGTATCTGCATCTGTGTGTGCGTTTGTGCATGAGCAGCTGTGAGTGTTGGAGACCCTCTGTTTAGTGTATCTGATGACAATCATTTTTGTGCATTTGTGTCAGGATTTGTTTGAAAACATGAGCATGTATGTGTTTGAGTCTGAGCGTGTGTGTGGTTCAGTTTTGGACTTGAAGTCTTTTTTGTTCCTGAAATGTGTCTGCTTGGATTTTTTTTTTTTATTTCTCCGCATATATATTAGATTGCATATTTTACATTTGGTGCCACTGGCTTCAAGTTTTTACTTGTTGTCAGATAACACAGTACACTTTCTGAGCATATGGCTTAGAGTAGATATGGCTTAAAGTACACCAATTAACTTGAATACAGTTTTCTATGCTAAGTTTCTTTTCTTTTTCTTTTCCTTTTTTTCAATTTTTTTTAAATGAAAAGCATAAAGATGTCCTCATTGAGAAATAAAATCAACCATTAAAGCTGAGTTTTTTAGATAGAGAATGAGAAGGCAATATGGGCTACTTCCTTCTTATCTGTCTTCTACTGATATAGTTCTCTGAAACATTTGCCAGTATTTACATGATTTTATGAAACTATCGGCAGTGTTAATTATATATAGGAGTACAGGAAGTCTGCTAAGTTAATAACTAATAGAGAAAAAAGACAATCGCTTAAATTCAATAAGGGCAGCAGAATGGACAATAGTGGCCAAAAATAAATTATACTGGGAGTGGGTTTATAAGGGGATCAGTGTAAAAACTTGTTCAAAGTTAGAGCTAAATAAGAAGATATTCATTGGGTATGCATACAATTGTATATTCTAAAAAAAAATTACAATAGCTTGAAGCAAATATGTAGAATATGAATCAAAATTACTGAAGAGACAAGTAGGGACAAAACTAGCTTATGCTGGGAAAGGGCGGTGGTGGACCCGATGGAGGGGGGGGAGGGGCAACGGGGCAATAGCCCTCCCAGAAAATATAGTAAAGAGCCAATGCTCTCCCTTGCTCTCCCCTGCAGACCCGGTGATATCCAAGTGCCAGCCCTGCTATGTGCCTTCACGGACCAAACGGGAGATCAGAGATCTCCCTCACCAGCCCGCTGGCACTTTGTGAGAGGACCCGGGAGCTCAGCCTGCTCTGCCAGGACCTCCTCTTGCGAGCACAGGGTGTTACCATGGCAATGTTACAGATCTTGCAAGAGGGAACTCAAGCTCTTCTCTGGGCCAGCGCTCAAGAATTGCCAGCCCAGCATGGGCCAAGCAGGGAGATCCCTCAGCCCTTGGCCATCATGACCCACCGGGCATTTTCACGGTTTGTCTAATGCCCAGTCCCGGCCTGCTAGCTACGACCCTGACCAAACTCTGTAGGTCAAACTGTCTAAATAGTTGTTACAAATTGCTATTTGTAACTGGCACTTTAAATGAGAAATTGCCCTGCTTCCCTGGATTGTGGAGAAGCCTGTCTGCCAGCCTCCTTCCTCATGACTATGGCCCCTGGAAGATTGTGCCACTGAAAACTGATGAACTTTTATTGGGTTTGTATGGCCCTTTAAGAACCGTCTGGGGACATATTGTGACTTTGCTGAACAATGCCCCTTTAAGACTATGTCCCCAGACCTGTAAAATAACTTGCCCCTGGCTCTCTCCCACTTGGTTCAGTAAATAGGGCTTACTGAACCAAGTATTACACAGGCGGACCACCCAGAAGTTAAAGTATGCAGGCAATTTACCTCCCAGGCTGTGAGGTTACTGCAGGTTAATTGCCGAGCGCTGGGTAGCCGCCATTCGGCAGCCGAACACGTGGCGGCGGCCATTTTAGTCATTCGAATGCGGTCAGCGGTGTATGCTAAAGATTCTGTGGAACCAAAATCGGCTACACATTTTGCCGAACACCGCTGACCCTTACCTTCTCCCATACTGAACTTACAGCTCCAGAGACTAAGTCCCGTTCGAAATAGGACTTAGTCGTTTTTCGGCATGAAATTGACCGGCCGCACAGCCCAAATCTATGGAACTGTTTTGGGCAGGAAATTGTGCTTGCGGTCGGTCATAAAGGACTTCCAGCTAACTTTTGATCCACTGGAGGGATTTGGCTGATTTTTGGAAGTGTTTATGTTTGATGTATGCTTAGTCTGAATATGCAACTTTATTGAAATTGAATGTATGGTTTTAAAGTTACAGTGTGTGTGTAAAAACTGTATTTTTATTGTATGTAATAATTGGTTTAACTGTTTATCTGAGGGGAGGGAATGTGTGGGTTGCACCAGATGTGTGATTGGTGATTTTATGCCTCCCCCTGGGAGTGTCCTATTTGCATGTAACCTCAATAAAAGCCAGGCTGGGTGTTCCAGCATCTGAGACCTCTTCTGACCCTCAATACGTAGCCTTGTCTCGTTATTGGAGGGAACTGCTATATCACACTGGGGATTGCTATGCTCTGCATATTCCCCTGAGCTCTTAATCACTTAGCTCTTTTAAGAGCTTGTTCCGGTTACGCTCTCCTGGAGGAGAGGTCTTCCCCACACGGTCCTGAAGGACAGAAGCCGATCCAGGGTGGAAGGAAGACGGCGCGGCTCCAGTTAAGCTACGGCAGTTGTGGAGTCTGCGGTGGTTGTGGTGTCCAGTGCGGTGCTTGTGGTCCTCTGCGCAAGCTAGGAAGCGTCTATCAACGGAGGGTACTCGGTCGGAGTGCACGGAGCTCCGTTACAATAGTTTTGGAAGTAAAACTGCAGTTTTGACTTATCATTGTGTATATGATGTAATACAAACACAAAGTAATATACACAATAATATATCTAATTACAAGTACAAACTATAAAGATGAGGAATAGCAACTTAATAAATTAGAAATACAAAATGTCTGTATGCATTATTGACAGTTCTAGCTAAACAATTAAATCTAGAATAGATTGTAATTGTCTAAGGAACCATTGTCAGGATTATTAAAAAAAAGTCCAAATACACAACCCATTTAGTAAAAAGTGGTGAAAATTTCACCAGAAAAGCAAAAATGATATTCACATAATGTAATTCATGGGGTGATTCTAAAATCCACCCAGTGTGCACATGTGGATTGAAATAATCCATATTTTCTCAAATATAAGTAATGTATTCTAACAACTGGAGAATGAACCAAATGACATCTTATTTTTCATATGTGCAGAATAATGTTGCTGTCACATTTCAGTTAATCACAATTGATCCAGTAAACCAGTGGGATGTGAAACCATGTCTGAAATTATTTTACTTCTCTTTCACCTCCTATAACAGAAAACATTTCACAAACCTCAGATGCTCTGATACTTCTCCGTTAGACTTTCACCCAGTTTCCATTCCTTCAAAAAATAATTGAGAACTCACTTCTTCTGGAAAGCTTTTAATTAAACTGCTAACAACTTTCCCTCCCCGCACCCTGATTTCTCTTGCAACTCTCAAAATACCCACTAAGCCCTCAGTGAACATTTTTCTAGCAACCTACTTTTCTACCCTTACTGCAGGGGGACGGATGTCAGTTCGGACAATCTGAGGGCAGTACTGATTAGAGTATATATAAGAGAGAGAAAAGCTGGAGGTAGTAGCAATGAAATAATTGGATTGAGTGGAATACCTTTTAGATAATTTAAAACGTCACTTTTAATATTTTCTCTTTAAAAAGTCCCAACACGTGAACTGTATTGCAAACTAATATAAAAAGAAAAGAAAATTATACAGAAAATTGATAATCAGTCATAATGTCGGACTGAAAAGGCGACTCAATCTGTCCACTAAGTCTTTATAAGGACTTAATTAGAATAGAGCCACAATATATATATATATATATATATATATATATATATATATATATATATATATATATATATATCCTAAGTGGTTTGTTATAGCCAACCAAAATAATGCTTAGGCAGTATTCAGCTCTATTGAGCAATTACCAACTGGGACGATCTCCAGAGTTTAGAATTGTATTTGTACATTGGTAGCGGTTTCATTGTATAATATTGTGTCTATGAAGTTGTAGCAACTGAATACTGTTGCAGAGGCTTGCTGTGTAGCGTTTGGTATCTTAATCTGCTACAGTGTGCTAAATAGTATCTACTTCGCGGTGACCCCAGTGAGCTTTCCTTAAAATAATTTTTGCATATTTATAAGTAATATCCGTTAGTCTGCTGTATTAATTCGCTCTATTGTAGTCACAACAGTGTTATGGGCAAATGCAAATATTACAAGTTTTAGAATAAAATTCTAAAACTTGTAATATTTGCATTTGCCCATAACAACAGTATAGTTGATGCTGATGTAATTTAAATACAAACATCTTGTGGATAAAGGTAACCGCTTGTCTGTTGAGTGTGAGATCTCTTAGCACCCCTGGCATTGACGATCGTTAGTTCAACTATGACAGACAGCGTAAGATATAGAGGAGAGATGTAAGTATCAGGGTGATACCTAGGAGGGTCATAGGACTATTTGCAACTTTACCCTTCGAGGGCACCCCTTAACCCCAGTCAAAAACTCACCCTGTATCACTAGTGAAACACCACCTCTCCCAGTATAATTATAAGTATTTAACATCAGCAACAATCGATAGACACAATTTAAAAAAAAATTCTAGAATAATTCTATGTTTGCTGGTAGCTGGAGAAAAAGCCTTATAGTATGTCCGTGGTAACACAAATTGCCCTGTTACCCTGACGCGCCTTTCGCTTGTCAGGGGAGACACCAAATAAGCACAGAATTAACATTAGCCATCTCATCACTGTTAACCAGTTCTGTGCTGGTTAATGATACTGCTAGAGGTTGAGTTATACCTCTGGCAGTAAAGGGCTTTAACTATGTATGCACATTGTTTCAGAAAGAAATAATGCACATATAGACTCCAAACACCATGACCACTTGAACGCTTTCCCAGCATAGACTTTCATTCTGTGCTGAGAAATAGTCCAATCAGAGGCTTCTCGTTGTGTTAGCTCTCTGTGGCGCTAACAGAAGCATAAAGAAAACCAAAACCTATCTGGCTGTCTGAGTGACAGCCAGGGAGGTGTTTCTGCCCCCACATATAAAACATATTTATATTGAAATTGCTACTGTTATAAATTGTCACAAAGATGACAAAGTCCAGATGCAAAAAGCACTCCAGGTAGCTGAAGGGCCTTTTATTTATTTTTTGGAGTATTCATTTAACGTTGAAGTAGAAGTTTTAAAATAAGTAATCTTTCACTGGCCATAGGATAACCTTGACATACTAGCACTACTACAGTGATTGACATAAGTAACTTCACATATAAAATGTACAGGAGCATATTAATTTTATATTTAATTAGTAAGTAAAAAAATGACCTCCCACTAGAAACACTCAAATGATCAATTCTAAGTGTCACAAAGGGACTTTGCAGACCTTTTTTTCCCACAAATTTATATTAAACGATTCAAATATTTTTGTGATTAGTTTCCAACTAAATAATCTACTTTAATTGGATGAGAGGAATTCTTTTAATGAGCTATCCAAATGTGAAGCCCTAATAATTAAAGCCACAGACCTAGGGAGGAGGAATTGTCATTTTAAATAAAGATGATTATCTAGAGGAATCTTAAAAGTAATCTAGGTGACCTGAATTCCTACAAGAAACTCAGAAACAATATATTTCAAACATAACTTGCTTGCTTTCGAAGACTATATTTTTATTCTAAAGAAACATGACCTAATTTAGTTAAAAAAAAAAAATTCTATTACCTGCAAAAGATGCAGAAATCAATCATCACACCTCCTAGGAAAACCATCTTCCATAACACATAGATTTCTTTTTCCAGCCATATGTCATCGACCCAAGTAGACCTTCCAGTCACCAGCACAGCTTTCATGTATTTTATAGCTTTTGGCCTAATAACTATGTGCATTATTTGCATGCTCATTTTTAATATTTAATAAAAATGATGTGCAGCAATCCACCTTTAATCCAGCATTCCCTCCCTCCCTCCCACCTCTTTTTTTCTAAATATTTTCTTCTTACTGTTATTGCTATAGTCACCTATTGTTACTCCAATAAGACAGCTGTTCTTGTATTCAGGAAGAACAGCAAAAGTGTCTGAGTTGTGCTTCATTTACCAGCTTTCATAAGTATTATTATTATTATTATAGTTATATAGCGCCAACAAATTCTGCAGCGCTTTACAATGGGTGGACAAAGTATAAATGTGGCAAAGTATAAATTCCAGAACCCCCTTTTCTGCTCATACGATATTTGGACACTGACAAAATGTTCATAATGTTGTATGCCAACACAATAGATTTGAAATGAAACAACCAAAACGCAGTTGAAGTGCAGACTTTCAGCTTTAATTCAAAAGGTTGAACAAAAATATTGTATGAAATGTGTAGGAATTGCAACCATTTCATATAGTCCCCTTATTTCAGGAGCTCAAATGTAATTGAACAAATTAACACAATCATAAATAAAATGTTAATTTATAATATTTTATTGAGAATCCTTTGCAATAACTGCTTGAGGTCAATGACTACATCAAGTTCGAAATGAATGGACATCACTAAATGTGATGATTTTGCCAGGCTTTTACTGCAGCCGTCTTCAGTTGTTAATTGTTTGTGAGTCTTTCTGACTTGCGTTTTTTCTTCAGCAAGTGAATGCATGCTTAAATTAGGTTGTGATCAGTTGATTGACTTGGACATTGCAAAATATTCTATTTATTTTCTTTAAAAAACTCCTGGATGCTTTTGCGATATGTTTTGGGTCATTGTACATCTGTAAAGTGGAGTGCTGTCCAATGAACTTCACTGAATGTGGCTGAATATGAGCAGATAATATGTTCCTATACAGTTCAGAGTATATCTGGCTGCTTCTGTCGGCTGTCACATCATCAATAAACATTAGTGACCCTGTGCCATTGGAAGACATGCATGCCCATGCCATCACACCCCCTCCACCATCATTCTGGTACAGGTTGATCTTAGTTTCGTCTGTCTAAAGAATGCTGTTCCAGAACTGGGCTGGGTTTTTAAGATTTTTTTTACGAAGTCTAATCTGGCCTTTCTACTCTTGAGGTTTATGAATGGTTTGCACCTTGTGGTAAACCCTTTGTATTTGCTTTTGTTGCATCTTCTCTTTATGGTAGACTTGGATAGTGATATACCTATCTCCCGGAGAATGTTCTTCAGTTGGCTGGATGTTGTTGAGGGGGTTTTCTTTGCCAATGATAGGATCCTACTGTTGTTCTCTGTGCACGTCCAGGCCTTTTTGTGTTTCAGAGCTCACTAGTGCATTGTTTTTTGTTTTTTTTTCAAAATGTACCACACTGCTGATTTGATGTCCCTGCTATCTCTCTGATGGACTACTACACTTGCATTGAGAGCTAGTTTGTCTGCATGTTGCAGGTTCACAGCAACAGCTTCCAAATGTGAATGCCACATCTGGAATCAACTCTAGACCTTTACCTGCTTAATTGATGAAGAAATAAAATAGCCCACACCTGTCCATAAAACAACTTTTGAGTCAATTGTCCAATTACATTTGATCCCTTGAAAAAAAAGGTGAGAATGCATATTACAGAGCTGTAATTCCTAAACTATCCCTACAATGTGGATGTGAATGCCCTCAAATTAAAGCTGTGCGACTGCACTTCCACTATAACTTGAATTGATTTTGGTAAACAGCCAAAATAATAAAACTTGTGTCAGTGTTATTTCCAGACCTAACTGTATGGTTAAATTTCTTATACATCAATCACGAGTTTGAATGAATGCAGCAATACATCTTGAATAATAAGAAATGATGTACTCTAGATCACACACGTACAAAAAAAATGATATAATAAATAAAGAGAGTTCAATAAAACTTCTTTGTTTATAATAATGTCAATAAATATACAAAAATCAAAGAATAAATGAGAAAATGTATGACTATGCAAACCACAAATAGGTATGAACCGTATTTTGTTTTTTGGAAATACCACAAATAAATTAATTATTTGCTAACAAGTCAAGTAAAATTACCATTTGAAAATAAGTACTATGTAGATAAATGTAAACCAGTTAAATGTTTTACTTATTATGAATATACAATCAGACAATAATTCCACATTTCTTATCTATTTTTTCTCGAAAATATTGCAAACAATAATTGGACAAAACAAATGTTTCTAGGAGCACATATTTGACGTTCTGTGAAAAAAAAAGTTTTGTGTCAATCTTCACAGTAATCTTGTGGGCTTAATCAGGAGAGGAAATCTATTTTAAGAGCTAAAGAAAAATTACCACTGGGCCTTTCTGAGTATTACAAAATCCAGAGGCTTTGCCGTAGGGAAAGCCATCTAAATTATTATACTTTGAACTCTGTTCCCATGTAGGATAAGGGAGAAAATTTAATTAATTTTTCATTTTGTCTGTCTAAAGAATGCTGTTCCAGAACTGACCTGGCTTTTTTTAGATTTTTTCTTTATTTTTTTTACAAAGTCTAATCTGGTCTTTCTACTCTTGAGGTTTATGAATGGTTTGCACCTTGTGGTAAACCCTCTGTATTTGCTCTTGTCGCATCTTCTCTTTATGGTAGACTTGGATAGGGATATACCTATCTCCTGGAGAATGTTCTTCACTTGGCTAGATGTTGTTGAGGGTTTTTTCTTTGCCAATGATAGAATCCTACAATCATCCACCACTGTTGTTCTCTGTGCACGTCCAGGCTTTTTTGTGTTGCAGAGCTCACCAGTGCATTGTTTTTTTTGTTTTTGTTTTTCAGAAAGTACCACACTGTTGATTTGCCCATGCCTAATGTTCCTGTTATCTCTCTGATGGACCGTTTCTCTTGAATTGAGAGCTTGTTTGTCCGCATGTTGCAGGTTCACAGCAACCGCTTACAAATGTGAATGCCACATCTGGAATCAACTCTAGACCTTTACCTGCTTAATTCATGAAGAAATAAATTAGCCCACACCTGTCCATAAAACAACTTTTGAGTCACTTGTCCAATTACTTTTGGTCCCTTGAAAAAAAAAAAAGTGAGACTGCATATTACAGAGCTGTAATTCCTAAACTTTTCCTCCAAATTGGATGTGAATACCCTCAAATTAAAGCTGTGTGACTGCACTTTAACTATAACTTGAATTTATTTTGGTAAGCAGCCAAAATAATAAAACTTGTGTCAGTGTTATTTCCAGACCTAACTGTATAGTTGAGTTTCTTATACATCAATCATGAGTTTGAAGGAATGCAGCAATACATCTTGATTAATAAGAAATCATGTACTCTAGATCACACACGTGTAAAAAATTGATCTAATAAATAAAGAGAGTTTAATAAAACTTCTTTGTTTATAACAATGTCAATAAATATACAAAAATCAGAGAATAAATGAGAAAACGTATGACTATCCAATCCACAAATAAGCATGAACCCTGTTGTGTTTTTTTGAAATACCACAAATAAATTAATTATTGCCAAGTCAAGTAGAAATACCATTTGAAAATAAGTACTATGTAGATAAATGTAAAACAGTTAAATGTTTTACTTATTATGAATATACAATCAGACAATAATTTCACATTTCTTATCTATTTTTTCTCTTGAAAATATTGCAAACAATAATTGGACAAAATAAATGTTTCTAGGAGCACATATTTGAAGTTCTGAGAAAAAAAAGTTTGGTGTCAATCTTCACGGTAATCTTGTGGGCTTAATCAGGAGAGGAAATCTATTTTAAGAGCTAAAGAAAAATTACCACTGGGCCTTTCTGAGCATTACAAAATCCAGAGGCTTTGCCGTAGGGAAAGCCATCTAAATTATTATACTTTGAACTCTGTTCCCATGAAGGATGAGGAAGAAAATTGAATACATTTTTCAATAATTTAGGATAACTGTTTTTCAGTTGGCGTAGTTTCTTGTAATGTATGCATACATACATATGTGTAAATGTATATCATTATCTCCAAACACGTATTAAATACACATTTGTATTGAATACCTACAAAATGTACCATGTATTATGGAAAAATAATAACATCAAGAAGGCCAAGAGACATAAACTGCAAAATTAAAGGTTGAGTATTTTATGAATTTCTTCTGAACCCTGAGATGATTTTAGCTTTCCATAATATATGGCTGACTCCTTGGTATATTTTATATTACTTTATACATTATTCAGCTATACTTCCTGTGATGCCAATGCATTTTTATGATGAACGACAATGACAGAAGTAATAATATTAACACACAGGCAGTCACATGGACTTAAATAAACATACAAACAGCTGCACATACAGTACCCTTTATACATCAATAAAAAGCAAAAAAGAGATCTACAGACATAAAAACCACAGAAAGCACATAGGTATATCAACACCAAATTAATTGGATCTGTAGATTGCACTCACAGAGCTAGATAGTGCTAGGCTTATCGCTCCAAAATGTAGGAATTAGACATCACATCCATGTTTTCTTGAAATATAGAATCACTCAGAGAAGCAGAAAATACCACATATTGAGTAATGCATAAAAAACAAATAGGCTTTAATATAAACTAAACTTATTAAGATATGAGCAAAATGAGCTTGTCACCATGTATATGGTATATACAGGCAATCATACAGACTCCTCAAATGATGCTGATAGTCAGGCTACCCCAACCATAAGAAATATGTAAAAACAATGAAAAAACAAATACAAATAAAACTAAGAAAATCTAACAAAGGACTGTAGGTCCCACTGCATTTTGTCTACACTGCATTGACTTTTTTTCAGGGGGAAAAACACCATATTTTCTTCTTCACACTTAAAGCCCTTATTAAGTTCCTTCTGCCAATGTGCGGACTGAGAAGGGGCGCATTGGTGTCCCACGTGAACCAACCAATATAGAGGCATTCTGATATAATTTCTTCCACACTCTCTCTAGGATGTAAGCTCATTTGAGCAGGACCCTCAACCACCTCTATTCCTATGCAGGATCACACTCTGTCATACCCACACACACACACACACACACACACTTACAGATTCATACAGATACTTACAGATCTTTCATACAGACACACAGGTACCTGCTTCCATTATGGGCTGGCTGGGGGAGCAGTGGCACTGCAGTCCCTGGTGTACAGGTGCCTGGGGAGCAGGGATGCCTAACTTCTTCCCCCACAGTACCGACAAGTTCCTAGGCTGTGGGTTTGGCTGTGTGTAGCTCAAGTAGCTCCGCCCCCTCTGGTGAATTTACCTCCAACCTTGCATTATCGGATAGTCCTGGCTGGAGTATAATTAAATCCTCCCCCTGGTGCAGCGCTACATAGCGCGACTGCGACCTACATCATAAGAGTTCCGTTTACTCCCTTACACCTCTCTCTCTCCCCCTTCACTCTGTGAACTTCACACAAGATATTTACAACCCTCTGCAAGAATGGTGTCTATTCTCTATCAAACCTGTGTCTTATCTGCACTCATGACACTTTAACCCCTGTATCATAACTCAACTTTGAATTCTATGTGTCGTCTTGCTCAGAAATGCTTTAGATTTGAAAAAGGGAGGTTCTCCCGAAAGCTTGTCAATAAAACATTCTGTTAGTCCAATTAAAAAGGATCAGTCCAGGCCTGCTCCTTACTCTTTTTTCATCACTCAGACATACATTTGCATCCTCATATATAATGGAATATAGTTTGAAAATGTTTAGTATTAGTAGTACTCTGAATAAGAAATCAACAAATGTGGATGTGGATGTTTGTTTGTTTTCAAAGTGGTATGGATAAGTTGGCAGCAAAGTGACTTTTGATATTGCAGAATGTTGGTTAAGAGCAGAGCAATTTTTTTTTTGCTCAAGGCCCCACAGATGCAAAGGCCCCGATAATGATGAACTGATCACAACCAAAGGCAGTCCGGATTTGGCATATTTGGGATATGAATGTGTAATATGTCAGGCTTTGACTGGAACACTGAGGAAAACATGTCTCTACTTTTGAGTATACAATTAAATTAAAGGTGCAGATTGTTTCCCAGTTCTGCTATTTTGAAGTGTGTTTTGGCCTGTGTAACTTATTTTTTTTTCCTAGTCAGTCCACCGTAATGGCAAGTTTAGTAAATAATGTGCATAGTAGACTTGGCAATGAGTTTCAGACCGAACTGTAATTTGGCCTTATTCAGGTAGGTCGGGGGATCGCCTGAAATTCCAATTTCCAAGCTGCCATGCATTTCAAGGGAACTTACTCGTGCAAGCTCAAACAGGCATGGTTCAGTTCTTGAGTGCTGTTCCTGGCATCAGAAATAAAAGGTGGTGGAATGGAGAACAGGCTGTTTTTTTGTTAGTTGTTTTTTTGGTTTTTTTTTGGTGTGAACAAACAAGAAGCTTAGTTTCTCATGGTGTACAAGAGGTCTGCCCAATCATGTGGACTGCAATCCACATTAAATTCATGAAGCGCCAATATCAAAATCAATAATCAATTGCCCTAAGGTTTTTAAAGATATAGATGGGCACCAAAACCCTATTCGGGATGAGTGAATTGAGTATTTGAGAAAGGGAAAGACACTGACACCAAGTACTTGGAAATAATCAATACAAACTTTATTGTTTAACAGAGACTTAATTAATAAGTAATAACATTTAATCTATAGTGCACATCCAGCTTAAAGAAACAGTTTAATTATCGAGATATTCAGCTTAAAGAAACAGTTTAATTATCGAGATATTCAGCTTAAGTTATACATCACCATTAGAGAAGCTTGCTGCATTCAAGGAATGAGGAAACATCTGGCAGTCAGGCTTGAAGGGACCCTCTCTTTCTGGGAATGAGCAGAACCAGCAATACGCGTCCGTATTACAGGTGGGTAGTACTCCAAGCGAGTGCCAAGTTTTCTCGTCTTTTATACATTTTATACCAATGGGATGGATAGTCTGTACTTTTTCACCAAGTCTCCTTAGTGCAGCCCAGCAAAGACCTTGCAAAAGCATTGGATGGGACCGGAAGCTGGCCAGGCTGTTCACCAACAACACCATGCCAGGTCTGTGAGGTTAATTACCTCTTATCTAAAAGCCAGCTCTGTACTAATAATTATCTTGTGATGGTATCCCTGAGTCATTCTGGTGCTGTGTTTTGTGGTTTTATTAACATTTTTAGTGCTGTGTATTAATAGCTGTGGCACCCAGGCCTGCATCTAGTGATACTGCTTGTGTGTGCTTATGTGTTTACCAGCGCCATCTTAAAGGACCACTCTAGGCACCCAGACTACTTCAGCTTAATGAAGTGGTCTGGGTGCCAGGTCCCTCTAGGATTAACCCTTTTTTTTTTATAAACATAGCAGTTTCAGAGAAACCTCATATGTTTATAATAGGGTTAATCCAGCCTCCAAATCTTCTAGTGGCTGTCTCACTGACAGCCGCTAGAGGCGCTTGCGTGATTCTCACTGTGAAAATCCCAGTGAGAGCACGCAAGCGTCCATAGGAAAGCATTGTAAATGCTTTCCTATGAGACCGCCTGAATGCGCGCGCAGCTCTTGCCGCGCATGTGCATTCAGCCGAAAGGGAGGATCGGAGGCGGAGAGGAGGAGGAGAGCTCGCCGCCCGGCGCTGGAAAAGGTAAGTTTTAACCCCTTCCTCACCATCCAGCCCGGCGGGAGGGGGTCCCTGAGGGTGGGGGCACCCTCAGGGCACTATAGTGCCAGGAAAACGAGTATGTTCTCCTGGCACTATAGTGGTCCTTTAACTATCTATAAGAGTTTAATTTGCTCAATAGTGATCAATCAATCATTCTTCATTAATATGGGATATTATTATCACAGATAGTTAGGGAACAGCCTGTAAATGTTGATTTAATTTGCATAGCATGTGGCAACTGAACAAGAGAGGGAAAAAAGGAGAAGCAGCAAGACATGTCCATGGATGATTTTTCCAGACATTGACTACAACTACTGAGGGAGACATACTTGCAGTGGTACTGTGTGTTTTACCCTGGCTGTGCCTGTGTGGGAGTTACAGATAACCTGGGTCATTGATTCTTCTGGTACTGCAACCCCTTCTACCACAGCAATTGCCAAAAAAAGCAACAAAGGGAGAGCATAACAGAGCCTACTTTGTGGAGGTCATCAGAGCCACTCTTTAGTGAGGTCATAGCGCAGAGTACCAAAATAATATCCCTGATGTCTCTTGTTCTTTTGGTCATGTTGATGAATCTGATGACGAAAATTCAGTTTCCCGCACAACTACAGAATATCACTTTTACCACTGGCCAAGGAGCTACTTGACTTTAATTATGATGAGCCAAAGGAATTAGAAGATGAGAATTTGGAGAGGACAGCCAGTAGTCAAGTGTTTCTCCAGCACCTAGTGTGCACTTGCCTCCTGCATCTACTCCACCATCTACACGACCATCTGTATTTTCTATAGAATGGCTTCATCCAAAAGTGATAGTTGTGACATCAGTGGTATCTACTACCACTGGTACAAGTAACTCACCCACTGTCTGTATGTCAGCATTCCTTAGAGACCCAACATGCAGGATGTAATAGAAAAATGTATACCGGGCCTTAGGATGGCTGAACTTAACATTAGACAGATAAAGAATGGTCACGAAAAAGCCAAGGTCAAGGGAGCCAGAAGTCATGGAATCAAGGAATACAAGCTGAGTCAAGGAAACCAGAAAACACAGTAGCGAGATACCAAAGCTGGGTCAGGAAAACAGAAATGAGAAAGCCGAGGTCAAAACACAAGAACAAACTGAAAAGCAAAGCACTATTGGGAACTGTGAGTAGAACCACAACAGGGCAAAGAACTATGGTTGAATCTTCTTTTTATAGGCTGGATCTTTAAATTCGAATCCACGCCACCAAAACATCCAAGTTTGAATGTTTTGGCGGGCCGTGACGTCATTAGCGTCATGACGTCAGCATGCACGCGACGTCATGACGTAATCAGCATCATGATGTCAGCATGCGCACGCCGCATCATAAAAGAGGGCGGAGCTTCAGCGGCCGGCGTTGGTACCACTGGAGTGGAGACTGGAAGCAGAAACACAGCCAGAAATGTGAGTGAGCATGACACTATATTACCGCCACTAACACCAATACTACCACCAACATCATCAGTACTTGCACCATTAACATGCAGATTAGCATTAAGAAACCAAGTGCTAGTGTACAAACTTGGGTTGCGACAGTTTCCACTGCTACCAAGGAAAATTCATCTGTATTTTTGGCAGACATAAGGGAAATGGTGGGGACTAATTCATTTGCCAACAAGGCAAAGTTTGGCATCACTACCTCCAAGAAAACCAAGATGCATACTGTGTAGCAAGAAAGTAATTAGGGGGGAAATGAAGGGGTCATTTGACTAGTGGCAAATATAAAGTATCATCTACAAAAATACCTCAAGTCTGTGCTACTGAGCAAAAAAAAAAAATACTAGTGCAGACAACAGGTATACTGCTGTACCTAATTTTACACAGTGTGATTCGGTGCCTCTGCTTGTGTTTTGCAAATTGCAAGCTTGTCCTTCAGTAATATACACATTGCGTAAGTGAACTTTGCATATACTACCTACTCTTTCTGAAAAAAAAAAAAAGATTCTAAATTGTGGTGGTGGCACTGGTGGTCATCGCTTGTTTACCCACCTAAAAATAACAAAATAAATAAAAATAAAACTCTCCTGCTGCTGCGGCTCCACTTTTTTTGAAATATTTATTTATGATAGAGGGACCATTTTTGTTGCTGTACAGGTTGTCCAAATTGCCTTCACAAACAAATAAATTACATTTCCACAGCTAGACAGCTCCCATCATTGGTGGCAGACTCGAGCATTGTACTACTTCTTCAAGCAGATATCTATGAAAAGCAATTTGGAACATTAGCAAGACAGCAGACTAATAGTGCACACTTAAGATGTTCTTTTGATTTGTTGATAAGGGACGTTTGTTATTGAAGAGTGAAAGATGATGTAAAAGGAATTGTATTGAATGGCTAACTATTTTAACTGCTTTCACAGCTCAGAAAGAGACAATGTAGAAGTAAAACGAGTGATTGCAATCCCCATTGTTAACCTGCTCTCCAGCCAGTGTCATTGAGTGTCTATCTGTTGGAATGGGAGTTTTGAACTTCTTGGCTTTCTTCTGATTGAAAAGTATCCATGGACCTACAACATGCTTATTTGTATTTGCTATTTACTTTTTAGGATGTGAAAGATGGTGATGGCTCTATACAGTAACACTGTCTTCAATCTGTACAATAACAATACTAACTACCATAAACTCCACTTGTATTAAGGGGAAACTTAAATGGACACTATGAGCACCAAAAATACCTATTAATTTAGTTTGTTTGGTGCATAGACCCTGACCCATTCTGAGAAATGTCAATGTTTATATTTGTCAGTTGAAATTACTCTAGTGGCTTCCAGTCAGAAGACTCAAATCAGATGAGCACATGGTTCTTCTATGTTGGACTTGACCAGAGATCTCAAAAAAGGAATAACAGTTACCCTACAGAGAATCCCTAGCGCCAACAGAGTAAACACATTTTTTCTTTTTTAAGTGAGGTCATAAAATAAAAGCAGGGAACATTAACATTAAAAATAAATGTATATTTTTATGTAAGAGCATCTCTTTAAAGTTTATGTGGGTTTAGATTTCTTCTGTGGAGAGTCAGTCTCTGGGCAATGAATTTGAGCTTGATTCAGAAGTACAATGGAAAATGTTGTCACTTGTGAAACTGAGCCTTTAATCTGAAACTCAAACAAGGCTAAACCTTGCAGCTTTTATGTAACTTTGAATTAATATATTTACTTTTATATTCCTTGATTGCTCTTGATGATACAGATTAGCAGAAAGTGCTTAGAAGAAGCATTATGTTGTCAGCAATGTGTATTTTTCTTTTCTCCTAGTTAGTATAATGGCTATGAAGATCATACTTGTCCGATATATATGTTGATATATACATTTTAGTGGTCCGATGAATATTTCCATATATACATTTTAGTTGTAATAATTTGCATTGGAAGTGGCACGTGATTTTATCGTTCATGTCAATAGCCATAAAATAATTCTTTATGTGCAGTATCTGTCAATTTGGGTCACATTTTGAATCCAGTGTGTGGTATTTCCACTTCAATAAGTCACTTATGTCCATAAAAAATAAAATAATACATTTATTTAGAGTTTCTAAATATGTTGACTAAAGGCTACAACACAATGGACTCCCTCTGTATCCCTCAAATCCCCTTCAGGAATCTAGTTTATCTGAAATCTGAATCTGAAGCAGAATCTGTCTTTATAAATGAGCTTGTCCTTCTAACTAGGTTTAATTAGGCTAATTGACCACTCACACAACATGCTACAGCTGCTTTCTGCATAAGCTACTTGGGTGGAAGAAACACTTAAACACAATTAAAAAGCAACCACAGGCTTTTTTTTCAGTATTAGGACACGCTGTTTTAATGCATTTTGTTTCAGCAATTTAAACACACACACACACAACCATCATGGCAAAGTGTGCATTTTTTAAAATGATGTTACTAATCGGGGGTTCTGGAGACATCATAATACACCATGAGACTTAGGAACCCCTAATATGGTGCTCTTGTATTTTGTCTTCCTAATACATGCTCCAGAATTATGTATTGTTTTATAAAATGTGGGTTATTGCCAAGATTAGGGCATGTACTAGTGTTATTAAATGTTGGTGTGAGTGATAATCAGTTCTAGGGAACAGACTTTTTTTTCACCTCTGATCATTAATTTAGCCCTACTCCCTTTCAAGATGCAGTGGAAAAAGAAATGTTGTAAAAGGTGAAAAAAAAACAGCTTGCTAAAGAATTATTATTGTATATTTTTTATATTGCACATTTCTTTCAGGAATCAAAACATTTCACCTTTCACAAGTACATGTCCATATATATGACTAATTTAAAGGATATGGTATCAGGTGGTTCTGTTTGATTGGACGATAGAAAACAATTACTCATTCTCTGATTTGTGTGATACTGACTAGAGAACAACAAGCTTTTAACTCAATTTTTGATGCATATGATTTTGTGGTAGAATAGTGGTTTATGTTACTTAGATTTTGATCTGATTTCTTCTTGATGATTCTGAGATAATCTATGTGGGTTGTTATAACACAGCACTATTTCTGGGAAAACAAGATTGCAGACATTTATCTTCTTCAAACAAACAAAATATGTGAACACAACCCCAGTGAAAACAGTGATAGTATACAAATAATGGAGCTTCCCTGTATAAGGTGAAGTATCCGGAAAAGATCCCCAAAGACTTCCTCTTGTCTTCAGCATACATACAAAATAGAGTAGGGGATTATCTGCTAAACACAGATCAAAAGGAAAAACATAGCGTTTAACTGTGTGAGAGTAAATGAGGATATATAGTTAACAATTGGCCACTCACAAATTTTCAGATGTAAAAAAGCCTTGAGTGTAATCTTTTTCTTCCAAGTTTTCTGTATTCATCCTCACACTCCCATCAGTAGTTTAGAGATATTTGCTCAAAGGAGAAAATATATATGGAAAAATAAGGTGCAATTCCAGAGTGTAGTAAAAAAGATTTAATAACTTACATGTATATTTAAAACAATCAGCATATCACCACTGGGCGTCCTACGCGTTTCGTCCTAAAATAGGACTTCCTCAGGGACTTGGTGCATCAATGACAGCAAAAAGACAAATATATAAAACATTCCCCCCCCCCCCAAGTTCTTATATATCCCCTCCGGGCGTTCATCATTCAATCATTCTCGGCTGGTGTTGCTTCACTATTCAGGCGGCACTTCCGGTTTTGACGGGATGTTGTCATCACGCACGTCCTCTGCGTTCCAGGCGTGCGTTCCACATACCCGGAAGTGGGTAGCGATCGTCAATTGTGCAATATTTTCTCGAAGGCATGAAAGTGAATAAGAGCACATGAGGGGGAAAGGCATTAAAAAACTCTGGATCGCTCTACAATATGTTACTCTTGTTATCTTACTCTAAACCACTCGAAATGAATGTATCAATAATAATTGAATATATATATAATATGTGGACCATAAACTTTACATAAACCATATACATATATGTATGATCCCAAAATAAAATTAAATACAATAAAACAAGTATGTACATTAAAGCAAATACATTCCAGATGGGGAAGGAAATCTATATTAAAAAACATGATGCTTCATGTGTATTAATTACTTCGTTCCCCATCCTAAGAATGTGTACAAAACATGCAAATCAGACTGACAACTTTCTATTGCCTTACTTTCCTTACAATGTATAAGTGATTTAGGTGATTTAGGTGAGGTGGAAACCCTTATGTACCAAGCACTTCTCCCCTTCATCTCACCCTTCGTGTTTAAATATCTTCCATCAATAGAATTCTCTTTTTTGAAAATTCCCTTTGATTTATTTTTAGACTTTTTTATGTACGTATATAAGCCCCCAACTTTTAGTGATAATGTCGGTATTAATTTCTATTTTGGTGGGAGAGGTTGTGTTGTATAAGGGTATTCTGATGGGCTTTCTCAATTAATACCCCCACCTGGAGTGTGACAAAAAATGCATAAAAAATATACATAAAAAATAAAGAGACGAAGTAAAGGGATGAAATAGAAAAGGAGAAGTGCAACTTCTATAGAAATGTTCCATGTGTAATCTCAGTTAATCCTCAAAAAAACTCCACAGATCAATATCTAGATTAAGACCCCAAGGTTGGAGTGTTTTTAATTTATTTATCCAGAATGTTTCTCTTTGCGAGAGTTTCTTGGTCAGGTCTCCTCCCCTCCAATAGGGATCTACACGCTCAATGCCCATAAAGGAAAAATTTTGCTCACCGGATTGATTACAAGAATTACAATGCAGAGGTACTATATGTTTAATTGATTTTTTTTCTTACATTGTTTTGATGTTCTAATATTCTTTCTTTAAGTTTTCTACAGGTTCTTCCCACATATTGTTTCCCGCATGGGCATTGAAGCAAGTACACTACGTTTTTAGTATTGCAATTTATGTTGGATTTTACTTTAAATTTGTCTCCTGTTGTGAAGCTAGTAAATTCTTTCTTTTGTATACATTTTTGATTTTTGCATGCTTTGCAGGTATTACAAGGATTGAAACCGTTGATGTTAAATGGTCTACCTTTTCGTTGTATTTTTAATGCGTAACTTGGTGCCAGTATATTTTTTACATTTCTTGTTCGCCTAAAGATCATTGGTGTTTTCTTTGGTAATACTTTGCCTAATATGGGATCCCTACATAAAATGTTCCAATGTTTATTGAAAATCTTTTTTATTTTCCAATGTTGCGTGTTGTATTGTGTAATAAAAGAAAAATTATAATCTTTTTTGGGAGTTTTTTGGGGGTTAGGTATCATTAGATCCTTCCTATTCTTTTTTTCTATTTCTTCGATTTCTTTGTCTAACAAGGTGGAGTCGTATTTCTTTGCTATGAATTTGTTTTTTAGGTGCCTGGCTTGCTCCCTATAGTCTGATTTCTTTGTACAATTTCTCCTCACTCGTATTAATTGACTCTTTGGGATTGTTTCCAGCCATCTCTCCTGGTGACAACTCTTTCTATGTATATAGCTGTTACCCTCAGTTTTTTTAAAAAAACATTTTGATTAAATTTTGTTGTTCTCCACGAAAAAGGATATATCCAAAAAATTAATAGTGGTGACATCCATCTCGTGTGTAAATTTTAGACCATATTCATTTTGGTGAATATAGTCCAAAAAGGATAATAGCTCCTCTCGTGAGCCTCGCCAGATCATTATGATATCGTCAATAAAACGTTTCCATAGGACCAGGTTCGCTGCCCAGCCATGCCCACTCCATATGTGGTTGGATTCCCAATCCCGCATATATATGTTTGCATAGCTGGGGCGAACCTGGTCCCCATGGCCGTACCGGTTGTCTGTAAGTAAAACGAATCATCAAAAAAGAAAAAATTATGTTTGAGAATGTAATGAATACTCTTCAAAATGAAGTTTCGAAAATCAGATGCTACATTTTCGTCTCCCTTCATAACTTGTTCTACTGCAATCAAGCCTTTATTGTGCTTGATTACAGTATACAATGAGGCAACATCAATAGTTACCCAGATGTAATCTGGTTCCCAAGTTATGTGTTCCATGATTCTCAAAATATGCGCTGTATCTTTTAAATAGGAAGGTGCTTCCTGTGCATACTTTTGGAGGTGATGGTCAACAAATTCCGATAAGTGGGCGGATATAGAATTTATGCCACTGATGATTGGCCTGCCTGGGGGTGTAATTGGATTTTTGTGCAATTTAGGAAGGAAGTAGAAAATGGGATAACTTATTGTAAGACTTAACTATTGGAGACTTATTGTAAAGATATTCTTTGTTGTTCTTTGAAATTATGCCTTCCCTATATGCCTGATCTAGTAAAATTCCCAACATGATATTGAATTTTTTCGTGGGGTCTCCTGTGAGTTTTATATAGGTATCAATATCGCCCAGAATTCTGTGGGCCTCCTGCATGTAATATTCCTTTGTCATAATGACTATGCCCCCCCCTTTATCTGCTTCCTTTAGAACTATATTATCCATTTTTTGGAGCTTGGTGATGCTAGCTGCTTCCTCTTTACTCATATTATATTTGTTTCCCCGTTGATTTTTTTCCCTTTCTAATTTTTCTAAATCGTGACAAACCATGTTGTTAAAAGAAATGTTGTAAAAGGTGAAAAAAAAACAGCTTGCTAAATATTATTGTATATTTTTTATATTGCACATTTCTTTCAGGAATCAAAACATTTCACATTTCACAAGTCCATATATATGACTAATTTAAAGGATATGGTATCAGGTGGTTCTGTTTGATTGGACGATAGAAAACAATTACTCATTCTCTGATTTGTGTGATACTGACTAGAGAACAACAAGCTTTTAACTCAATTTTGATGCATATGATTTTGTGGTAGAATAGTGGTTTATGTTACTTAGATTTTGATCTGATTTCTTCTTGATGATTCTGAGATAATCTATGTGGGTTGTTATAACACAGCACTATTTCTGGGAAAACAAGATTGCAGACATTTATCTTCTTCATATGACTAAGTGAAGGAAATAAATATGTAGAATTAGGAACACGTACCAGATTTGGTTTATATCGGAAAAAAGAGACAAGTCAAGGAAGTTTAGCATTCATAAAATAGATCTCTCAGCTGTATCTCTTTTTAAAAAATTGATTATAGTTTCCAGTACGCTCAGGTAAATATTCAAGTATCTACTTAGAGACAGAAATACAGATAGAAACATAGAATGTGATGGCAGATAAGAACCATTTGGCCCATCTAGTCTGCCCAATTTCTAAATACTTTCATTAGTCCCTGGTCTTATCTTATATATAGGATTGTCTTATACCTATACCACGCATGCTTAAATTCCCTCACTGTGTCAGCTCCTATAAGCTTGCCAATAGGTGTAATGCTCTATTAGTTACAACTCTTGCTATTACACATCAATGCACTTTTGCACAGAGGAGTGGGAAACCCTTTGGTAATCTAATCTACCACACAGACCAAATTGCAGTCACTTTTCCAGTCTCTTACATAGACATTGACATTGTTCACCACGGCCCACTTGCTTCAGACTCCCTACTAGTGCTTCAGACTAAAACAGTTTAGAATTAAGCTCCCTGAAGAGGCACTAAAGTTCTTGGATTTACTTGTTCACCACGACCCACTTGCTTCAGACTCCTACTAGTGCTTCAGACTAAAACAGTTTAGAATTAAGCTTCCTTAAGAGGCACTAAAGTTCTTGGATTTACTTATAAAAATGCCTTATACTGCTTTAAAGCTCATTCTGACTCATTTATAATTTAAAAAATGAGGTAAAGGAGAACTGCACAATTTAGCAGCGATACGCCCATTTCCCTCCCATAATGTGCACTTAATACTTTAGTGACCAGACCACTTTTAAATTTTCTTACCGTTTGGGACCAGGGCTGTTTTTACGTTTGAGTTTAGCTGTAATTTTCCTCTTACTCATTTACTGTATACACACATATTACATACCGTTTTTCTCAGCATTAAATGGTCTTTCTAAAGATACCATTATTTTCATCATATCATATAATTTACTATAACAAAATTATAAAATATGCTGAAAAAATGTTAAAAAACACACTTTTTCTAACTTTGGACCTTGAAATCTTTTACGCATCTAAAACTGCCAAAAATCACCCACGATAAGTAGTTTCTAAATTTTGTCCTGCGTTTAGAAATACCCAATGTTAACATATTCTTAGCTTTTTTGCAAGTTATAGTGCAATAAGTGCAAGTATCACTTTGCTATTTCCAAACCATTTTTTCCCAAAATTAACGCAAGTTACATTGTAACACTGATATCTGTCAGGAATCCCTGAATAGTGATGTCCCGAACGGTTCGCTGACGAATAGCTCCTGGCGAACATAGCTTGTTCGCCACGGTTGGCGAACATATGCGATGTTTGGTCCGCCCCCTATTTGTCATCATTGAGTAAACTTTGACCCTGTACCTCACAGTCAGCAGACACATTCCAGCCAATCAGCAGCAGATCCTCCCTCCCAGATCCTCCCACCTCCTGGACAACATCCATTTTAGATTCATTCGGTAGCTGCATTCTTTTTTTTTTGTATTTTTTTTTTAGACAGAAGTGTGTTATATTTGAGCATGCTAGGCTGAACGTGCGTATATCATGGCTAGTTGCACTGAGGGTATGAGTATATAGTAGTACATTGTTGTGAAAGATGGCTGTCATGTTTAGGGTGTAGCTTGCACGTTACCAACTGTGTATTTATATCAGCAGCTCCACCACTAGTTATAAATCAAGTGTGAGTCGCCCCATGAGATGAGACTAGTGAATAACCTAATACATGAACGGTTAAGGTAAAGGCATGTAAGGAACTACGACAATAAACTCTTTAGGAGGTGAAATAATGACATGTTTAAACGCTTGCTACTTTACGATTAGTTAATGTGCAGAGAGCAGTTCATGTGATCAAAGGCATGGTGTGGAGGATCGGATATAGTGGGACATGCTTGGCAGGCTGCTGTTTCCTCTTTTGCTCATCCGATCCCTTCTGGGCGCCAGGTGCAGACCTTGGGAGTCCCTGATACCTGGAACAACAAAGGCAAGTCTCTGGCTGAGTGCCGGGTTCGCGGCTTGAGGTGGTGGAAGCTTGTTTTGTCGGGTGGTCGGATCTGTCCTGGTGGTGCTTCATGTCCGGTGCGGGATTGTGGTGGCTTAAGGTGGAGGCGAGTGCTTGACGTGGGGCAGGCACTGCATTTCTTTTTGTGCCTCCGGTCCCGTCTTCAACGCCTTTTGCGTTGGTGGATTTTAAAGGGGACTGCTTCGCTTAGCTGTGGTGGAGCTTGTTGGGGCTGTGGTGGAGCTTGTTGGGGCTTCCTGCTTGTTATTTGCTTCCAAAATTGATTAAAGAGTCTGTCCAGCTTAGACTCAATATCCTGCCATGCTTTGCTGGTACCAGGAGGACACGCGGCTGCCGCCATATTGGGAGAGTCGCAGATGAGTATGTCAGCCTGGGCGGCTGTGCGTCCATTAGCTCCAGACAGCCTCTCAAGGGTGGACCGGGATAACCCCCACCGGTCCGATGGGGGGTAACAGAGCTCCTGCCGGGAAGTAGCTGCTCCTGGGCATCCCATGATCGGGAGATCGGCCGCCTCTCCCGCCCGGTCAGCACGAGGCTACACTTGCCACGTGGAGGTAAGTAAGACTCTGTCGAGTTGCTGACCACTATTAAGCATGTCGGGTCGGTCAGGTAGGAGCAACATTGCTGGGTCATCCCCTTCTGGGGTGAAATTCGCTTGTTGATAGCTGCTTAAAGTGAGATATTGAGGGAGCTCACACGAAGTGCCTCTTTCCTCCATGACAGCTAGGCCCCGCCCCCCGTAAGCTGCATTCTTAGTGAGAGGAGGGACAGTGTAGCTGCTGCTGATTTAATAGGGAAATCGATAGCGAGGCTAGTGTATTCAGTGTACACTACAGCTAGTGTATTCAGTGTCCACTACAGACTCATCTGATCTCTGCTGTAAGGACAGCACCCCAAAAAGCCCTTTTTAGGGCTAGAACATCAGTCTGCTTTTTTTTTCTGTGTAATCTAATTGCAGTTGCTGCCTGCCAGCGTGTGTGTCAGGCTCACAGCGTATACTGTGCCCACTTGCCCAGTGCCACCACTCATATCTAGTGTCACAATAGCTTGCATTTAAAAAAAAATAAAAAGATTTTTGACTGTAATATAATAGCAGTCAGTTTCCTTCACACGTGTGCGTTTCAGGGCCTGCCAGGGCACAGTGTCACACCAGTGCAACTCATATCTGGTGTAACAGTAGTGTACATTAAAAAAAAAAAAAAAACTAGAAATTTGACTGTGAAATAATAGCAGTCAGTTTCCTTCACACGTGTGTGTTTCAGGGCCTGCCAGGGCACAGTGTCACACCAGTGCAACTCATATCTGGTGTAACAGTAGTGTACATTTAAAAAAAAAATACAGGGGGCTTGTTGTCACCTTTCGGGGACCCTTGGTGTTGTACGTGGCTGGGTGGAGGAAGAGACCTTCAATGACATCAGTGAGTTGTGCAAATGGACAGTTTGCGGTTGTTTGCGGTGCGTTAAACGGGGAGTTTGGTCTGTCACTGTGAAGCGGGCGTAACCCTTACACTACCTGATCGATACAACATCATACCTGATGTTTTAAAGCACGTTATTCCAAACAATTTAGGAATGTTAGGTGATTCATGCCCTTTATGGATTAAAACCAGACTCTGCATCAACTATGTAATTTTCCATGGATCCCCCTCCAGCATGCCACAGTCTAGGTGTTAGTCCCCTTGAAACAACTTTTCCATCACTATTGTGGCCAGAAAGAGTCCCTGTGGGTTTTAAAATTCGCCTGCCTATTGAAGTCTATGGCGGTTCGCCCGTTCGCAAACATTTGCGGAAGTTCACGATCCCCATTCACGAACGGAAAATTTTATGTTCGTGACATCACTATCCCTGAATAACCCTTCACATGTATATCTTTTTTAAAAGACGACAACCTAAGGTATTAACTTGGGGTATTTTGACTCTTTTCATGCTCTTTTCATGCAACCATTTAACCACCAATCTATGCCAAATTTTAAAAGAAATTAAATAATTGGTGATTGTTTTCACACACATAGCAATGTGCCTTTTGAGACCATATGGTAGCCCAGCAATGTGAATTAATCCTATCATGGCATACTATTTTCAAATGTAGACAACCCAGGGTATTTAAAATGGAATATTTCCAGTCTTTTGTAGTAGCCATTCAGTCACAAACGCTGGCCAAAGTTAGCGTTTTTAATTAGTTTTTTATAAATGTTTTTTTATTTATATTTTATATTTATGTATGTATCTATCTTTCTATCTATCTAAAATACATGTGTATGTATGTATATATATATATATATATACACACACATATACATATAAAACGTGTGTGTATATAATACGTATGTGTTTGTCTGTGTGTGTGTGTGTATATACACACACACACTTTTGTTTAATATATATATATATATGTATACTATATTATAATTAAATCATTTTATAATATATTATATATATACATATATATATATATATATATATTTATATATGATTTCATTACAAGTGTACTTTGAGATATATACACATATCTCAAAACATACTTATATAATGCATATATATGACTTCATTATAAGTGTGTTTTGAGATATGTGTATATATCTCAAAGTACACTTGTAATGAAATCATATATATATATATATAATTTATTATAAAATGCTTTAATTATTTTATAATATATTATACATATATAATATGTATATATATTTATATTTTCTTTTTATATTTTTTACTTTTTACTTTTTAGCAGCCTGAGGGACTGCCTGACAGCTCAGACAGTTCCCCTGCTGGCAGCTCCATAGACTCCTATTGCGGCGATGTGATCATGGTAATCACATGGCCTTGGAGGGCTGGAATGGCCAGAACTGCTGCAGGGGGACTGCTGGGGTCTCCGGCAGCCCCCCCGACCGCGATCGCCCCGGATCGCCGGTCAAGGGCTCCTAATTGCCATGGACGTACTTAGTTTTGTCAGACATACCTAGTACGTCCGCGGTCGTTCAGGGGATATGTATTTATAACGTCATTCTAAATTTATTTTGATTTAAATATAAATGTATACTAATATCAAAATACAGTTAGAACAAATTTAAACCGGTATATAATAAAAAAAAAATATTTATTTTTATTTATTTTTCAATGTATTTATTGATTATATATATATATATGTAGTAAGGCCTTTTGGCCTGTGTTTGTGGGAGGGGCGTATGACACACCCCTTCCCTACTTAAGGGACACCCCTTACCTGGCTCCATACCTTCGAGGTCAGCGTTGCATCCTGAATCCACTTCCGGTTCACGGACGGCGCCATCTTGCTTTCGGAAACTCCGCATTTTTCTTCAGTGTTAGCTGTGTCCAGGAACTCCTTACAGGTCTTTCCACGGCCAGCCACGCACAAAAACCCGGTCTTCTTCGCTGATTGAGTCCCCAGGACTTCTAAAACGTAAGTCCGTCGCCCGGATTAATTCCCACGGTGTCGCAATCATTATTCAGCCTTACTTTACGGCCACACGCTTTACGGCCAAGTCTCAGGCGAATTTAACCCTCTGGTTTCCGGAAACCTATGTACTGAGTATGTAGCATTCGGATGCTTTGCTTTTCTCCCTCCTTCACTTCAGTTTTGCTATTTACCATGTTATAAGACTTTTTAGTGTCTGATATTAGTATTATCCGTTTTAAATATGCTGTTTATAGTTCATTGAGTACACAGTCTGTATTTTATATACATATAATGATCAGAGCATACACTTCCTAATTTGTGCTTTCATATTCATTAATTATACTTAGGTTAGGGCTCTCTGTATTATTAGATCTTGATATTAATCTTGGTATACATATACATAGTCTTGCTTGATTCAACTTTACATTATTTTGTGTACCTTCCACCAGCACTTAGAGAATTTTTGTTTGAAACAACGGGTTTTTGTTCCTGTTGCAACACACCATGTACACTTCTATTACATGGCACGTTTTCATATGCTGACTTTTTCTTTATGTACTCAAATTACATACACAAGAACTCAGATAATTAATCAGGAAATAGGTATAGTGTATATATATGTGATAAGGTTTCTCTAAGTTATTTGTGTATATTACGTTGTCACTACCATGTACACCCGATTACATGGCACGTACAATTCCTGACCTTTCTGCATATACTCAAACGATATATCGTGTAGACAGAACACGGTCCCAACATCACACACTTTCGGGATTGAATCACACTTTTGGTTTAACCTCTCATACGTCAACTTTTTCTGCATATGGTCAATTTTCATATTTTATAACTCACCCAAACCATCTGTCGGTTTGCACCCAGACTTATATAATCCATACCGGATAAATCACGTAATACTCCCTGCACTTTACTACAGTAGCACGGCCATATATATTTTTAAATTGGTCACCATGTATACACATTATACGTAGCCACTACAAGATAATCCCTGCGTTACGGTTTTTCTCCATAACAAATCAGGCTGGGTACTACCTTACTCTAAATTGTTCCCCTTCAACACATACGGTTAATAAAATCAACCACAGCATATCTAGTCTACGTTAGTATCACAGGATCCATTTCTCATACTATCATTCATATCTATTTCTACCCATTTAGGTTTATCCAGGTTTTCTATACCTTACGCATCATATACGTATACATACTATCAGGTACGTAAGCCTGCTCACATATCACATACGTTCTCCCTAAATAGGACATAGAGTACTGGCAAGTTAGGGATATAGGCCCAAATAGGTATCTCCCCTCTTGGCATACCGCCTATAGTTTAGAGGTCCGCGAGGCCAACACCCCGCCTCAACGTTTCGGAGGCAAACACCCCTCGAGCCACACGTTAGTTAGCCGCCTCGCAAAGTTTAGAGAGGGCGTCACCTGTCACTCCCTTCCCCTGTTTTTCTTTTATTGTCACCGAGAGGCCTACGAATCCTGCCACTACGATGGGTGGCCTCAATATTCCCTCGCGCCAACGCATAGATAGAGCCTCTCATAGCCACTTGGCAAATAGCAGGGCCTCACCTGTCACCAAAGGACAAGATTAATTTTTTCGCCTCACACGGCATAATTAGCCCGCCAGTACATCCCCTGGGTTTCAACACTAACGGTATATTTTCTCATCTAGTATGTCTCAAGAAGGGGTAGAGGATTTCTCCATCCCGAGCACTCCGGCTAGACCAAACACCCCATCACCGGAAGAAGACATGGCTAGTCCTGCATCATTCAGGTCCTGGACAATCCCTCGCATAACTAGCAAACTCAGGAGGCGACACATTCCTTTCCCCGCTACTGCCAGGAAAGCGGAACTATACAAACTGTTGCACACCTCAACTGATAACTCTGATGCAGGGGAAGGGACTAGCCAGTCTAACCTGACAGATATACATGGCATGCTTACATCCCTCATGTCATCCATGGGCAAGGTCAACTCCAGGCAGGAGAAACTGGAATCGGTCACCACAGCCCTTACCTTGGCTGGGTCAGCCACTGTGACCCCTCCGCCACTGGTCGAGTTGCCACTAGTTTCTCCAGCCACCACCTCTGACGAGCAAGAGGTTAACCCTGCCCATATGATACCTGAGCACCTTAAGAAAGACATCCTGGAAGGTAAAGATGTCAACTTAGCTGCACTACTAATTGCCTCCCAGGATGTGGTGGAGCATAAAACTTATGCGTATGAGGATATTTCTGTGGTGGTCAAGTCCAGGGATGCACGCCTAAACAGGAAACTCACCATCCCGGAATTTGTGTTGGCTTTTGGCATCTACCGGGATGTCATATGTGCTGTTTACCCACACAGGCGTGAGGAATTTGACATGTATATGCACAAGCTGGTGGACCTGGGCAATAAATATGGTGGATCGGCATTCTACGATTACCATAGATCTTTTTCTGCAAAAGTGTCAGGCGCCTTCTCACAGTACGGGACAAGGTCCAACCGGAGTAAGATAGACACAGTGATTTTCTGCAGATACTTTGCAGGGCTAAGGACGCCGGCTTGTGCATACTGCTCCTCCATGTCTCATTCGGCAAATTTTTGTCCCACCACTGCTAACGAGCATACCCATGTGCAAGGACCTAGCTCCGCTGGTCCTACGGAGAAAATAGCTAAAGACAAACTGGGTAGACCTATCAAGTTTCTGGGCAAATCCCAGATATGTAATAACTTTAATGTTGGTACATGTAATTACAGCGGTTGTCGTTTATTGCATATATGCTCAAAATGTTTCAGGGCACATGCAAAAATCATGTGTCCCAATAAAATGTATCCCAAACAGTACCTAACGTCTATCAACATATCCCTACTTGCGACATTTCTGTCACAGCATCCATCTACACATTTAGTAGATTTCATAATCTCTGGTCTATCAGAAGGATTCCACACAGGTATCATACATATGCCTTCAGGAATCCTGGAATGTCCAAATCTACAATCCGCCCAACACAACCCTACAGCTGTTGACACACTCATAGCTAAAGAAGTGACAAAAGGTTTCTTATTGGGACCTTTTCAATCCCCTCCTTTCACTACATAGAGGACAAACCCTATCGGGGTTGTCACAGGAAAATCTTCCAACAAGCAGAGACTTATTATCGATTTGTCGGCACCACACACCTCTACCACTCCTAGCCTCAACTCCCTAATACCATCGGAGGAATTTTCCCTGCAATATTCCACTATAGACCACGCCATTACGGCTATCTTACAGGCAGGAGTCGGTGCATGGCTCAGCAAGACCGACATAACAAATGCATTCAAACTACTACCAATCCACCCCACACTGTGGCACCTACATGGCATCAAGTGGGAAGGGAACTACTACTTTTTCTCACGACTAACTTTTGGTTCTTAAAGTAGTCCAGCCATATTTGACACATTTGCCGAAATCCTATGCTGGTTACTACTCAATATATCCAGATGCCCTACAGTCATACATTATCTGGACGATTTCCTAATGGTCGAGGAGAATTCTTCCCCTCCCAGTAGCCTCAAAGAAACCGTCAGCCTATTCAACCAGTTGGGGGTCCCAGTCTCCCCTACCAAGACCGAAGGCCCAGATACCATCATCACTTTCCTGGGCATCATGCTAGACTCGGCCAACATGCAAGCTAGCCTACCACGCACTAAGGTAGAAAACATCCTGACAAACATCAACCTCTATATACAACTACGCACTTGCAACCGCAAAGAATTACAATCTTTACTGGGGTCACTCAATTTTGCCATGCGTATTATACCTCAAGGCCATGCTTTCATCTCACGTCTCCTCAGCATGTTCCCACTGTTTTTACATGATGCACACAGATTATCCCTAGATACCCAAGCCACGGCAGACCTTCTCATGTGGAGAAACTTTTTAACCTCCTGGAATGGGAAAAGCATGTTCCTCCCTCAATTGTCTGACACTTCTCCTACTGTTTGGACAGACGCCGCGTCTACCACAGGTTTTGCAGCGATATTTGGGAACGAATGGCTTTGGGGTAGCTGGCCTTCAGAGGTGCAGGACCTGGAGTGTTTTTTCTCTACCTCAGCTCTTTTCGAGATATATCCCATCGTGGCGGCTGCCGTGGCATGGGGACATCTATGGACAGGTTCATCAGTCAGGTGTTACTCAGACAACCAAGCAACCTGTTCCATTATTAACAAAGGTCGCTCCAACTCCCTTACTATCATGAGATTTTTGAGGAAACTCACTTGGTTGGCAGCATGTCATAATTTTTTCTTGCATTGTGTTCATATTCCAGGTATTTGTAACGAGGCAGCTGATAATTTGTCTCGTTTTAAATTCCAGGCCTTTCATCAACTTCTCCCATCAGCCGCGCTCACAGCCACGGCCACTCCACTGTTCCATCAGCTAGTAATGGACTAGACGTTATCATGCAACATTGCAGAACTTTGTCCCAACTAGCTCTATCTACAAATACCAGGAAAACCTACAACAGAGCCTTCAGTTTATTCAAAAGATTCCTTTTGGAACACAACATATTACAACCATTCATCATGACATCTTTTTTAGGTTTTGCCTCTTTTTGCCACATCAAACTCAAACTTTCTTACAACACAATCAAACTATATCTTACAGGCATCCAACATCACATGCTGACATTACAACCCAACAACTCAAGTTTCATGTCATCATACCAAATCAAGAACATCCTTAGGGGTATACAAAGATCCGAACCCCCGCATACAGCACAGAGGCTTCCTATAGATTTTCATATCCTTAAGAAATTATCACAACTACTAGATCTAAAACCCTTCTCCTTCAACACAACTCTAGTCATCAAAACAGCTATTTACGTGGCTTTTTATGGGTTTCTGAGACCTAGAGAGTTTACCGCCATCAATACAACACAATCCACTCACCTACTGCTCCATTCGCACTTAACCAAACACATGGACTATTATATCCTGACACTACCTCATTCCAAAAACAGTCAACACGCTCCACCCGTAGAGGTTAAATACTATCCGACTCACAACAGATGGTGCCCCGTCCAAATACTGGACTCTTATACAGAGAGTCTCAAGGCACCACCATCACAACCACTTTTTGTTCTACGAGGTTCAGTTCTCACTACTACCAACTTCATGACCCACGTTAGGTCCTTACTAACACAGCTGGGACTCAAGCCAGCTAACTATTCAGGCCACTCCTTCCGCATAGGAGCGGCCTCCACAGCCTCCAGTGTTAACATACTGGTTCATGTTATCAAGACACTGGGGCGCTGGAAATCATCCGCTTACACACGATACATTCCTAACCCTGTACAAGAAGTAAGAAATGCTTTTCAGAACATGTCTTGTTAAAAGTATGTATATTGGTAGTTTGCATTAAATATTGAAATTTCTATTTTTGCCCTCTTTATTTTCAGGCCTACCTCATCGTCGGTTCCGGCACACCACAACCGACTTGCTACTTTTATACCATCCTACACTTATTAAGGTCTTATTTCTCTTTGCCATCATGAGCCCTTCACACAAGTAGTAAGGCCTTTTGGCCTGTGTTTGTGGGAGGGGCGTATGACACACCCCTTCCCTACTTAAGGGACACCCCTTACCTGGCTCCATACCTTCGAGGTCAGCGTTGCATCACCCTCCCACCCACACCTCTTTATCAACTCCTTTTTCTTACATTTCTTCTTGGTGGGCCCTCTTTATTTTCAGGCCTACCTCATCGTCGGTTCCGGCACACCACAACCGACTTGCTACTTTTATACCATCCTACACTTATTAAGGTCTTATTTCTCTTTGCCATCATGAGCCCTTCACACAAATATATATATATATATATATATATATATATATATATATATATATATATATATTACACAAGATCCAGTACACTCACCTATCAACTAAACAGCAACTTCAATGTTGACAGATTTTATTTTTTTTATTTTTTTTTAAAACACCTAAACTAGGCAAATATAATGGGGGTTTAGTTACATTATATGATCATATATTGCATAAGCCTGCCACAGCGTCAATGTACCCCATCTTTGGCAGGTCCTACTCTCACAGTCTAATGTCTGCTCTTATGAGATTAACCCACTTACTTGGGGCAAAAAATTCCATCTGGAGCTCACTGCAGTACAAGGCTAAATAGGGCCGTGGGATGAGGCACCTGTGACAGAGAGGGAGGCAAAACCAAGGAGTTGGATAGACTATATATATTATATATATATATATATATATATATATATATATATATGAAACCAGGGGACTGCACTCACCTGAACATGCATAAATGGGGTGCTGCTGGGGGTCAATTTATACAATACACAAGATCCAGCGCACTCACCTATCCACTAAACAGCAACTTCAATGTTGACAGATTTTATTAGTCTTTTTTAAAAACATCTAATCTAGGCAAAATTAATGGGGGGCTAGTTACATTAAATGATCATACATTGCATAAGCCTGCCACAACGTCAATGTACAAAATCTTTGGCAGGTCCTACTATAACAGCCTATATATAATTATATTATATATATGAAAGTCTGTGGAGTCCCTGGAGTGCTATCTTGTACTTTTGGCTGTATCCGTTTGCTGATGAGCACCGGGCAAGTACATCAAGGAAGGTGGAGTACATTACTATTTTTGTTTTATATATATTGTAACGGCACCCACTGCCACCAATTGTAACGGCACCCCAGGCAAAAAAAGCGTCAACAGCCGTTTAGGAGATATTCCCCTTCCAGAGACACAGACAGCTACTGCAGAACACCAAACTCCCGAACTGGATACAAAGGAATGCCCCAAACTCCTGAACTGAAACCTCACGAATAGCTGCTTACACTCCTAGCAATCAGTCTCTAACAGCATACAGTAAATCCCCCCAAGAACGAGACAAAGCTCCGTGTTGAGGGTCAAGCAGTGATCAGACAGAGCTGTGGATTTATTGTTCTTATATACACATTCTTACACATTAGTACCACCCACAGGGTTTTGGAAAACAACCAATAAACACCCTACAATACACTCAGACACTCCCACACAAAATCCTCCCCTCTGCCCGTGATACAATTACCTTACACAATGGGTTAATGTAATTATCACAGGCAGAGAAATACAGTTTTTCCACATTATTCATAAATTTAAAAGTATACATCACATTCACATAACTTACATTTTCAGAATCAGCATACTCCAAATACAAACATATGTCAAAATCATCCAAATTGGTCCATTGGTTCAAAAGATAGATTGAAGTCCTTTGTGACCAAATGAAGCATGGCTTTTCTGCCCAAAACCAGTTCCACAGAGTCTTCTATCCTGGAGATAATTGGGAAGTAATCCAATTATATCCAAGGACAGAGGCAAAACTCTATTGAACACATGGTAGCAAAAGACAATAAAATACATAAAAATATATAACTGTGCAGCTATTGCATAAAACAGGTACATTCAACATATCCCCATATAGCTTAGATCTGAGCGCACATTATTACTGAATGGCGCTTAGATCACATACATACAGTTCAATTGCCATGGAGCCAAAGTCTTTCACATAGTCTTTCGTTATATGAATGGGCTCCATGGCATAGCTATCTGGGGTATCACTGTTCAAATAGGGCAAGTACCAAATGACCCGACTTTTGTGTCTTTGCAGGAGAAAATCCAGCGTTTCAACATGGGGCCATAGTCTAAAGGCAGCAGGCGGGCAACCAGGCTCCTCCAATGCACAGTCGCGAGATTGGTCTCGTCACATATATATATATATATATATATATGTATATATATATATATATATATATATATATATATATATATATATATATATATATATAGTTATATAGGTTAATAATTAATAATAAAATACACTTTTCATAATGATTTATGTATGTGTATGTGTGTATAAAAGTACTTAGTTCATATATATAAATAAATATATGATCTAAGTACTTTTATTTACTTTTTTCAACTTTTTAATAACGTTTAAAACTCTGTTGCAGGCATTAGGGGGGCTGTCTGAGAGCTCAGGCACTGCACAAGCCGGTTATTCTGGCCATGTGATCGCAATGACCAGGTACGTCCGAGGTCATTAACGACCATTTTTTGTCGGACGTCTGAGGTCGGGAAGGGGTTAAAGGTATTTACAAAAAACTGGTCGGGAAGGCATATATGCTAACCCTAATCTATCAGGAGCTAATGAGTCTGACCATCCTTATGCACCTTGATTACCTGTGTTACACAGCACCATCTGTTGGCAGAAGGTTGCAAGTTATGTGCTCTATGTCATTATTATATGATCCAGCACGCAGAATAGTATCACACCCTAGAACTTACCGGACCTAAGAATGGCCGGACTTAACATACCCAAGAATAATAAGAAAACTAGCTGAGGTCAGGGACACAGAACAAGACACAGTGATAAGGAAAAGCCAAAAGTCAAGGGTACCAGAAATCAGGAAAATCAAAATAAAGACAAAGTAAAAAAACAGAAACAGGAACACACTCTCGGATAACCATCTAAGGGAAACCACGAAAGGGCAATGAGCTAAGGAATAAGTGAGTTTAAATAACCCTGTGGCTGTCCCTAGCCCTTGACCCCAAAACTTGCGTGTGCGTCTTTTGCATGACGTCACCCGCATGTCGACGTCGTCTTTACCGTGGATGGACATGGGGCTATATAATTGCGTGGGTCCGCACAAACCAGGCATCATGGTAGGAGACCGCTGAGCGGCACTCCCTTCAGTCTTCGGAAGGTAATTATCTCTGTTTTTGCCACATGGATAAGAAGGATTTGTGACACTCTATGAGAAATGTTTGTAGTTGCATATTGTGGCTATGCAGGTAGAATGCAGTGAGTTTTATTGTCAATGTTATCCTTACTCTCCAGCCTTGTGACAGTTATATTATATTGTGTTGTCGCCTATTTGTGTTCCTATATGAATATGGGAGTATCATACTAAATTAAATATTGTCTATGCCTGGTTCAGGGATTGCGCATCAAAGTCTCAGCATCTGCTCTCTGGATAAACTGCTCCTTGGCAGTTTGAAGATGCTGCTGAGGCTGAAGGACCTGTTGACAAAGGGCTCTCTCCTGTCTCTGTTGTAAAGGTGCAGCTTGAAGTGGACAGTGAGTTCAGTACCTGACTAGAAGAAGGAGCTGCTGAAGGGGAACATACCTGCCAATCCATTGGTAGAAGTTCTGGTGACAGACTGGAAGAGAAATGTGATGTGGTGGGAGATGTTTGAATCCCAAGTTGGAGGCCAGTCATCCCTGTTTTCCATTATAACTATAATATAAATGTCATTGATTACCCGAGTGTCACATGTCAAATAAGTATCTGCTTCTAATTTTGGATGCCCAATATCAGGAACTAGCTTGTAAGATAGTTCTTGGGTTTATTGTATGTAATTCAACTCAGAACATTATATTATAGTATGTATTGGGTGTAAGAGGTAATAGCTTAAAATCCATTTTTTGGGAGACACAATGCCAGTCAGCTAGTCAGTACACATTTGTAATATTTCTGACACAGATCAATCTGGTCATTTCATGAGCAAACAGTACAGCTTGTCACTTTTAACCATGCTCACACTGGTATTCTATCAGTGCAATATATAGCGATAGTGCCACTTTATGTTACTCTCACCATATGGAATATCCTGTGTGACACCTGTGTATCCCTGATCACACAGACACACCCTATGGTGCCACATTGAATGCAACATATTGAATTACAAGGCCAATATTATAATTGAAAAAAAAAACAAACAAAAAACTGTTTTCCATTAACAAGAAGAGGAACTTAATAGAATATAAAGTAAATAATAGCTTTCTAGTTTTACAACTTAACACAGACATCAGCTGTTTCGTGAACCAGATCAGAAATAGAAATTTGAAAGCGTCCTGCCGTTTAATTGATTCTTTTTTATATAATTTTACGCTGACATTGAATTAGAAACAGTGTGATTTCTTAATTAAATCCCCAGTTTATTGCAAATGCAGTGATTTAAATGCTGTACACAAGAGAAGAGACATCTTAGAACGCACTAAATTATCAAGAAGCCATTTCACGCTTTTCAGAGGAAATAGATTAGAGTGAAGCTTTGTACTATTTTATTATAAACATTTCTTAACACTTGGGTTTGAGTTTTGGGTGTACCAGCTGTCTCAATTTCCCAAAGGTTTGTAATACTAATAGCAGAAGAGATATGCTGTTTTCTGATGTTCTTCTATTTGATTTCTCCTTGAGTAATGTTAACACTGCAGGGGCAGTTCCAGTACAGCTCATTAACCTGGGCCACATAATCATTTGGAAACCGTGTCCCATTATATCAACAAGCTGAGCATTGATTGTAATTGTTGTATTGCCGCAATTCTTTCCATAAGCTGAAATGATCCACATCATTGAAATTCATTTGCAACCAATAAATAACTTTCAGATGATAAGCAGTAAGCAATAGCTCAGTAATGACTTTGCTTAAATTGTTTTCAAGTAGTGAAATTCTAAGAGAAACAATATTGTTACAATTGTGTCAGATGTTTTATGGAACTCTATGAGTTCTAAAGGAAGGATGCTTATTGTCTTCGAGTATTGCGAAGCTGCCCCATAAAAGTACAATTTAGTAAACATGGGAGAAAAGAAATAGCTCGAAAGATCTCCATAGTTTAAAAACGTTCCGGAAGAGCTGTACCTGACTGGAATTATAAATTCTTTATTTGCTCATTATTCTCAGATTCATAATTCACATTTTTTCTAGAATCACCAGGGGCCTAATTTAATGCTAAATGAAATATTGCCATCAAAGTTTAATGAAATCTCATGCATATTTCACCTAGAAGCTCTCTTTATAAATTAGCACAATTAACAAGCTGGACGGTTGCTAGGGGGTCCATCCTTTCTTTGCCCTTAGTAACGGCTCTTGTTGGACACTGGACATTGCCTTTGAAGAAAAGCAATAATTAAAGATCTATGTATTTCTGAAACTCCTCCTTGTTGCTTTGTTTGACATTAACCCTGTTATTTTGGAGCCACCAAAAGTACAAATTAACCTAGGGTGAAAGATTGATATCAACGTTAACTGATGTACAAGAATACCCACACAGATGTTTGGAGACCCATTGTTTCTTTTTTAGTGGGCATTTCACATTACACAAAAAGGGACAGCAGGTCCCAAAACATCTGTGTAGCTTTTATTT
Organism: Pelobates fuscus; assembly: GCF_036172605.1. Lineage (NCBI taxonomy): Eukaryota > Metazoa > Chordata > Amphibia > Anura > Pelobatidae > Pelobates > Pelobates fuscus. The sequence continues at coordinate 165,598,163 of NC_086321.1, read as the reverse complement.
GCTCATCAATAAATGTGAGTTGCACTAGTGCACCCTGAATACCAATTGCATTTGTTTCACAGTAAATATTGTAGGTAGAAGCAAATAGTCAATTCTTTAATTCGTATCATCAATCCCAGCCAGTCAGCATCTGCTTTGTGGTCAAAACAAATATTAAAATAAGGCAGATGGTGACACTACAATTAAGTGTGTAATGTTCTTGGCATTCATAGCTAAAGAAGCATTTCCACCCTTCTGCTTTTAGAAGTGATCGTGGAGCAAGAAATTAGTATGTGCAATGTTTCTGCTTGAAACGCTGCCTGTATAGAGTCTAGTTGCATCGTTGGCACCTATGACTTAGTCGGCTCAGAAACCTTTTCCAGACTGCCTAACATTGGTCCTGCACACTTTTTATGAAGGTAATTAACTTCTTCACTTGCAGGTAGAGCTGTGAGCAAGCCTGTAAGTAGAAGTCCTTTGAACTGTGTGTGCGCAAGCACAGAGGCAATAGATGTTCAATCAATAATAATGCTTATGACTGAAAAGCACTGAATTCAATGGTTTTCTATCAGAAGAAGCTGCTTTGGGCATTAGCGGCAATCGCCTTGCTTGTGCAGATGGTCAATCAATGCTTCTCTATGAGAAGCATTTGATTGGACTGTGACCACAAAGAAGATGACATGGCATTATGATGAAGAAGTGGAAATGATCAGGGAGAACTTGGCTGGATTCCAGGTACGTTTTCTACTATTTTTGCAAGTTATTCTGATGAAAAACATGCATAAAATATATACATAATAAGATTATTAGAAGAAAAATAAAGGAAATTAGAAAACTAGCTGGAGTAACCCTTTAATCTATGCTACATACGAAATGTCCACAATATGATTATTGTCCTGTATTATTATTATCCAATAAAAGAAAACAACTTTCCATCACCACACACGAGCCTGTGAACATTCAAATTACGCTCATCCAGAAAACGAAGAAACAGAAACAGTATAGCAATTTGCGATAAATGGTACCCCTATGGTGGCTTTGAAAGTAGTTTCTCACTTAGACAGACATTGAACTAATGTGAGAATTAATCAGACTCTGTAAAAATATGATTGCGGCAACATGACATGATAAAAGTATTTAGTAATTTAAGTATCATATTACTGATTTACTTTTGTAAATTTGTCTGATTTCTTGAGTCTCCGTTTTCCAGAATTCACTTGTTAAAATTCCTCTGTAGTTCACTATGTTCATTAAAAACTAGACTTTTGGCATTCAGTTTCAAATTAATTCCAATTCTTCTAAATTTTGTTCAGTGAGTCGTCTGAATTCCATAACTCCAAAGCACCATACGGACGTATCACAAACGAAACCAAATGGGCAATCGATCAACAGTTTTGTTTGAATCGTGATTTGGAGTTCTGTTAATGGCATCAAAAATGAAAGATTGAAGAGGAATTGATGATTGGGTGACAGCCACTAAATTTAATTCACAGATATTGCTCCCCCTTTTTCCTCTATTGCTCAGTTCTCACTTGGTCTATGAATAAACTCAACACTTATTTACTGTCCCATAACCATCAATCTTCATTTTTTCCCATCAAGCATCACAAAGTAAAATGGTCAAGCTCGCCCATTGCGCATTTCGGTTAGTTAGTGATTCGGGTACATTTTAGCTTGGAGTTTGGGAATTTGATCAATCTTGAATCTGTCCAAAATCCGCCATAGTGCAGTTCAGCCTGAAACAAATCTCCAAGTCTAGAGAGAGAGAGAGAATTGCGATACTTGAATCCAAGAGGTAAATATCAATGCACAATCTTTGTGCAGTTGATATTTAGTAAAGTGTTAGTAAAGTGTTAAAACATTGTGGAATTGTAAACTCCACATGATTTAGGCATCTGAAAATGTTGCAGTATATGGGTGTGTGCTAAGTAGAGCTCCATTTTTGTCAAATCACTCCCATATTGTTAATATTTTTTAATGACATCCAAAGACTGTTTGCACAATAACCACTGCACAGGCTTTTTTTTTTCTTTTACTTATTATGCCTCAGTGCAAATTCTGTTACCAATGTGGCTGAATAGAGGGGTAGTTGATGGGTAAAATGAGAATGTGTTTTTTGTCAAATGATTTGACAAATAATGCGGTAGTCTGTTGTTTCACCATAAGCACCATAATGAACATTAGCCGTTATTCTAGATATTCAAGTAGGTTCCTGATGACTGTTGCATATCACCAAGTGAACAGTAGGAAAACATTAAAAATATTAAATGAAAAAGTAATAAAACATATTTCTCCTGGACAACTAAAGCTCACCTTGTCAATTACTCTCCAACTTTCACATTATATTCTGTATTAGGGGCAGGAAATATATGCAGGGAATACAAAAATCACTGTTTACAAAGGAGAAATGTCTGAGTGTTTGGTTTGTTAGTAAACAATAAGTGGAAGGCTCCTCAGTCAACCTCACTGCTCCCTTAGGTTGAGGACTTATTGAGACATGAGTCCTGACTTGCTGTTGATGTTCTGATTTTTCCTAATTATTTTCCCCATTAGATGGTACTGATGATAGGACTTTTCCTTATATACAGAGCCATTGTTTTTCTTGAATTGATCATGGTCTTCCTTAAAGCTTTGGAAACATAGGAGAACTAGAATGCTGTAATATTTGCACCTGCCTTCACAGAATCTAAGGGACCTAGGCAGGATCATGAAAAACATCTCAACACTAAACTTAACAGCTGGCACAAAGCATTGTCCTTGCATCTCCCACTGAGCGTTCCAATGACCTCTATTTGGTGAAATGCCATTCTTCACTTTTCCATGTCTCCAAATTTCAGCTTGGCATTGCATGTGGTTATTTTTGAGTGTTGTTGCTCTGTCATGAAACCTATTTTATAAACTTCCCAAAGAACAATTATTGTGCTCAGACATAGTTTAGTTTTAGTAGTTTAGACCTCAGTAGTGATAGCAACCAAATACATATTTTATGCACTATAATATTGATGATCATATTGCTTGTTGGGAGAGTCCTGAAATGGTTTTTCTAGTTATTGTTCTAGTCCAACTATGGCTGTTATTTTACTAAATCCCAGGATGACAATATTATGTTTTATTGTCCCACTTATCACTTCTTGGAAGAAGAACTGTGCTCAGTTTTTATTTCAGTAATTTCAAACAAATTAAGTGATCTATCTATCTATCTATCTATCTATCTTTTCATACATCACTGTAACCGGTGTAATAACTAATATATGCACTCAATGCTTCTTCCTCAGTTTAGTCCCCATTACAATTTGCAAATATCAACTAAGCTAGTATTTTTAGAAATCTATCCAAAAAGCGACAATCCTAAATGATAAATAAAAGTTTTAAATTAGACACAAACGGCTTCTTTTATGATGCCACTTCAAATGCTGAGTACTACAATATAAAATTAACAACCCTGAGCAGCTCATTTCTTCATATTTCAACAGCTTATGTCAAACAGTTTTCCATTTTCTTTCCATGTTATATATTTTATGCAGCTCTACGCTGTATTTCAGCTTACTCTCTTTTATAGGTTTAATTCAAAATAAAAAGTATCCAGAAGGACAGAATAGTAAATAACTTACAATCTGTCTGTGCATGTCAAGGCTTTTTCGAACAAGCTAAATGGTACATTTATTTAATGTGTGCAAACATGGATGTTATCATTCAAACTGTAACCACTGAAAGAGAGAACTCTGATTGCCTATTTACATGTAAACACACAGTTCTGATTTGGCTCATTTAAAAATAAATATAAAAAGTGACAGCACATAAAAACTATTTTGCTTGCCTAGTTTGTCATCTCAATGGAAAATCTTAAGCCTTTATACAGTGTGGTCTCCTTCTCCTTTCACTAGTTCCACTGAACAATTCCAGGCTAGGGCATGGAGAGCATGACCAAGGGAAGGATTTAATGTTCCTCTGATAAACTTCCATTAATTCTTCCATAAGCCATTCATTTCTGCTTTTAGTGAAGCATTTAATGCCTTTACTCACATTAATATACGCAGGGCCAGATTAAGAGCCCAGTGGGCCTGGTGCTGACAATTATGATGGGCCTAATTACAAAATTTACCAAAAACACTAAAACAGTCCTACCTCCTAAGCGTCATGTATCTGATGTAGATGGCGCTGGAGGGAAACTCATAGAATGCAGCTATGAGAAAAAACATACCCTATGCTAATCTCACGCTTTCATCTTCAAGTAAACCCATACCCTCTAACAGCAGTTTCCAGTAAAGCAGGAAGTTTATGGATTAGGTAAAAGGGTGGGCCACTGACACAAATCTGCCAAAAAGGGCGAACAAACACAAACAGGGGGCATGTCTGTGTCCCCATGTCTACCAGTCCCTTAGTGTCTGTGTCCCCATGTCACTAGGACACTAGGGGACATTGAGAGACATTGGGACACTGAGAGACATGGAGACACTGAGATACTAGGGAACACTGAGAGACCTGGGGACACAGACTCTTGGGGACACTGGGAGACATAGAGAAATGGGGACACTGGTTGACTTGGGGACACGAGGGGACATGGGAGACATGGGGCACTGAGACACTGTGACACATAGGGGACACTGTGATATATAGGGACACTGGAGACTTGATAAAGACCTGGGTACAGGTCAGAACGTTGCGGTGTCCAAATGTAAAGGACAAATAGAAAAATTGCTTGATGTTTTCTCTTCCCTGTAAGCTTTCTTTATGCTGACTGCCATGTGCAAACGAAAGATGTTATAACTATGACTGACAGTGCCCCGTTGCAGGATAACAAAGTGTTGACTTATACATTTTATTTTATTTTTTCACACCTCAAATTCATATTTGTTAAATATTATTATTATTATTGACATTTATATAGTGCCAATAGATTCCATAGCACTTTACAATATTATTAGAGAGGGGATTTAACTATAAATAGGACAATTACAAGAAAACGTACAGGAACGATAAGGTTGAAGAGGGCCCTGATCAAATGAGCTTACAGTCTAGAGGAGGTGGGGTATAAAACATATAGTAAAAACCAAAGAAAAAAGTTACCTGCACTCTCTTCTTAATCCCTATGTATATTTAAACATATTGGAGGTCATTTAGTTACTCCAATGGCCACTGGAGGGAATGCCCGCCTGCCAACGTCAAGGCAGGCCCCCCTAGACGGGTCCTACTCTGACCTTTTACCTTGCTTCCTTGAGCTTCTGGCAAAAATATCTCTAATGAGACAGAAAGGGGTATTTTTTATATACACCCCTATATACTTGTTAACCCTTAATAGGGAACACATGGGATGGGCGGCAGCATTGTAACCTAGCTGTGTGATACAAAAAGTGAATACAAATACAAAAAGAAAAGTCCTGCGCTCATTCCCATCACTCCTGGGTGGCAGCAATGACTACAGTACACATCAGCTAATACAGATAGTAAAAACCCTGCGCTGTCTCCTTAATCCCTATGTATATTTAAACAAATGGAGGTCATACATATAAACATAGTAGGACAGGAAATAGCAATTAAATAAGGTGGGAGTGAAGCAGAGCTGATGGAGATAGTAGAGTGCTGCCCTTTAGCAGAGAGCAAGAGACAGCTATGTGAGGTAGAGGTTAGTCTGGGAGGCCATAAGCTTTCCTAAAGAGATGGGTTTTAAGTAGAGATGTCGCAAACATAAAATTTTCCATTTGCGAACGGCGAACGCAAATTTCCGCAAATGTTCGTGAACGGGAGAACCGGGCGAACCGCCATAGACTTCAATAGGCAGGCAAATTTTAAAACCCACAGAGACTCTTTCTGGCCACAATAGTGATGGAAAAGTTATTTCAAGGGGACTAACACCTGGACTGTGGCATGCCGGAAGGAGAGCCATGGCAAAGCTGCCATGGAAAACTAAATAGTTGATGCAGAGTCTGGTTTTAATCCATAAAGGGCATAAATCACCTAACATTCCTAAATTGTTTGGAATAACGTGCTTTAAAACATCAGGTATGATGTTGTATTGATCAGGTAGTGTAAGGGTTACGCCCGCTTCACAGTGACAGACCAAACTCCCCGTTTAACGCACCGCAAACAGTCCATTTGCACAACCGCAAACTCCCCATTTGCACAAGTTTGGATACCAAGCTAGCCATGTCCCGTTCCTTGTCCTCACTGATGTCATTGAAGGTCTCTTCCTCACCCAGCCACGTACAACACTAAGGGTTCCCGAAAGGTGACAACAAGCCCCCTGGGACGCCTGCTGTGTTTGGTCTTCCACCTCCTCAAAGCAACCTTCCTCCTCTGACTCCTCTTCTTCAGACTCCTCTCTATGCATTGCCTCTCTCTGTGTTATTATAAGGTGTGTTAAGTAGTACTATTCCTATCAGTTTAATCCCTGTTACGTCCCCTATCAGGGGACGTGTATATGGCATTGATTTTAGGAACCGGGAGAAGGAAAAAGATGCTTGGTTGGTCCTCCTACTTCAAATTTGGGGCACTCTGCGTGCAATCTAATGTGCCACCAGATAGGAGTGGTGTGTTAAGTAGCACTATTCTTATCAGTTTAATCCCTGTTATGTCCCCTATCAGGGGACATGTATATGGAATCGATTTTAGGAACCGGGAGATGGAAAAAGATGCTTGGTCGGTCCTCCTACTTCAAATTTGGGGCACTGCGCATGCAATCTAATGTGCCACCAGATAGGAGTGGTGTGTTAAGTAGTACTATTCTTATCAGTTTAATCCCTGTTACGTCCCCCTCATCAGGCCTTTTTTAGTCGAATGTATCGCCCACTGTCAGTCCCTTCGGGATCCATCCCTCATTCATCTTAATAAAGATGAGGTAATCTAGACTTTTTTGACCTAGGCGACTTCTCTTCTCAGTGACAATACCTCCTGCTGCACTGAAGGTCCTTTCTGACAGGACACTTGAAGCGGGGCAGGCCAGAAGTTCTATTGCAAATTGGGATAGCTCAGGCCACAGGTCAAGCCTTCATACCCAGTAGTCAGGCTCCTCAGAGTGTCGATATCTGCAGTTAAGGCAAGGTAGTCTGCTACCTGTTGGTCGAGTCGTTCTCTGAGGGTGGACCCCGAAGGGCTGTGGCGATGCGTAGCACTTAAAAAGCTCCGCATGTCCTCCATCAACAACACGTCTGTAAAGCATCCTGTCCTTGCCGGCGTGGTCGTGGGAGGAGGAGGATTACTTTCACCTCTTCCCCTGTTAGATTCCCATTGTGCTGTGACATCACCCTTATACGCTGTGTAAAGCATACTTTTTAATTTATTTTGGAACTGCTGCATCCTTTCCGACTTGCGGTAATTCGGTAACATTTCAGGCACTTTCTGCTCATACCGGGGGTCTAGTAGCGTGGACACCCAGTACAGGTCGTTCTCCTTCAGCCTTTTCATACGAGGGTCCCTCAACAGGCACGACAGCATGAAAGACCCCATTTGCACAAGGTTGGATGCCGAGCTACTCATGTCCCGTTCCTCGTCCTCAGTGATCTCACTGAAGGTACGTTCTTCCCCCCAGCCACGTACAACACCACGGGTACCAGATAGGTGACAACGAGCACCCTGGGATGCCTGTTGTGTTTGGTCTTGCTCCTCCTCCTCCTCCTCAAAGCTACATTCCTCCTCTGACTCCTCTTCCTCACAATCCTCTTCCAGCGTTGCCGCAGGTCCAGCAAGCGATGCTGATAAGGCTGTTTCTGGTGGTGATGGTGACCACAACTCTTCCTCTTCCTCTTCACGCTCATCTATGGCCTGATCAAGCACTCTTTGCAGGGCACGCTCCAGGAAGAAAACAAATGGTATGATGTCCCTGATGGTGCCTTCGGTGCGAATGACTAGGTTTGTCACCTCCTCAAAAGGACGCATGAGCATACAGGAATTGCGCATGAGCGTCCAGTAGCGTGGCAAAAAAATTCCCAGCTCTGCAGAGGCTGTCCTAGCACCCCGGTCATACAAATAGTCGTTAATGGCTTCTTCTTGTTGGAGCAGGAGGTCGAACATTAGGAGTGTTGAATTCCAACGTGTCGGGCTGTCGCAAATCAAGCACCTCACTGGCATGTTGTTTCACCACTGGATATCTGAAAAGTGCGCCATGGCCATGTAGGAACACCTGAAATGGCCACACACCTTCCTGGCCTGCTTCAGGACGTCCTGTAAGCCTGGGTACTTATGCACAAAGCATTGTACGATCAGATTACACACATGTGCCATGCACGGCACATGTGAACTTGCCCAAATTCAATGCCGCCAACAAATTTCTTCCGTTGTCACAAACCACTTTGCCGATCTCCAGTTGGTGCGGAGTCAGCCACTGATCCACCTGTGCATTCAGGGCGGACAGGAGTGCTGGTCCGGTGTGACTCTCTGCTTTCAGGCAAGTCAACCCCAAGATGGCGTGACACTGCCGTATCTGGGATGTGGAACAGTACCTGTGGAGCTGGGGGGGTGCCGTTGATGTGGAGCAAGACGCAGCAGCAGAAGAGGACTCAGCCAAGGAGGTTATGGAAGAGGATGGAGTAGGAGGAGTAGAGGAGTTGGCAGCAGGCCTGCCTGCAAGTTGTGGCAGTGTCACCAACTCCTCTGCAGAGCCACGCATTCCATGCTTGGCAGTCGTCAGCAGGTTTACCCAATGTGCAGTGTAGGTGATATACCTGCTCTGACCATGCTTTGCAGACCAGGTATCAGTGGTCAGATGGACCCTTGCCCCAACACTGTGTGCCAGACATGCCATTACTTCCTTTTGCACAATCGAGTACAGGTTGGGGATTGCCTTTTGTGCAAAGAAATTTCGTCCGGGTACCTTCCACTGCGGTGTCTACATCCTCTGGCAATAATGGGTGCGCATCACTCATTTCTTCCAACTGATGTGTAAATAACTCCTCTGACAGATGAAGTGAAGCGGCTGTGGTGCTAGTGTTGGTGGTGGCGGCAGGCAGGCGAGTGGTAACTTGAGAGGTGCCCGAAGCTAAGCTGGAGGAGGATGGTGCATCAAGGTTCCGAGCGGAAGCTGTAGAAGATTGGGTGTCCTGTGTTAGCCAGTCAACTATGTCCTCAGAACTTTTCGAGTTCAGGGTACGTGGCCTCTGAACACTGGGCATTATTCTAGGGTCAAAGGGAATCACAGCACCACGACCACGACGGCCCCTGCAGGGTGGCCTGCCTCTGCCTGTCATTTTTTCTTTCGATTAGTGGTACTATACGTGCAAGCTACTGTGACAACAGATATGAGTGGCACTGTGCACTGGCAGAAGTTGGCAGAGTAGACGCTGTAGGCCTGACACAAGCTTGCAGACGACTAACTGCTATTCAATCTATTACAGTCAAAATTGTTTTTTTTTTTTTTTAAATGTACACTACTGTTACACCAGATATGAGTTGCACTGGTGTGACACTGTGCCCTGGCAGGCCCTGAAATGCACACGCATGAAGGAAACTGACTGCTATTATTTCACAGTCAAAAAAGTTTTTTTTTTTTTAAATGCACACTACTGTTACATCAGATATGAGTTGCACTGGTGTGACACTGTGCCCTGGCAGGTCCTGAAACGCACACGCGTGAAGGAAACTGACTGCTATTATTTCACAGTCAAATTTCTAGGTTTTTTTTTTTTAAATGTACACTATTGTTACACCAGATATGAGTTGCACTGGTGTGACACTGTGCCCTGGCAGGCCCTGAAACGCACACGTGTGAAGGAAACTGACTGCTATTATTTCACAGTCAAATTTCTATTTTTTTTTTTAATGTACACTACTGTTACACCAGATATGAGTTGCACTGGTGTGACACTGTGCCCTGGCAGGCCCTGAAACGCACACGTGTGAAGGAAACTGACTGCTATTATTTCACAGTCAAATTTCTATTTTTTTTTTTAATGTACACTACTGTTACACCAGATATGAGTTGCACTGGTGTGACACTGTGCCCTGGCAGGCCCTGAAACGCACACGTGTGAAGGAAACTGACTGCTATTATATTACAGTCAAAAAAGTTTTTAGTTTTTTTTAAATGCAAGCTATTGTGACACCAGATATGAGTGGTGGCACTGGGCAAGTGGGCACAGTATACGCTGTGAGCCTGACACACACGCTGGCAGGCAGGCAACTGCAATTAGATTACACAGGGAAAAAAAAAACAGACTGATGTGCTAGCCCTAAAAAGGGTTTTTGGGGTGCTGTCCTTACAGCAGAGATCAGATGAGTCCTTCAGGACTGTAGTGGACACTGAATACACTAGCCTAGCTATCGATTTTCCTAATAAATCAGCAGCAGCTACACTGTCCCTCCTCTCACTAAGAATGCAGCTTCCGAATGAATCTAAAATGGATGCTGTCCAGGAGGTGGGAGGGTCTGGGAGGGAGGGTCTGCTGCTGATTGGCTGGAATGTGTCTGCTGACTGTGAGGTACAGGGTCAAAGTTTACTCAATGATGAAAAATAGGGGGCGGACCGAACATTGCATATGTTCGCCCGCCGTGGCGAACGCAAACAAGCTATGTTCGCCAGGAACTATTCGCCAGCGAACTATTCGGGACATCTCTAGTTTTAAGGTACTTCTTAAATGATTAAAGACTAGGGGAGACTGTGATGGCGGTAGGCAGGCTATTCCATAGGAAGGGAGCTGCCCACGAGAAGTTCTGCAAGCGCGAGTTGGCCGTACGGTTGTGAGCAGCGGACAGGAGAAGGTCACGGGCAGAGCATAGGGATAAGAAAATTAAATATTTAAGTTCTTGGAAGTTACTATTCCCTTTTACATCTGAATGGCAAAATTGAGGCCAAAATGAGTTTGGAAAGTTTCTCCAACTTGGCTTTTGTCACAGATTGGCTATCGTATCTTCATTTTATCATTCAGACAAATATCTACATTTCACAGATATGATTTATGTCATCGAATTTTGGTTCCCATTCAAGTTTCTTATTGTCCATGCAGTTTATAATTCAATAATTTAAGGGCAGTGGAAGCCAACACACGTACAACATTTGATACCTTCATTTGATATATTTTAGACAAAGGGAATAAATGGAAAACACTCATTTATGCAGTGGGTTTTTTGATCTAAGGAAGCAAACTTATCCAAATCCAATAGGAATCTGCTGTGCTTGTTTATTTCAACATACAACTCTAGTTTCCATTTCTTGATATGCAGTGTTCAATATTTCCACTTACTTTAGCCATAGCAAGTGGAAATTATTCCCTGGCAATGTGCCATGAACTCTACAGGCTTCACTGAAAACAGTGTTTAGTGAATAACTCTGCAATAGTTAATTAGCTATATGAACGTGGCAATCTGCCCTATAAATTGTGCATATAGAGGTCTCAAGACTTCTAAGGCTTTAAGGATTTAAGATCTAGAAAAGTATTAATTGTATTACATTCCTTAGGAGAAGTCAATGGATGGGACTCTGTACTACTCCATTCACACAAATTTTAATAAACTGCCCTGGAAGCCTTGTTTTATGTTGTTAAAATCTATCATGTCAGGTTAACGGGGCACTCCAGACACCAATACACTTTAGATATAAATAATTAGCTTTATTTTTCATCATTCTAAAATAGTTACTTCTTGCTAGGTTTGTGATGTCAATTATGTAACCTTCTCCTTTACCATACTTCCCTTCTAACCAATGTTTCTACATTCATGCAGTTGTCCACATCTTCTTGAAGCACATTAAAGTTCTCTGGGTATTTTAGTGTACAATAATAAAGTCATAATTAGAAAGCCACTGCCACTGGATCTGTATGTTTTTTTTTCCAATTTACAATAGGCATATCATATAGGGATGTGCATGGGCAAAACATTTGGTTTGTTTCGGTTTAGAAATTCAGGCAAGTAAAAGTAAAATTTGTCTGCTTCGGCAATTCTGACCAATGGCATTCGATTTGATTCGACATTTCAGAATTGACGAACATCGTCACTTCTGAACTTCGGTGCTTTGGAACTTTGGCACTTCGGACATTCGTAAGCTTTTGACTGTCCGAATGGCATGAAATTTGTACGAATGTACATTCAAAACGAAACAAATTGCATGTCTACTATATATATCATATATAATAATTGGCTAAGGATGTTTGCGCAAGACTGCATGGGACAAACATCCCATACCAGGTGGCGAGGGAGCAAAGTATTTACTGTGCTCTTGCACAGTGTCCTCTGGAAGCCGCGATGTGATGCGTACAGGATGTGACATCATTGCACAAAAGAAATTAGCTTATTGGTCAAGATTCCTGTCATCATTCACGTAATTTTTCCTCCCTCTCTCTTGTTTTGCCACTTTTCAATAATCCAAATCACTTCGGCACTTTGGAGCTTTGGCGCTTTTGAGCTTCGGTGCTTCAGAACTTCGTCACTTCGGACATTCTTAAGCATCTTGTAACGGCACCCCCAGTCATAAAAGGGGGTTAAAAGCCATTTAGTAGATCTTCCCTTCCAAAGACACAGGCACAGCTACTGTAGACACCAATATACCGAACCAGAGAAGCATATGAATGCTCTCAAACATACGAATGCTGTAAACCGCCGAATAGGAAAAACCATATGAATAGGTTTACACTCCTAGCAGTCAAACTGGAACAGCATACAATAAATACCCCCAAGAATGAGACAAAGCTCAGTTTTGAGGGTCAAGCAGGAACAGACAGAGCTGTGGGTTTATTTATTTTTTTTAAATTCTTTATTTTAGTTGTGCATAGAGTAAACAAACATATTTGCACTGCCACAACAGCTGGTGCAAAAATAAAGGAAACATGCGATAACAGTAGTGTAGCATCCAAAAACCTTGCACTTTTTTTTTTGTATAAACAAGATTAGGTCACATAAGATACGTTTTAAACTATAGGTCCTGATATTGCCAACATTTTTACGTTTAAGGTTGATTATTCTCCTATGCAGCAATATCTGATATCGTTGCTTGATATCTCTAATATGAGAGAGCTTAAATATCATAGTGAAAATACATGAAATAAGTAAGAACAGGTAATGCTTAACGCTGCTGGGTTTGCTATGTTAGGTGGTTAGAATCATATGTTTAATCACAGCAGGCTTCCAGTCACTCCTATACATGAGAGAGTATATACAGATGCCTATATATAATTTGCACTGACAAATTATAGCTAACAAAATATAAAATATAAAACCACTGGAGACCAGTTGTCTTAAGAGCAGTAACTAAAGCAAGGTGAAATAAGGGTGAAATGGCGGGCATTAAGACAAGGGAACTGCTGTTTCTTGTAATGTTATTTGAAGCAGTCTACATGAGTTTGGCCTGCTCTAGGGGTGATATAGGCTAAATGTTTGGCCAGCGTTAGTTAGTTACGTGAAACACACAGTCTATTAAGTGCCAGTTTTAGTTCCTTGAAGTAAATAGTCCGTGCAGCGTCCGCTGTAAATGTGCCCTCCGGATGCGAGTGAGGAATGTCCACTGAGAGGCATAGTAGTAGGCTTTAGCCTATGCCCAGTGCAGGGACGTGTCTCTTGCCGTTTGTGTTTGTCTTATGGTTGGGCTCTGCTCTCCGGGTAAGTCCCTTGGGCTTTGCCCAGTTGCTAGACAGTGGTGTGGCATTCCTCTGTTCGCGGTGGATGTCGCAGGGAGCCTGGCCGAGAGCGGAGTTGGCGGCTCGGACGGAGCAAGGTAAGTCCATCCCCCAGCCCCGGGCTGGTAGCAGGGCCGACATCTGAGGTCCACGGTCCTGGCTTTCACGAGGGGCCAGAGCTCTCTCCCTTTGGGAGTGGTGGGGGGTGCGGGTGGTCGGCCGCTGAGTGCGGCGGCGAGCCCTCCACCAGTGTGGGCGATGTCTCGGGGTTGCGCCCAGCTTTGCCTTCGGCCTGGGTGGGCCAAGGGTGGACGGGACAGGCTTTTGTGAGAGCGCTGGGCCTGGGGGGGACTTCTGTGTCATCCGTCTCTCACCATCTCCGGTCCGCCCCCAGTGGTTGTGCTGTTTTGATCGTGCGGCTATGTTTCAGGGCTCCCCTGCGCTGTGGTGGTGCGGGTGGGCATAGTTTGCTTCGGAGTTGCCGCCAGAATTCCCGAAAGTGTTTGTCTATCTGGGCGAGTATGTCTCCGGAATGTGGGAGCCATGCCTTCTCCGCCCTGTCACGTGTCTGCAGGACTGCTCTTACGGCTTGTCCTTTTGGTTGCGTGTGGGACACTTCTCCCAGCGGGGACCGGGACGAAGTGTCCGACCTGGTAGGCTTGTGATTTGTTTGCAGTGCTGATTTACAAGCCTCCGCCATTTTGGAGGCCCCAACCCCCGCATTGCTTGAAGAGGTTGCAGGCTTAGTCGGAGGGTGCCGGGCGTGGGGTTCCCCATCTGGTGGGGACTGGGGTGACCCCCACCGGTCCATCGGGGGGGGGGCGGGGGAGAGAGTGTTCCAAGCGTACTAGAGGCTGTGTGCGAGTGGCGGGAAAGCGCCCGCCTTTCTCCGCCGCCTCTCGCAGTAGGCCCCATTCTGCCAATGCGGTGCCCGGTTATCACGGGTGCCAGTTTCGGTGTCTCAAGGTTCAGGCCGGTCTCCCCTGTCCAATGGGCTCACCTGCAGGAGGGTGAGAGCACTTTAGCCCGTTTAATCCTCAGTTTTTGTGCCTGTATAACAGGAGCTAATGCAGAGCACGTCTGCTCTGCTCACTGGTCAGACTCCGCCCCCAGCTGTGGGTTTATTGTTCTTATATACACATTTGTACCACCCACAGGGTTTTGGAAAACAACCAATAAACACGTACAATACACTCAGACACTCCCACACAAATTCCTCCCCTCTGCCTGTGATACAATTACCTTACAAAATGGGTAATGTAATTATCACAGGCAGAGAAATGCAGTTTTTCCACATTATTCATAACTTTAAAAGTATGCATCACATTCACATAAAATACATTTTCAGAATCAGCATACTCCAAATACGAACATATGTCAAAATCATTTGTGACCAAAGGAAGCATGGCTTTTCTGCCCAAAACCAGTTCAACAGAGTCTTCTATCCTGGAGATAATTGGGAAGTAATCCAATTATCTCCAAGGACAGAGGCAAAACTCCATTAAGCACATGGCAGTAAAAAGACAGTACAATAAAATAAAAGACAATAAAATACATAAGGTTACATTTATTACTAAAATACAGACATGCAACATATCCCCAGATAGCTTAGGTCTGAGCGCACATTATTACTGAATGGCTCTCAGACCACACACATACAGTTCAATTGCCATGGAGCCAAAGTCTTTTATTACACGAATAGGCTCCATAGCATAGCTATCTGGGTTAAATGAGTTCATTCAGTAAATCCGAAAATCTACCGAACGCCAGAGCAGAAATACATGAATAGACCTTTCTGCATAGGAAAATAAAGTATTTAAATGCCGGTCCATAGTCAAAAGGCAGCAGGCAGGCAACCAGGCTCCTCCAATGCACAGTGGCGAGATTGGTCTTGTCACACATCTGAATGGCCGATTGGCATGAAATTAGTACGAATGTACATTCGGAACGAAACAAATCGCAAATGTCCAATATCATATACACGACCCGTGCTTTATTTGTGTGTGAAAAACTATACTTATACTATTATACTATACTATTAACAAAAGTTATACATAAGTAAAAGTAGGGACTACTTTTCCTTATGTACCCCCTGCTGGTTGACAAAAGACTGGAGCTTTAGTTCAGCTCCTCGGCATTTGTCAATGTTGTCATTTGCCATCTTTATCAGTGCTAAATTCTCTCTCCAGTGTCTTCAGTGTCTTCAGTGTCTTTAGTGTTGTCGCTCGCATAATCATGAGAGTCACCTGAGGTCAGTGGAAACTGGCATTTTAATGGGCATGTGCGTGATTTCATAATCATGCCAAAGGAAGGGCAGAAGATAGGAATGCTGCCATTTTAGAAACTTTAAGATTAAAGCTCTGGAAAAGCAGACTTGGCAGTTCCAGAAAAAACTCAATGTGATATGTTGCACCTTTCCTGGGGGGAGGGGTGGGGGGGGGGGGGAGAAGTGGGGGGCACTGGGGATAGCTATAGGAAGGAATCACTCTTACTAACAAACAAATCCCAGAATACTTTTTAGTGGTAGATAACTGTGGAGGTGGCAAAAATTGTTGGAATACAGAAACAAGAAAGGCAACACTTTTAATGCTATGGTTGTTGCTGGGGTAGGGAGATCAGAAATGTGGTCCTGGAAAGCCCCTGATCTAATTTTGGCACCATTTCATTGTTAGCCTTATGTTCCTTGTAATAATGAGAGATAAATAACCCCTTAGGTTTTATAATTTGTGACAGTGCCACCCTATATGGAGCTAATTATACAGCACAGTGTGCGGGTTGTTGGTGTGGGTGCTGGGTTTTAATTGAGTGGGTGAAGGATTAATAGCATAGCTTTGTATTCACACAGCAGATGTGTAGTTTATAAAGATATAACTATAACTAAAGTTAATTTAAATACATTTAATGAAAGTGATTTATAGAGCACATTAGGGTGACTCACACAATGCTCAGCCAGTTTACTGAATATCAAAAACATTTACAGTCCATTTCGATTAAAGTAATAGACATTATGCTGCATATATGAAATATTCCCTTTGCATAGATTATCTAATGAATATTATAGACCTATATAAAATCTAACAAAAATGTGTGTATACGCACTTACTAATATTTCTTTTCTAGTGCATCTCAGTGAGGCATTAACTTCTCTTTCATTTTAACAGTCAAGTCTGATGGAATTTCCTTCACATTAGCATTAGATCAAATATTCCCTTTCTTCACTTTTCATCAAAGAGAATATATTTGTATCCATTTCAGATATAACTGTTCATAGAAATTTATGGCAAACTGTACAAATCTGATATAGTTTAGATTGAAACTTTGAAAAGGATAACCGAAAGATTTCATGAAATGTTTTAAACACCTAGTTTATTGTCAGTTTTCATGAACAGTACTTAGCTAAAGAATATAACACTTCGTAGGTTTGGTATTATTCTATGTAGAAGCATTAAAATGATGTGCAATCAAAGGAAAAGAAAAAAGCAACAAAACAAAAAAAGAATTTAATCACCAATAATTAATTCTTTATTTAGACCCCTTTAGGGTTGGTACAGTTTACCTGTCATTTATAAGGGCAGCACAGCCTTGATCGTTACTCTAAAACTAAAATATTGGTAAAAGCTATTTCCATAAAAAAAGTGAATCGAATATGTGCCCTTATTAATTTAACCTGCTAACACCACTTTAACTATTATTGCTGAAGGGAAAGGGACATCTAAACTGCCTGCCAGTGAGAGTGTGAATATCTTTTAATGGGTTTTAGTAGTACATACCTGTCACTCTGGTTTGAGTACAATAAAACTAGTTTTGACACTATGCTTTTAAACTAACATAAGTTGACTCCCCATTCACTAAACTGACTTGCAAAAGGTAGGTGTCACCTTAAGCTGTAGGTAAACTGAGTAATAAACAATTCTAATTTCTAGTTGTTTTATGTAGATGTATAACTAGAATTTGATTAGAAATTTATCCATTATGCCAGGATGCTAACATTAAGGCTACTACTGGTCCTAATGGCAGAAGATACATGAACATCATACTCTCCTTATCAGCTGTGTATCCATCTGAAAATTGATATTTTGCATGGGATATTGCTACATGCACCAAGGCTAGACTATTTAAATGTATCTCTCCATGTGTTGCTGTTTATTTATCATCCCAACCTTATCCTGGAACACTTGTCTGCCTGGTTGCCTTCCTTCTTTTATTTTTTTTTGGTGCTCCCTTTTTTATTCCTAGTAACTTAAAGGAACACTATAGTCACCTAAATTACTTTAGCTAAATAAAGCAGTTTTAGTGTATAGATCATTCCCCTGCAATTTCACTGCTCAATTCACTGTCATTTAGGAGTTAAATCACTTTGTTTCTGTTTATGCAGCCCTAGCCACACCTCCCCTGGCTATGACTGACAGAGCCTGCATGAAAAAAAAAAACTGGTTTCACTTTCAAACAGATGTAATTTACCTTAAATAATTGTATCTCAATCTCTACGTTGAACTTTAATCACATACAGGAGGCTCTTGCAGGGTCTAGCAATCTTAATTAAACAGAACTTGCAATAAAGAAAGCCTAAATAGGGCTCTCTTTACAGGAAGTGTTTATGGAAGGCTGTGCAAGTCACATGCAGGGAGGTGTGACTAGGGTTCATAAACAAAGGTATTTAACGCCTAAATGGCAGAGGATTGAGCAGTGAGGCTGCAGGGGCATGTTCTATACACCAAAACTGCTTCATTAAGCTAAAGTTGTTCAGGTGACTATAGTGTCCCTTTAAATATCCACCCGCAACACTCCAACTAGCTCTAATGCCTCCAGATTCCTTGCTATGACATCTTCCTTTGCAAAACACCAACTTCCGACTTACACTGAAGGTGACATGCTTGATTTGATCTTCTCAAGTCTGTGCTTAGGCTTCCCCGTCTCCAGTACCTTTCCCTCTCTTGGAATACAGCCTGCTAACCTACAATATCAATATATTTTTATCCAGCCTCATATACATTACCTACCAGTATCTACCAGAACAAAAACATGTTCACCTCATCAGCAGCAACTTTTCAGTGATTGACAACCATTCCTCTCTCCATTTCAGCAATCTCACGTCCTGAGTAGGCAACCTCTTTGTACGTCACACTTTCAACTGCACTTGAGAAAGCAGCACCTACAACATTTCCACTAATGACACACGAATATAACAGACACTTGCAAAGATGCACCAGAATTACTGTGAGTGGTTGGGGGAAATCTTATTCTATGTCTGACTTCATCATTAGGTCTGTGCTGTGCTCCTATAGATCCCCACGTTCCTTTACTAAACTAGGTTACCTTATTTCCCTTGTCACAACCTTCCAATTCCCAAGTACCTTTTCCACACCTTTAAAGGACTAGCTTAAGCAACATTTGATTGTCTTAGTACAGAGAATCAGATAATGATAGTTACATAGAAAAAAACAAAAGCAAATTGTAATTTATTCTATAACTAAGAACAATTAGCAAAGCTCCACCTACTGTTCATTCTGACAAACACACTCCTTATATATTATGAATCACCTTAATATACCAACATGTAGGTTATTCAACAATGTGCATAGACATCAGTTATATGGTAATTCTTGGAAAATTTAGTGGAACATTTTTGTTTTTTAATTAGAATTCATGTTTCTTTTGTTTAGATGAACAAATGGTTTCTTAAAGCGCATCTGTCACAATCTGGGATCTTTGCATAACTTGCAAAGACCCCTGATGGCGGCATCACTGCACTGGTCCAGTAGTCACGTGGGACTGGGGTAGGGTCTGGGGGGTTGTCACTGGTGATGCCTAGGGGAAATGACAGCTTGACAGCAATTGCTCCACCCAGTGTCACGCTTTGTCAGGTAAAGGAGAAACACTAAGACAAAGTAGTCCTGACTTTGTCTCAATATATCTTTTGACTGTGTTGAAATCTCACTGAGATGTTAACACTGTCGTGCTGAGTATTTTTTACAAGATAATTAATTGAGGGGGAAGGGGGTGACAGTCCCGTTTTAACCAGAAGCATGCAGGTTTGATGTGGCTACACAAATGTCAATGTTAAGAAAAGTGTTTAGTAGCATATGGAAGAGAAGACAGCGTGTCAGCAATAGGCTTTGACAGAAATCCATGCCATTTTAATAATTATGCATATAGGTTACAACAGTTCTCTCTGAGATTGATGAGATGGATAAGGGTTGAGGACTTACAAAGTGTGCCTTCAAACTCCTATATAGATTTGTGTACAAGCATATGACTGTTTCTCTTTCTTATTATAAGATTCTTGAACCTCCATCTAATTCTTATGGAGGGTTCTGCTATTTCTATCTACAGTAATATATGCTTCAGCTTTTTCTTGGCTCAGTTTACACATATCTAATTTTATAACAAGACACGGAGGCTCATATTGCATATCCTTTTCTTTACTGTCCACCAATAGCAGCAAAGAATACAAAAACAGTAAGAAAAATATGGTATACATAGTGATATAAGCTGTAGTAGACCCAGGGTAACCTGGCCGGTTACCTCCACTAATTCCCTTCCTTCAGCCAGTCAGGAACCACTTACAGTATCAAGAGACCCATTTCCCCCCCAGTAACCAGACACCACACAGTCCGGGAGGTAGAACACAATTTTATTGGCCACACACGGCTTTTATGCCTAACCCTGTGCAAGGGGTTTACCACAAAAACATACAAGGACACATCCCATGATCCTCCCCCTCCCTGGGGTCCCAGCGCTGGAAGCGACTCCATTCCCTTTGTCCCCAATGCCTGCCACTAAATCCACAGAGTTCCCCACACCAACCGCCAGGGGTCTTCTTCCCAGGAGTCTGTGTGCCTCTAGGCGTGGGAACACGCCTGTACAAATGGCGGCCATCCAGGGAAGCACTCATTAATTATTTCCCTTGCGGTTTGCGGTTTCGACACTTATGTTGCGAGGTGTGGACATTCTAACCTAATGTTCTAAATGAGGTAAATGTAAAATTACATTATTTTGCTATTAAATGTCATGATTTTATTAAAGACACGGAGGCGAGTATTGTCCCACCCTAGATATATTTCTGAATTGTTTTACATCTTCTTTCCCTGTTATACTAATGGTTGGATAAGGTTAGTATTATGGTAAGTGGGGATATTCTTACACTAATGCTTTGGTGGTCAGTATGTTTTGAACGTGAGGTTGTTCAAGGTTTTTCATGATTGTTTGATAAAAGGAGTCTGTTTATTCTTTACATTTACACTAAGTTGCATGGACCAAAATAACCGTGTGGCTCCTGTTCATTTATGTTTTCACAGCCTGATCCGGATTCGTTCTATGGATTCCTGATTCTTATCCTCTTTTGGGATCCTCTAGGTTGGCAAATTCCTGTTATGGATTTGTTCCGGCTTGCTGGATTGTTGCCTGGTTGGTCTCTGACTGGATTTAACTGCGATGTTATTTCGGTGTTTGACTGATTCATCGGTTCCTGTTTCTTGTTTGTTTAATTGTATTTGCATCTTCAAAGAAAGAGGAAGAGTTAAGGGAGGTGCTGACTATTAAACTGGGACTTGGTATGGGAGTGGCTTATATCACTATGTATACCATATTTTTCTTACAGTTTTTTTGTATTCTTTGCTGCTATTGGTGGACAGTAAAGAAAGGGATATGCAATACTCGCCTTCCGTGTCTTTAACAAAATCATGACTTTTCATCATGTAATAGCAAAATCATGTAATTCTCTCTCAAAAACTTGAAATTAAATGAACCACACCATTGCAAAATCATATAAGCTTAACCCTTGAGCTCATAAGTGACTCTAAGAGTTTTCCTTGAATAGGACCTCTCCTACATATGACCACTGCTTACATGTACATTTTTGTGGTCTTGTGCAATCATGAAAGTATATTTGTACATAAAACAATTTCTAAATTTCTCAAATAAGCTATCCCAGATGGTAAGACAGAATGTCTGGCACAACAAATATGTTGGTATTTTCAGAGCACCATGAACGAGTGCCCTATTAGCAAAAGTTGTAATTTATGTCCCAACGATGGCCTCCTGTCATTGATATTGGTATTGGTGGCAGCTCTAGCTAAAATTAGTGATCTCTCAAATATGGGAAATCCCATACCCCAAAGAGGTTTCTCTGAGAGCCTCAACAACAGATAATCTCTTTTCTCTTAGAATGTTGGTCATTGAACACAGTGACTCGTCACAAAACTGTATGCTTTGATAGATCCTGATATAAACATAGCTTTGATCATTGAAAAATGGAGGCAATTTGGCTCCTTGTTACTTGACATATATTTTCTTATATGTAGTGCTCTGGAACTTGAGTAGGATGGAAGATTGGGCTAAGGTTGTCCACAGAATGCAGTGTGCCTTTGAAGGCAAATTTACTCTGTCTGTAACTCCTGTAGATTCTCATTAGAGTTGTCAATTAAACTAGCTAAACAATGTTCATGGCTGTAATGTAAACCAGTCTGTCTCTCTCACAAGCCCTTAGTTAGTTACATTCACTTGTCATGCACCCAGTCACATATTTCCAATTTGTTAGATACATTCAGATCGCCGAAGCCACACATCTGTTCCATACCTCTGTACAGTAACATACAGCCACAACTTGTTGTCGCTTTAATCTGGTTCTGCTTCATTCACCCACGTCATCTTCCATATTGGAAGTAATTTGTAATCAGGTTCGTGTCCTCAGATGTGATATATCACCTTGAATGCAAGAAAGCTGAGCGGACATGAATGGTGTCTGTCTTGTACAGGCACTACTTTTGTGATTAATTACGTTGTTTCAATAAATAAAAGTACGATTAAATATAACATAATGTTGGTATAAAAGGAGCAAAAATATAAATATATTTAGTTCCATTGAAAGAAAAATGTGGTGTTAAATATTAGATTATATCTCAATATGCATATTTATAGTTGAATAACCTCATAAATTGAGTAAAAAATATCTCTTTAACTTTGTTTAGGTGTAAAATATTGTAGTCTCATTTTATATGATCTTTTTTTCCCTTGTGTCTTCATTAAACAATATCTCCCCTAATCCTAACTACCAAAGGAGTTAAAGCGTAATCAAACAAATTCAGTTGCCTACCAGCTATATATACCTGTTAGAATATGCTCCACTTTATAAAGTGAAAGTTTTAAGATGAATTGTAGAATTTAAATGTGAATTTTTGTACTCTGACAATACTAGCAGTGTTTGTTATCTATTGATTTAATTTCTTCACCCCCAACTTCCCACATTCCTTTTAGCGGAATCAATGAAGCTCCATAAGAGAGTTGGTGAATTGATGAGACAGTATTCATCTTAGTCAGAATTGTAATCTTTCTGCCAGGATCAAGGGTTTATCTCTTTGAAGGTCTGGTGCTGGAAATTTTGCCTGGGGCATGCATTGTGATGCACTTCTTGGAATTTCTTTCTTTCTCTTTCCTTTGAGACCTTTACAGTGGGACTGAGTTCTAAACACAAACGTGTGATGAAAAAAAAGTAACAGACTGCATGCCTATGAGTATGTGCAGATGAAAGTAAAACAGCGCTAAAAGAAAAGAGACAAAAATAGTGCCTAACAGGTATGTTCTATGTATGGGCCTAGAAAAAACATGTTTACACTAGTTTGCTTTAGGTTTCAAATACATAATGATAAGATAGGAATGAGTATCAGAAACCAGTGAATGATCTGGTATAAAAGCACAAATAAATAAATATAGTAATTAAATCCTTTTGCATTGTGTGTTTCTGAGAACCTCATTTTATTGCATGTGATGTTTGTCACGAATACCCAAAGTGACAATATTTTCATGGTTTCACTATTCTATTAGCATCACAACATTTATTGATTGCATCTGTTGGATTTGAGGGTTGATAACTAAACATTTAGGCTGACCCATTTCTACGCCTATCCCTTAAAAGGATCACTATAGCGTTAGGAATACAAATCTATATTCCTACTGCTATAGTCTCTGTAACTAGTTTTCTATGCCCTTCCCCCAGTGAATGATTTTAGAGGTAAGCTTAAAACCCCTTTTTCAGCTTACATCTTTCCAGCGCCAAGGCTACTTTCACACTGACTAGGTCTGATCCTCCCACGAAGTCGCGGTGATGGTGGGAACTAATGTGCATGCTCGGTGAGCCCTGCAAGCGCATTAAAGCTTCCCCATAGTAAAGCAATGAATGGATGATTTCCAATGGGGAACATAGAAGATCTTAGCTGTCCTCATGCAAAGCTTAACTAAGTAAAGTACCATAAAGGATCCAGAAGCATCTCTAGTGTATGAAAAAAGAGGTGGAGTTAGCCTGCAATGTAATCATAGTAGTTTCTCGGAAACAGCAATGTTTTACTTTGCAGTGTTAAACAGACAAGGGCACTGTACCCAGACCATGTCAATTAGATAAAGTGTTATTCACCTTTTTCTGAATTCTACATACTACAGGGGAACTCTTTACATGTGCTGCCCATCAATATGTATCTGTGATATATGTCCCTGAAAACATGGTGGATATGGTAACCCTAGCTATAGTGGGTATAGGGTGTATGAAATAAAAAAAAATGGGGTTCTGCTGTTTCTTCTTCTGTTATATCCCACATATGAACAATATGCCAATATGTAGGACATTTGGCAGTCTAGTACTTCACCCCTTAAGGACAGCGGGCATTCTATGCCGTCCTTAAGGGGCTGGCTCTAAACGCTGGCGGGCGGCATAGAACGTCCTCGCCGGTCTTGCCGCCCACGTGGCCGGCTCCATTCGCCCGCTGCAGATCATGGTCAGGGGCATGCCAGGCCACCCACGCAGCCCCCCTGTGCCCAGTGACCGCAGTCTGCAGCCTTTGATCGCAGTGACAGTGTCAGGGTACCTGTGGTCTCTACCTCTGAAAGAGGTAGAGACTTAGCTGTTCCTCCATCCAGACAGCCTGATGGCTCCCTTCTCCACGGTCTATCCGGTCATGCAAGGCCGGCCGCGAGGGAGTGACTGCCTTTTACAGCATCTAGGCAGGAAGTTGTCATCAGGACACTCCTCCGGAACGACCTGTCACTCAATTGCAGCAGGACCAATCAGGACGCCTCGGAGGCGTGGTTACTGCTCTGAACAGGGTATTTAACAGAGCTTCTTTCATTAGCTCATTGCCCTGTCGTGGTTCTAGCTTGTTCTAGTCACTCAGTGCTTGTGTATTCTATTATCCCTTTTGGGTTTGACCCGGCTTGTTTACCTTACTCTGCTTATCTCTGTTACCCTTGATTCGGCTTGTCTCTCGCTTACCTGTCTTCTGTTACCCTCGACCTCGGCTTGTCTTTGACCATTCTATACTGTACTACTTACGTTAGTCCGGCCATTCTAAGGTCCGGTATACGTATCTGGCTACTGTTTGTACTCTGCGTGTTGGATCCCTGTCCCGATCCTGACATTACGACAGGGTTAATGGATCCTGCAAGTACAAACAGTCAGCTGGCTTCTCCTGATCCTAGGTTTGAGGCCATGGATCACAGAATGGATCAGATGGCGCTTGCGCTACAGGCTCTATTATCTCGTGCCAATAACCCACCAGAGGAGATACGTAATACCCCTGTTTCTCCTGTCGGTTCAGGTCTAGAGGTAGCCACAGTGGGTGCTTCTTCTCGCATTACCCCCCCAGTACGCTATGGTGGGGCTCCTGAGAAGTGTCGTGGTTTCTTAAACCAAATTAGTATCCACTTTGAATTGCAACCTCGCTCTTATCCTACAGATAGGGCAAAGGTAGGATTTATTATCACCCTACTTATTGAGAAAGCTCTGAGATGGGCAAACCCATTATGGGAGAACGATAACCCATTAGTTTATAACTATAACGCCTTTGTAGCTGCTTTTAGAAGAACATTTGACCCTCCAGGTAGAAAGGTTAATGCAGCCAGATTACTGTTGCGTCTGAAACAGGAGAACCGAACACTGGTGGATTATGCACTAGAGTTCAGGTCTCTGGCGTCAGAGGTCTGAGTGGAATGAGCAGGCGTATATGGATGTATTTTTGAATGGCTTATCTGAAGTAATCCTTGATGAGGTTGCTACCAGAGAACTCCCCGAGAATTTAGAGGATTTAATTTCGTTCATCTCTCGTATAGATGAACGTTTAAGAGAGAGACAGAACACTCGAGAGAGGAACCGGAGACCTTCTTTTAGGTTAGCCCCCGCTTTTCCAAGTCCTGACTCCACGGTATCTTTGCTTCCTGAACCTATGCAGATAGGGTATACCCGCCTCTCTGAGGAGGAAAGACAGTACAGGAGAAGAGAGGGTTTGTGTATGTATTGTGGAGCTAAGGGTCATTTACTCTCGAACTGTTCTAACCGCCCGGGAAACGCTCGCACCTAAGTCTCTCTAGAGGACAGGCCTTGGGTGTTTCTATATTGTCCTCTACTCCTAATTATAAAGATCACAGGCTTCTGCTACCAGTTTCCTTAACTTGCGGGAGGGAAGTAGTAAGGGCTATGGCTTTGATAGATTCCGGTGCTGCTGAGAATTTTATCGACCAAGCCTTTGCTAGTAAAAACAATTTCCCATCCCAGCTAAGGGAGACACCCTTGGCCGTTGAGGCCATAGATGGTAGACCACTACTAGACCCTGTTATCTTTCGTGAGACCATACCCATTGATTTAAATGTTGGTATCCTACACGTGGAGAAGTTATCTCTTCTGCTCATTTCGTCTCCTTCCGTTCCCATAGTTCTGGGGTATCCATGGTTGAAGGAACATAACCCTATTATCGATTGGGAGTTAGGGGAGATACTCTCGTGGGGCCAGGGCTGCCAGGATCGGTGTTTGTGCAAGGTTTCTCCATTAGCTAATATTAACATACAGGAGAATCCTACTCAGTCCACAGAAAGACAAATACCAGACCTTTACCTAGACTTAAGGGCAGTGTTTGACAAGAAGAATGCCGATTCTTTGCCGCCACACAGGTCATTTGACTGTAAAATTAAGCTTCTACCCGGGACTATGCCTCCGAGGGGCCATGTATATCCTTTGTCTGTTCAGGAAAACTCGGTTCTAGAAGAGTATATTCAGGAGAATTTAGAAAAGGGATTCATCAGGAGGTCTTCTTCTCCGGCCGGGGCGGGGTTCTTTTTCATTAAGAAGAAGGATGGCACGCTGAGACCTTGTATCGATTACCGAGGCTTGAATAAAATAACTGTCAGAAATGCCTATCCTATCCCACTGATTACCGAGTTATTTGATCGTCTTAAGGGCTCTAAAATCTTCACCAAGTTAGATCTCAGAGGGGCTTACAATTTGGTGAGAATCCAGCAAGGTCACGAGTGGATGACGGCATTCAATACCCGGTATGGCCATTACGAATACACTGTTATGCCATTTGGACTATGCAATGCTCCTGCAGTATTTCAGGATTTGATTAATGAGGTACTTAGGGAGTTTCAGCATGATTGTGTGATTGTTTACCTGGACGACATACTAATACACTCTAAGGAGATTGAGACTCACCATAGACAGGTCAGAAAGGTGTTACACAAACTTCTGCAACATGGTCTATACTGCAAATTGGAGAAGTGCAGTTTTGATCAGTCTCAGGTAGACTTTCTTGGGTACGTGATTTCTGGGGAAGGTTTTAAAATGGATCCTGGTAAACTCCAATCTATTTTAGACTGGCCTTTGCCCAAAGGACTCAAGGCTATCCAAAGGTTTATTGGTTTTTCCAACTACTGTAGGCGCTTCATTAAGGGTTACTCCTCTATCATTGCGCCTATTACCAATATGACCAAACAAGGGGCTGATACTAAGTTCTGGTCTGAGGAAGCTCTTGGTGCTTTTAAGACTCTCAAGGAACTTTTTGCCTCAGCTCCCATTCTAGTTCATCCTGATACGACTCTGCCTTTCTTGCTCGAGGTTGATGCTTCTGAGACAGGAGTTGGGGCTGTTCTGTCTCAAAGGTTAGGGGTGGATAAACCGTTACACCCTTGTGGTTTCTTCTCTAAAAAATTTTCTGGGCCTGAGAGCAGATATGACATCGGGGAGAGGGAACTGTTAGCGGTCATTAAGGCTTTAAAGGAGTGGAGACATTTACTGGAAGGGACACTACACCCTGTTACTATTCTAACGGATCATAAGAACTTGTCATATATTGGGGAGGCTAAGCGCTTGTCCGCCAGGCAGGCTCGCTGGGCCTTGTTCCTCACTCACTTTAATTATGTACTTACGTATAGACCTGGTTCTAAGAACTCTAAAGCCGATGCTTTGTCTCGTCAATATGAACCATCCACTATAACTGAACCACTTCTGTCCTCCATAGTTCCTAAGGGGAATATCATCGTGAACACGAATCTCAGGATTCACTCTCCATTGCTTTCTGAGATCATGAAGTTTCAGCATTTGGCACCCAAACAGACCCCTGGGGATCGACACTTCGTTCCTGCCGCTCTCCAACTGGAGGTGCTACGCTGTCTCCATAACAGCAAGGTGGCTGGGCATCCTGGCATCCGCAAGACTTATGCGCTGGTCTCTAAAGATTTTTGGTGGCCTGACTTACGCAAGGATATTAAAGAATTCATCGGGGCATGTGAAGTTTGTACCAAGACCAAGCTACCCCATTCGCTTCCATGCGGATTTCTGCACCCTTTAGAGGTTCCTGAAAAGCCTTGGTCCTGCCTGGCAATGGACTTCATTGTTGATTTGCCTATCTCTAAAAAGCAGACTGTCATCCTCACTGTGGTAGACAGATTTACTAAAATGGCTCACTTCATTCCCTTACCTAAACTCCCATCTTCGCCCGAGTTAGCGGAGATATTCGCCAGGGAGATTTTCCGTTTGCATGGGATACCTTCCCAAATTGTCTCTGACAGAGGCTCCCAATTTGTTTCCCGTTTTTGGAGATCATTCTGCTTCCAACTAGGCATCAAATTGAATTTCTCCTCTGCCTATCATCCTCTGTCCAATGGAGCTGCTGAACGCACTAACCAAAAAGTTGAACAATATTTACGTTGTTTCGTTTCAGAACACCAGGACGATTGGGTCGGTTTGATTCCTTGGGCGGAGTTTGCACATAACAATCTCATTTGTGATTCTACGCATTCTAGCCCTTTTTTCTTGAATTATGGCTTTCATCCTTCCATCCTTCCTTCGGAGTCTTCTTCTCAAGGGATAACGTCGGTGGATGTTCATGTTGCCAATTTAAGAAAGTTGTGGGATCGAACTCGACAAATCCTTCTGCACAATTCTACGCTGGTTAAAAAACACGCTGACAAACGTAGAAGGGCAGCACCGGTGTTTGTTCCAGGCGATAGAGTATGGTTAAGTACTAGAAACATTCGGTTAAAAGTGCCGTCCATGAAATTTGCTCCTCGATATATTGGACCGTACAGGGTACTGTCTCAAATTAACCCAGTTGCGTATCGTTTAGCGTTGCCTAATGCCTTACGCATTCCTAATTCATTTCATGTTTCCTTGCTAAAACCATTAATATGTAACAGGTTCTCCTCCACGATCGCCCCTCCCCGCTCAGTTCAGGTGGAGGGTCAGGAGGAGTATGAGGTCAATTCCATTGTTGATTCTCGAATCTCCCGGGGGAAACTGCAAAATCTGGTCGATTGGAAGGGTTATGGTCCTGAGGAGAGAAGTTGGGTACCTCAGGAGGAGGTGCATGCTCCCCGTCTCCGCAGGGCGTTTCACTCTCGATTCCCTTCTCGCACTGGTGTATTCCGCCCGGTGGGCGTATCTGAGAGGGGGGGTACTGTCAGGGTACCTGTGGTCTCTACCGCTGAAAGAGGTAGAGACTTAGCTGTTCCTCCATCCAGACGGCCTGATGGCTCCCTTCTCCACGGTCTATCCGGTCATGCAAGGCCGGCCGCGAGGGAGTGACTGCCTTTTACAGCATCTAGGCAGGAAGTTGTCATCAGGACACTCCTCCGGAACGACCTGTCACTCAATTGCTGCAGGACCAATCAGGACGCCTCGGAGGCGTGGTTACTGCTCTGAACAGGGTATTTAACAGAGCTTCTTTCATTAGCTCATTGCCCTGTCGTGGTTCTAGCTTGTTCTAGTCACTCAGTGCTTGTGTATTCTATTATCCCTTTTGGTTTTGACCCAGCTTGTTTACCTTACTCTGCTTATCTCTGTTACCCTTGATTCGGCTTGTCTCTCACTTACCTGTCTTCTGTTACCCTCGACCTCGGCTTGTCTTTGACCATTCTATACTGTACTACATACGTTAGTCCGGCCATTCTAAGGTCCGGTATACGTATCTGGCTACTGTTTGTACTCTGCGTGTTGGATCCCTGTCCCGATCCTGACAGACAGGCTGCATATCGTGGTCGGGGGACATGCCTGGCCCCCCAGGCAGTCCCCCTGCTGTCAGTGCCGCAATCTGCACAGTATTATTGGCTGACACATGTAACTGCAGCCATGATCCCCCTGCAGATGGCGGTGGGGGGCATGCCTGTACTACCCAGACACCCCCCCTGTGGGGGAGAAAGATTCAGAGAGATATGGAAGCCCCTAAAAAGAACATAATAGTTTTTAAAATCTCATCTTGTTTTAGTATATGCCACTGCTTATTTACAATTTTTCTCACCATGCTACTTTTATTATTAAAATCAAAGACAATTGGTAATGAGATAGGGTTGTCAGTGTTTTTGTTTTTATATTCCAGAAGTTCCAATCTATTACTATTTTTGATGTTTATTACATTTTCATCTAAATGTTTCTCTTGATATTTCTTTTTGATGAATTTATTTTTTAATATTGTAGATTGGTCATCGAAATCTTGTAAATTTGAGAAATTTCTTCTTAGGCGGAGAAACTGACTTTTTGGAATGCCATGTAACCAGGGCTTGTGGTGACTATCCCTATCTCATTACCAATTGTCTTTGATTGTAATAATAAAAGTAGCATGGTGAGAAAAAAATGTAAATAAGCATTGGCATATACTAAAACAAGATGAGATTTTAAAAACTATAATCCCAGAAAAACCCAACATTGTTTTTAGGGGGGCGCCAAATTTTAAATCCATACTCACAAATAATTTTACAAAAATCCGTACCCACAACCGCCTACTTTTTCATCTTTTTTACCGAAATCCATGGGATTTTATAAATGCAATAAGTGTATAGTATGTAGGAGCACAAACAGTGATGTCAAGACAAAAACTACACATTTTAAATCATCACTAATAAATGATACACTATAAAAGATTTTATAAATTGTAATACAAAAAACATTATATATTTATAAGAATGTCCATGCGGGTTACAATACGTGGGAATGACGACTCGATGTTTAAAAATAAGGTTGGCAGAACACTGCCGTAACATAATTAAAGGATACGAGAACGACTCAGTCTCAAAACACTTTATTGTGCATGATAAAAACACAATTTTTTTAAAATAAAAAAGTGCAATATCCCATGGAGAGTGTCAGGATCGGGACAGGGATCCAACACGCAGAGTACAAAGAGTAGAGAGATACGTATACCGGACCTTAGAATGGCCGGACTTAACGTAAGAACTACGTATAGAATGGTCAGAGACAAGCCGAGGTCGAGGGAACGAGAAGACAGGTAAGCGAGAGACAAGCCGAGGTCAAAGGATAACAGAGAAGCAGGAGAGTAATAACCAAGCTGGGTCAGAACCAAAAGACAATCAGGATACAAGAGCACTGTGTGACTAGACTGGCTAGAACCACGACAGGGCAATGAGCAAATGCGGAAAGCTCCGTTAAATACCCTGGCTCTAGAGAGTAATCACGCCTCCGACGAGTCCTGATTCGTGTTCCGGGCTTGAGTGGCAGGTCGGACTGGATTAGCGTCATGACGTCGGCTATTGAGCGTCGCGTCATAAAAGGAAGTAGCTCCCTCGCGGCCGGCGTGTAAAGGACCGAGGGAACCGCGAGGAACGGGAGAAACGGACCTTCTGGAAGGAGAAACGTATAAGTCTCTACCCCTCTTAGAGGTAGAGACTACAGGTACCCTGACAGTACCCCCCCTCTCAGAAACGCCCACCGGGCGGAAGGAACCGGGACGAGACGGAAAGCGGGAGTGAAAAGCCCTGCGAAGACGAGGAGCATGGACATCCTCCTGAGGTACCCAAGTCCTCTCCTCAGGACCATATCCTTTCCAGTCCACCAGGTATTGAACCCTCCCGCGGGAGATACGAGAGTCGACGATGGAGTTGATCTCGTACTCCTCCTGGCCCTCAACCTGAACAGAGTGAGGAGGTGAGACCTTGGAGGAGAATCTGTTACAGATTAACGGTTTCAGCAATGAAACATGAAAAGAATTAGGGATACGCAAAGCAGGAGGAAGCGCTAAGCGATACGCAACTGGATTAATTCGAGTCAGAATCCTGTAGGGCCCAATGTAGCGAGGAGCGAATTTCATAGAAGGTACCTTCAAACGAATGTTTCTAGTGCTCAACCATACCCTATCCCCAGGCACAAAACTTGGAGCCGCCCTTCTGCGTTTATCAGCGTGTTTTTTGTACAGTAAGGAATTATGTAGGAGAATTTGTCGAGTCTGATCCCACAATTTCCTCAGATTGGCAACATGAACATCAACCGACGGTAACCCCTGGGAAGAGGGGACCGAAGGAAGAATGGAAGGATGAAAGCCATAATTCATGAAAAAAGGGCTAGAGTGAGTTGAATCGCAAACGAGATTATTATGTGCGAACTCTGCCCAAGGAATCAGACCAACCCAATCATCCTGGTGTTCAGAAACAAAACAACGCAGATATTGCTCAATTTTTTGATTGGTACGTTCAGCAGCTCCGTTAGACTGAGGATGATAGGCAGAAGAAAAATTCAATTTGATGCCTAGTTGAGAACAGAATGATCTCCAGAAACGTGAAACAAATTGGGAGCCTCTATCAGAATTAATTTCAGAAGGGATCCCATGTAAGCGAAAAATTTCTCTTGCAAATATTTCCGCCAATTCAGGAGAAGTCGGAAGTTTAGGTAAAGGTACGAAATGTGCCATCTTGGTAAACCTATCAACCACCGTGAGGATAACAGTCTGTCTTTTAGAAGCAGGCAAATCTACAATAAAGTCCATAGCCAAACAGGTCCAAGGTTTGTCTGGAATCTCCAAGGAATGTAAAAGACCATATGGAAGCGAATGAGGTAGTTTGGTCTTAGTACAGACCTCACAAGCTCCGATGAAATCCTTAACATCCCTCCGTAAAGAAGGCCACCAGAAATCCTTAGAGATCAAGGAATATGTTTTGCGATTGCCCGGATGACCAGCTACCTTACTCTCGTGAAGACACCGTAAGAGCTCCAGTTGGAGTTCAGGAGGAACGAAGTGTCTTGACGCAGGAGTCTGTCTAGGTGCCAGATGCTGCAACTTCATGATCTTGGCAAGCAGTGGAGAATGGATTTTGAGAGTTGTGTTAGCGATAATATTACACTTGGGTACTATAGAAGACAAAACCGGCTCCGATACAGCAGAAGGTTCATATTGACGAGACAAGGCATCGGCTTTAGAATTCTTAGAACCAGGTCTATATGTGAGTATGTAATTGAAGTGAGTGAGAAATATAGACCAACGAGCCTGCCTTGAGGATAATCGCTTAGCCTCCCCAATATAGGACAAGTTCTTATGATCCGTTAAGATGGTAACAGGATGCAAGGTCCCTTCCAATAAATGTCTCCACTCCTTTAAGGCCATGATAACCGCTAGAAGTTCCCTGTCACCAATGTCATATCTGCTCTCAGTACCGGACAATTTTTTGGAAAAATACCCACATGGATGTAATGGTTTATCCACACCTAACCTTTGGGACAGGATAGCACCTATCCCCGTCTCAGAAGCGTCAACTTCGAGTAGGAAGGGCAGAGTAGTATCAGGGTGAACTAAAATTGGTGCGGAAGCAAACAGTTCTTTGAGAGTCTTGAAAGCAAGGAGTGCTTCAGTAGACCAATTCTTAGTGTCAGCCCCCTGTCTGGTCATATTGGTGATAGGAGCAATAATTGAAGAGTATCCCTTAATGAAACGTCTATAGTAATTGGAGAAACCAATAAACCTCTGAATCGCCTTGAGACCCTTAGGTAAAGGCCAATCTAAAATGGACTGGAGTTTCTCCGGATCCATCTTAAACCCCTCCCCAGAAATTACGTAACCAAGAAAGTTTGTCTGGGATTGGTCAAAGCTACATTTCTCCAATTTACAGTACAAGCCGTGTTGAAGGAGTTTGTGCAAAACCCTTCTGACCTGTCCGTGGTGAGTCTCAATTTCTCTAGAATGTATAAGTATATCATCGAGGTATACAATAACACAGTCATGTTGAAATTCCCTGAGAACTTCATTAATTAGGTCCTGAAATACTGCCGGTGCATTACAGAGACCAAAGGGCATTACTGTATACTCATAGTGCCCATAACGAGTATTGAACGCAGTCATCCACTCGTGTCCCTGCTGAATTCTGACCAAGTTATATGCCCCTCTGAGATCTAACTTAGTGAAGATCTTGGAACCCTTTAATCGATCAAAGAGCTCAGTGATCAAGGGAATCGGATAGGCGTTTCTGATGGTAATTTTATTCAAACCTCGGTAGTCAATGCAAGGTCTCAAAGTACCATCCTTCTTTTTAACAAAAAAAAATCCAGCCCCAGCAGGGGAGGAGGACCTCCTAATGAATCCCTTGTCTAGGTTCTCATGAATATACTCCACTAGAACTAAATTCTCTTTCGTAGACAAAGGGTATACATGACCCCTTGGAGGCATAGTACCAGGAAGTAAATTAATCTTACAGTCAAAGGACCTATGTGGAGGTAAAGTATCGGCCTTTCTTTTGTCAAATACCGCCCTTAAGTCCAGGTACAAGGACGGTATTTGTACTTCTGTAGAGTCGGTAGAATTAGTAGGTGTGTTAACTGTGCAAAGCAGTGACACTCTCTTTAAACACTTCTCCTGACAATTCTGGCCCCATGAGACTATCTCCCCTAATTCCCAATCAATAATAGGATTATGTCTCTTAAGCCAGGAGTATCCCAGGACTATGGGAACAGAAGGAGATGAAATGAGTAATAGAGATGTCTCCTCCTCGTGTAGGATACCAGTAGTTAAATTAAGAGGTATGGTTTCAAGAAAAATCACAGGCTCAACTAAAGGTCTACCATCTATGGCCTCAACGGCCAAGGGTGTGTCCCTTAACTGGGATGGGATAGTGTGTTTGGTGACAAAAACTTGGTCGATAAAGCTTTCAGCAGCTCCAGAGTCGATCAATGCCATAGTCTCTAGAGTTCCCTTCTCCCAAGTTAAGGAAATGGGTAATAGAAGCCTGTGATCCTTGTAATTATGAGTAGAGGACAAAATAGAAACACCCAAGGCCTGTCCTCTAGAGAAACTTAGGTGCGAGCGTTTCCCGGGCGATTGGGACAATTCAAACGTAAGTGACCTCTGACTCCACAGTACATACACAATCCCTCCCTTCTCCTGTACTGTCTCTCCTCCTCTGAGAGGCGAGTATGGCCTATCTGCATAGGTTCTGGAAAAAGTGGTGTTTTGGCCTCAGGACTTTGAAAAGATGGAGCTAGTCTAAAAGAAGATCTACAGGTTCTATCTCGAGTGTTCTGCCTTTCTCTTAGACGTTCATCAATGCGAGAGATAAACGAAATTAAATCCTCCAAATTCTCAGGAAGCTCTCTAGTAGCTACCTCGTCAAGTATTACATCAGATAGTCCGTTTAGAAACACGTCTATATAAGCCTGTTCATTCCACTTAACCTCTGCCGCCAAAGACCTGAACTCTAGTGCGTAATCCACAAGTGTTCGGTTATCCTGTCTAAGGCGCAACAGTAATCTAGCTGCATTGACCTTTCTGCCAGGAGGGTCAAAAGTTCTTTTAAAAGCAGCTACAAAGGCATTATAATTGTATACTAATGGATTCTCATTCTCCCACAACGGATTAGCCCATCTCAGAGCTTTCTCAACGAGTAAGGTGATAATAAATCCCACTTTCGCTCTATCTGTAGGATAGGAGCGGGGTTGTAATTCGAAGTGGATACTTATTTGGTTTAAAAAACCACGACACCTCTCAGGAGATCCAGCATAACGTACAGGTGGGGTAATTCGGGAAGAAGCCCCTACAGTAGCTACCTCTAGACCTGAATCCACAGGAGAAATAGAAGTATTACGCATCTCCTCTGGTGGATTATTAGGACGAGATAACAACGCCTGTAGCGCTAGTGCCATCTGATCCATTCTGTGTTCCATGGCGTCAAACCTAGGATCAGAAGAACCAAGCTGACTGTTTGTACCTGCAGGATCCATTGGCCCTGTCGTAATGTCAGGATCGGGACAGGGATCCAACACGCAGAGTACAAAGAGTAGAGAGATACGTATAACGGACCTAAGAATGGCCGGACTTAACGTAAGAACTACGTATAGAATGGTCAGAGACAAGCCGAGGTTGAGAGAACGAGAAGACAGGTAAGCGAGAGACAAGCCGAGGTCAAAGGATAACAGAGAAGCAGGAGAGTAATAACAAAGCCGGGTCAGAACCAAAAGACAATCAGGATACAAGAGCACTGTGTGACTAGACTGGCTAGAACCACGACAGGGCAATGAGCAAATGCGGAAAGCTCCATTAAATACCCTGGCTCTAGAGAGTAATCACGCCTCCGACGAGTCCTGATTCGTGTTCCGGGCTTGAGTGGCAGGTCGGACTGGATTAGCGTCATGACGTCGGCTATTGAGCGTCGCGTCATAAAAGGAAGTAGCTCCCTCGCGGCCGGCGTGTAAAGGACCGAGGGAACCGCGAGGAACGGGAGAAACGGACCTTCTGGAAGGAGAAACGTCTAAGTCTCTACCCCTCTCAGAGGTAGAGACTACAGGTACCCTGACAGAGAGGTGGCGACATCAAAAAGATTTTAGGAAGTACAGAGATGGAATGGGTCTTCAATTTAAAAACCCTTGCCCCACAAGGTCTAAATGTGGATTTTGACCTTCATAACTTTTTATAAATTAATTTTTTTTATAAATTAACATTTTTTATCCCTGCTTTACATATTTTTTATACTCAAATGTATTTCAATAAGTATTATTATCACTAATTTCCAGCACTATTGTTTTAAATCAATATTTTTTATTTATATTTAATAAATTTAAAATTGCCCACATTGATATGACGAGTCCCCTTTTCCATAAATATGAAGTTTTATATATATATATATATTTTACTAACAACTTCTTTTTTTTGATTATCAGTTTTTAATAATAGAAATAGTTTTCTATTTTATATCAAGCTTTTGGCTCTATTTATATATATATATATAAAAAAAGTATCCATTCAATATGAATTGTCCAACAATCCATATACCATCAGTATAGAGACTCATAGTTTCGTTTATCACACTAATCCCACATTGTAATTTTGAGCAAAGCCTATAAGAGAGGAGAGATGGCACTATACCTCTCCTCTCTCCGTAGGTCCGCTCACGTGATGCGGAAATTAAATATATCTTTATGTATATGACGAGGGATACTGCCAAACCCAATATGGAGCGGTTGTATTCACATTCCCCTCCCACCCATTCGCAGACATGCGCAATCATCGGAGGACAGCACACACATGCGCATTATATTCTCCTCAGAACACGAAAGTGGTTCAACATGTCACGTGACACGGAAGTGTTACCGATCGTCACGTGATACACTAAAACATACTATAACTTCTAATATAAGCCTCGTTTTTACATATAAGTTAAATTACCATGTAATAATAATAATGCTGTTTTATTTAAAGTATGTATATATGATTATTATGTTTTATAAAAAAATGTGGTCATAGACCCGCCCACATGACATCATTTTGGCGCCAAATTCAATTAATCTTACCATCATTTGTCTCCTATATAGACCTAAAGATGCCAGGTTAACTATCTTATCTGTTTTTATCTACTTGAAAAATCCTTGCAAGGCGAAACGCGTTGTAGATTATTTTATATATATTTGTACCAATAAAATATATTTTTTAACACCTTTTATACCTGGCATCCTGAGCTCATCATTCCAAGCAAGAACCAAAGAATCCTAGGTGTAGAGTATACCACCAGCGCCACATTCATCGAGCAGTAAAGCCTGCTCCCAAAAGTGTGAGTACATTTCCTCTACAAATATTTATTTTGTCTTTATACGGTGAGCACTAGATTTGCTACTCTTTCTATTTTTCCGGTCTGAAACTGCCAACATTGGGAAGATCTGGAAGAATTATCTACCTTACATATCCTAGAAGTGGGTATCATTCCACTTTGCGCTTTATATACCAGAGCAGGATATAGCTCTGGTAAATGTGAGTAATATACCATCTAGATTTATTATTATTCACTATACTTTACTGTATACTGTGCCATTGGAGTTCCCTTTTTTATGTTTTGCATGTACCCCTGGAATTACAAGAACTATCCTATCAAGAACATACAATCAAGCTGAGCTACCTCTTTCAAATACTTTTTATTCAATATATATTTTATAAATACACACTTTTCAATATTTATATATTATCTGTTTTATGGGTTACTTTTATTATTATTATGGTATATTCTAAATTATTTTTAGGCACATCCTTATCTCTCTGCATCTTTCTCCCTGACAACTGTGGGGTATCAAGAGGGAGCCCCCTTTCATTTTAAAGAGGGCTGCCTTATACTAATATTCATTTAAAATATATTTTTGTAACTTTATCTAGCGCTGATCCTTCTATGAATTCTATCCACTTCCCCTGTGGCCAATAACCGTGATCTGCAGGATGTGATCACAGTGACAGACAAATCACTGGCTGACACTGTCTCTGCCCCTCTCCTCCCCTCTTAACCCCTTAATGTTAATAACAGTTAAAAATTAAATAATATATACTTAGATCATATATATGATGGTGTGCAGATTTTTTGTTTAACATTGTATTAACTATATATATATATATATATATATATATATATATAGTTAATACAATGTTAAACACAAAATCTGCACACCAGTCAAGCCATAAGACTTGCTTTTCCCACAAAAACCCAATAACCGTGATCTGCAGGATGTGATGCTGCTTAGAACACAACTTAGGAAAAGATGCAAAACCAGTTAACCACTCATGGACAGCTGTTTCGTTGTTAATGCAACTCATCAGCATGAGGTCGGTTACTGGTTTGAGTCATAGTTAAATGACTCAGTTTTCTTTCATTATGAAGTCTGCCTTGCAAAGCATGGCATCAGGGTTCCCAGAGGGAAACATGATGTGATAACATTTGTTTGAGAATTGTATTTTATTAATTAGAATCAGACAATAAAATGCCCCAAGGGACAAAAAATATATATTTTTTTAAATAAAGACCACTGTTTAGTAGATTTACCTCCAGTGAAACTATGCATTTTTTTTAAATATATATCTTAAACAGTTTGCAAAACCTGCAGATCTCTTGCTACCTTTTCAAGCCCTCCCCTTCTAACCTTGCCCAGAATTTCTGTAGCTGTCCAATCACAGACTTCCCAATGAGAAGTCTTTACAAAGCAGTTGCTTTTAGAAATTGCTGCCTCCACTAAAATAGCCAAATCAGGAAATAACAGGACCTGTTGTTTGCTTGAAAGTCAGGGGGGTGTAACAATGTTAATTTATAAAAGTACACATTTCTATTAATATGTTCACTTTTGTAAAATGAAAAGAGGACACAAGCATTTCAGCATGGTAATGCGCTTTAGGGCTCTGGAGTGTTCCTTGAAAGAGAATAAATATAATATGCGTAATTTGTCTGCACTTAAAGGGGTCCTATAGTGCCGGGAAAACAAACCTGTTTTCCTGGCACTATAGGGTTAATAGGTCCCCCCTTTGTTGGAGCCCCCTTCCCGCTGGGCTGAAGGGGTTAAAACCCCTTCAGACACTTACCTTAATCCAGCGCCGGGCTCCCTCGGCACTGGTAACCTCTCCTCCCCCTGCAAACGTCAGCTCCCGAGTGGAGCCGAATGCGCATGCGTGGCCAGTGTCGCGCGTGCATTCAATCCCGCCCATAGGAAAGCATTACTCAGTGCTTTCATTTAGTGATCTTATTTGACGCTGGACTCCGTGAGGACATCCAGTGTCATTTCAGTGCAATTTACTCACTGAGAATCGAGGAACCGGCTTCTAGTGGCTGTCAGGGAGACAGCCATTAGAGGCTGGATTATCCCTGCAAAGTAAACATAGAAGTTTCTCTGAAACTGCTATGTTTACAGCAGGCAGGGTTAAAACTAGGGGCTAGTGGAAAAAAAACTAGTGGACAGTGGGGAATATGCAGAACTGTTGGGAAAAATGGAGAAAAGAGTCAAGAACATAGAGGAGAACATCAGAGAAATCAAAAGAAAGAAGATCATAAGAGACCAGACAGACTATAAGACCCAAACCCAAAGAAATTGGAAGAAGGATTTCAGACCACGACAACTCTCTCCTTTCAGACACAGAACAGAACGTAGACCTCAGCACTACCAATCCTATAGGGATGCCCTGGTCTCCCACAGAACTCCAGTGAGAGACACTCCGAAAGATTGGATTGACAGTAGACGTACACACAACAAAAGACGAGATGCCCCACATGAAAAACACAATCAGAGGAACCATGAGCATCCAAGACATTGGCATCAGGAGAACAAACACCAAGACCGAGAACAGACTACATATTTCCAACCAACTAGAACTGGACAACTACCAGACCGCAGAAATCATCAGTCTACAAGTATTAGAGTTCCACCCCCAGAGAACAGAACGATGGACTCTATGCATAATAGTACTGCACACACTGAAATCCCCAATTCCACCACTGGTAATGCTTTTTTAGAACCATGGGGGAGAGTCCCCCCCAAGAGATTCCCAACAGAAGACTTCAGATCTCCAGATGTGAGAAGAAAAAGGACCATAAAAGATCGAGAAGAAGAACAAGAGCCCCACGAGGAACAAACTCAATTGAAGAGGAAGAAGTAAATATCTTTAACCTATCAAACAGGACTCTTAGTCCAGATGAGACATCACTTTTGAAAAAAGGCTTGAAATTCGCTCCCACATCCAAGAGTTCAAATTTCAATGTGTGTATAGACCTACACAAGTTCATACGCAAAATTGCAATCAAGAAATTTTTCGCAGAGAAAGAGGTGACACAACAAGAAATGGAACAAGAATATACCCACACCAAACTCCATCCCACCTCAACATTTTACCCACAACATGTCAAAAATGACTCAATTAAAGTATTTGAGAAGATGGTTGAGAAGGACTTCAGAAATAAGATTACCAACAAAATTACTAAGGATAACCTAACCAAGAAAGAGAGGGATTTTGGTGCAGGACTTCCTTTACCCTATTTTGTACTTTGGATTTCCCTTTAGATGAGACTTTGGTTTTCTCATAGCGACATTTTTCACATTTCTATTTGGGACTTATATTTTGTGGATTTTTTCCATTTTTAGTCCATCCTATTTTTATTTGTTTCTTTGTTAGCATATATATGTTTATCTTTAGTTCTGTTAGGTCTACAGTGTTATACATTTTTTTCTCACTGTTTCTTATTTTAAGACCCTCTTTGATTTAGAGGGGGACTATCTACTAAGCGCTGAAACTTCAAATATGCAAGAAAGAGAGGAATGCTTTGAAACAACTCACGAAATCAGAAGATATCACCATTAAAGCGGCGGACAAGGGAGGGGGCTTGGTTATTTTGAACACTGAAGATTATATCGAAGAAAATAGAAGACTCCTAGGAGACACCAACACCTACCTCAGACTTGACAGTGATCCCACTCCACAGTATCAGGAAGAACTTAGAACAATACTAAGTCATGGGAAAGAGAGGGGCATCCTAAATGAAAGAGAATTCAAGTACCTCAACACCGCATTTCCAAGGATACCAGTGTTCTACCATCTCCCCAAGATCCACAAGCAACTGGAGAAACCCCCTGGGAGACCGATTGTATCGGGAATCGGATCCCTCACTGCCAATCTCTCAGAATATGTAGATCACTACCTACAACATTTAGTTTTATGCCTCAAATCGTATCTGAGAGATTCCACTCAAGTTCTTAACCTTTTATCTGATTTTAAGTGGGGCGACGACATGTTTTTAGTCACCGCCGACGTTACCTCCCTATACACAGTGATTGAACACCTGCAGGGATGTGAAGCTGTACAATTCTCTTTAGCCACATACTCAGAGTTCCAGAATGACCAAATTGACTTTTTAATTCAATGCATCATTTTTATCCTTACTCACAACTATTTTTGGTGTGATGAACGCTTCTTTCTCCAAATAGAAGGTACAGCCATGGGGACACGATTTGCACCAAGCTACGCCAATTTGTTCATGGGTAAGTGGGAAGAAGAATACATATGGACCCACTGCCCATTTGGCGCAAATCTGTCCCTATGGCGCAGATATATCGATGACTGCTTCTTCATATGGAAAGGGAGCCTAGAATCCCTAGAGGAATTTAAGATCTACCTCAACCATAACCCTTACCATTTGAAATTCACTTTTAATCATTCGAAGGAACAAATTGAGTTTTTAGATCTCAACATCTACATTGAGGAAGGAAAAATTCACACGAAAACTTTTAAGAAGAATGTTGATTGCAATAGTTTTATCCCTTTTAACAGTCACCATAAACCCACATGGCTAAGGAACATTCCTCAGAACCAGTTCAGGAGAGTTAGAAGGAACTGCTCCAAAATGGATGTATGCAAGAACCAAATGGAAGAAATGAGGACTAGATTTGTGAACAAAGGATACCCTACAACGTTATTAGGAGAAGCCATGGAGAAAGCACTATCCATCCCAAGGGAAGACACTCTAAAGGAAAGAAACAAGACCCTGGAATCATACACCTTGGCACCCACTTTTATCATGAAGTACAATCACCAAGCACCGACCATACAGAAGATCCTGAGAAAACACTGGGGAATCCTAAAGAGTGACCCATCCCTTTCTCAATTCCTTGATCACCAACCACAGATCATATTCACCAGAGCACCCAATCTCCAACTTATGTTGGCACCCACCATCAAACCCCCACACACTACCAGGAGTCGAAACCCTGCCCATGGATTCACAAAGTGTAAGAAATGTCCGGCATGTAAAAACAATCCCACTATGAGAGAAGTTACCACCAGATTCACTTCACTGATCAGGCAAGAGGAATATGACTTGAAGAGCAGAATGGACTGTAACACTTCAGGAGTCATATACCTCGTCACCTGTCCGTGCCCAAAGCAATATATTGGACGCACAAAAAGACCACTGAAAGTACGCATTGCCGAACACATCAGAAATATCAAAAAGGGACTTTTAACACACAACCTCTCAAAGCATTTTAAAGAGAAACATGGGGGAGACCCTATAGGTCTAGAATTTCTACCTATAGAAAAAAGTTAATGTACATTGGAGAGGTGGCAGCATTGACAAACTATTAGATCAGACTGAAGCAAAATGGATCTTTGAGTTAGACACCCTAGCTCCCAAAGGATTGAACATAGATTTTGAGCTACATGCTTTCCTTTAATTTGATTCCTTTAATTTGATTCCTTTAATTTGATACCATATACCTGGACATTCTCTTCACTCACTCCTTATCCGATATGCACTATACTATGCACATATCACTTTTCCACTAAAGGCACTTTAAACATTGTCCCTTTAATAGATTTATTTTTATTTCATGAGTCCACTTCCAATCTTGGATTTTACATTCATTTATTGATTACTAACCAATGTGTTTCCCTTTTAGATGAGAAGACTATGTATATTATACTCCATACTCCATATGTATAATATTATTGTATAGCAATCTGTATCAACTCTCAGTCAATCATGTATATAGGATTACATATGTATATGTCCCTTTTTATACAATCTTCCAAGTAGTTCTATATACTATTATGCCTAAACTGGTATTGCCATTTTTTAACATTGTTTCATTATTATTGTTCTCTTAATTTTATCATTATTGTTTTATTATAAGGTAGCTATACATTCACTTATATACCCTCAGATCCATTCCTAGTCTATTCAATCCATCATATTTTATTCTATTCATTCTACTATCGTATTCCTCCTGTACCATTTTTTGTACATTGAGTAATTATATATTGTAACAATATTAAGTTATTAATCACATCACCTTGTATACCTGTATAACTATTAAGCATCAAGAATTATATTGTTAATTTAATTGCCAATTTGGTTCGAATTCCCATACAATTATGTTATAATTTATATTTTTATACATAACATACATGGAAATTTATGTGAGGTTTATGTACTGCATGCAGACCGATGAATCTTGTAAGTCCTCACAATAATGAGAATGTAATGCATGATCATAAGTTTTTATTAGCAATCACAAGCATGTATATTTAAGCAACTAGATAGCAATGGTCCACATCCCGTCTCTGAAGAAGTAGGGCACCCTCCTACGAAACGCGTTAGACAAGCACAGCAATCCACCAGGACTGAGTTCCAGTACGCAGAGCGCTTACCAGCAGAGAACAGTATTCGCACAGGACCTTTTGTGTATTTGCCGAGTGGAGCCGTTTACAGAGCACGTCCCCTGGAGTGAGATCCTTATCGGGACGCACACCGAAAAACCCGCCGTCCTCACCGACAGCAGGATTTCTGAAGCTCATCGGCCAAAGTCAATCCACATCAATCCCAGCCAAATCCAAGGGTTCCTGCACTTTTCTGAACCTCATTAGACTGGTAACCACTGCATGAACTGTTCCTGCATTATATTATTATATATTTTTATATTTTTATAATTTTACCAATAAACTGGTTTATGTTATTCACATCCAGTTTGTACCATTGCTTTCTATATTTAGTGACACATTTTTTAAATAACCACCTTAGCATCCAGTTCCAACTACTGTATTGCTATTATAATTTGAACCAGATCTTTGATATATACAAAGTATAATATTTGGAGCAGATATCAACTACCCTATACCCCATTAGGGATAGAGTTATCTGCA
Source organism: Pelobates fuscus (assembly GCF_036172605.1). Lineage (NCBI taxonomy): Eukaryota > Metazoa > Chordata > Amphibia > Anura > Pelobatidae > Pelobates > Pelobates fuscus. The sequence continues at coordinate 165,553,696 of NC_086321.1, read as the reverse complement.
CTGCACATATCATCGGCTGCGTTATCCACTATTCACCTATTTATTTTCATTACTTATTTTCATTTTCTATACTCTATTTCATTTCATTTTTTTCTTTCTCTTTATCCCTCTTCCTCCTATTTTCTCATCTCTCTTTCTCCATTTTTTCTGCGATTTATTGGACTCTTTTTCTGTTTTATTTTCTCTCTTGCCAATAGACCTGCCACGCACATTATGTGAGATTTAAAGGCACAGCACACATTTCTCATACCTTAAAGGCATAGTACACATTTATATACTTGCAGTCTTTTACCGTTTACCATACTCAGCCAGTATCATAGGTTAGCTCCTGGTTTCTGCATACTATAGCAGAGTGTTCCATTTTTGTATAGGTTTTAGTGAATCCCTATTTTTCCAGTTTTTGAGCGACCTATTGTTAGTCGGACTCCCTCTCCCCTGGGTATTACATTAGGTATACCAGCACTATCCATTTAAAACTAGGGGCACCTGGCACTCAGACCACTTCATTGAGCTGAAGTGGTCTGAGTGCCTATGGTGGTCCTTTCAAATGTTAAATCATTCTCACAGTGACAGTTTCTGAGTAGTTAGAAACATTAGTAGAAACATTGACAGATCATTTAAAAGCTAAATTTAGGCCCACACAAACTCTATAGGTAACAAATATCTGTATTTGTTGGCTGTAATTAAATTTACACCAACAGAACTTTCTGACAATTTTGATGAATGTAACATTGAAACTTAAGAACTGATGGAGCAAAAGACATAGGATGTTGGCTTATTTGGTGCAGTTGTGGCTAACCTTGGCAGTGTAGCAATTTATAAATTACATTTCCCATGATGCTCAGACTTCCTAACAATGTAAACATGTCTGTCAGTCTGGCAGGTGCACCCATTATGGATTTCACTGGTGACATAGGTTGCATCACTGGCAAAACCTCCTCGAAGGGCCATTCACCCTACCGATTCCATAACTCCAAATGTTGGGAGGAATATATAGGTCATCTCACTGTGGTAGGAAAAATTACTCCAGGTTTTTTGGCTTTAACCATTTTTGCCAACAAGCAAGGAAAATAGGGGAAATTAATTAAAAAGGTGCTATTCTGGTGCAAATTATTATATAAGGAGCAATCGCTGTGGAAACACAAATACTGTTTCTCAATATTTTGCACTTTGTGCCCAGAATAGCGCTTGTTTTATCTTGATAAATCTCTCTTTTTTGTGTGGTACAAACTTAAATATTGGCTCATTTTTGTTATGGGTCTTTCAGCACCTACAAGCACGCCTCTTATTGTGAATTGGGCATTTTCATGAAGTCTTTTTATATATGTTTAACATACTGAAGGAAATGAGAGACACATGGGAATATTTAACATCTATTCTTTTGCAAAATGTGAGCAAATGTATTGTTAACCATGAACATGTGCCTTGCATAAAAATTACTAGTAGTGCCATTAATAATAGTTTTTAATTTTTTTTAATAATCATCCCTCTTTAGATAGGTCTTCTCACCCTAGTGCAAATCCTGTGGGGTTCTCCAACAGACTCACATCTGTTAAGCACAGAATGAACAGTTCATCACTGACAAGAGACAGACCCTCTGTTTAAAGCAACTAGATTTAACCATTTACAGCAAACTTTTCTGAAAAATGTCTGACATTTATTCTAAGCACAAAAAGTAACATACAAACAGTATACTGCTGTTTAGAGCCACGTAAAAAATAAATCAGGTAAATTTGCAGGAAAAATATTTTTAATGGAAGTGTATTGTTTGCAGAAATATTGGCTTAGTACAAATTATTAATTTTTAATTAAGTTTTTATGACAGCAATGCATTCTTCTGACCGGTTCTGAATAATACGGTCAGACAGGGGAAATTAGGATAAGTATACTCAAAAACACTCTAGCTCTAGTAATATGCAGTTGTGTTTGGGAATGCATTCCTAAAATGTTAGCATTTTAGCATTTATATGTGGCAATAATGTAAGGGGTGTGTAAATACAAAAGTACATTGAACTAAACACCACAGTATTTGCTAGTCACCCACTGTTTTTTTTTTTTTTTAATTAGGGCCCTACTTCATCCTTCCTTTCCACGTAGCCTTAGCTTGTCCCAAACTGCCGTTACAATAAGCCTACTGTATTCTGTACTGGACTTCTGTAATAACTTTGAATTTAAAGACAAATATCTGAATACATAAATGTGGTAGAGAAGGGCACAATCCTTCTACAAATGGTGCCACCAGGGCCGGCCTTAGGGGTGTGCGAGCTGTGCGGGCACACAGGGCGCCATGGTGCAGGGGGCGCCCTGCGGCCGCATAGCTCACACGGCATGTCTGTTAGCCGCAATGCTAACAAGACATTTGCCTTGGGCGGCATTTTCCAGGGGGCGGCAAAAAAAGCCGCCCCCAAATGCCCAAGGCAAATGTCTTGTTAGCCTTGCGGCTAACAGACATGCCGGGCTGCTGGGCGGTCGGGCGGCGCTGGCGGGCGGCTGGCGAGGGAGCACTTCCTCTGAGCTGTATGCTCAGCTCCCTCGCGCACCGCAGAGTGAGGCTGGGAGACGGAATATGACGCCATATTCTGGCTCCGCCTCCCAGCCTCACTCTGCGGCGCGCGAGGGAGCTGAGCAAACAGCTCAGAGGAAGTGCTCCCTCGCCAGCCGCCCGCCCAGCCCAGCAGCCACTGGACCACCAGGGAGGAAGAGACCCCGCCCAGCATTCCCAAAGGTAAGGAGGGTGGTGGGGGGGATGTCTAAATAAATTTTAAAAAATGTGTTAATGTGGGTGAGTGTGTGTGTCTGTTAGTGTGTGTGTGTGTGTATGTTAGTGTGTGTCTGTGTATGTTAGTGTGTGTCTGTGTCTGTTAGTGTGTGTGTGTCTGTGTATGTTAGTGTGTGTCTGTGTATGTTAGTGTGTGTCTGTTAGTGTGTGTGTGTATGTTAGTGTGTGTCTGTGTATGTTAGTGTGTGTCTGTGTCTGTTAGTGTGTGTCTGTGAGTGTGTTTGTCTGTTAGTGTGTGTCTGTGTCTGTTAGTGTGTGTCTGTGAGTGTGTTTGTCTGTTAGTGAGTGTGTGTGTGGCTGTCTGCCTGTGTGTGTGTCTGTTTGCCTGTGTGTGTGTGTGTGTGAGACTGTCTGCACTTGTGTGTGTGACTGTCTGCGCGTGTGTGTGTGAGACTGCGCGTGTGTGTGTGGGACTGTCTGCGTGTGTGTGTGTGACAGGGTGTGTGGGAAGGGGTAAGGAGTGGGGGAGGGGGGGACGGGAAGGGGGGGCGCTGTGAAGATTTTTTGCACAGGGCGCCCAAATGCCTAAGGCCGGCCCTGGGTGCCACAATAATGAACATTATGTTTAATTGTGTACATAGTACTACAGATATACACACTTAAATAGAATATTCAGTATAACTAGCTATTACTACAAAAAGAAGTGTGGCTACTGGAGCATAATAGGGTCACTCAAGCCAGAAATACAGTAGATGCAGAAGCAAGTATAATCAGACTAAATAAATGTATTATCATAAACAGCCGTAGGTTGGGGCAGGTAGTCTTTAATCTAGATCAAGGTCATGAATGCTGGGTTGTTCAAGAACGTTTCAATGTATTCATTTATATTGTGCATTTAGTAAGACAGTTTAGTTGAAAAGGTGAAATTGGTAGTAACTGGGTGTATAATTCTAATATTAACCCACACAAGAGATAAATGTAATCTCTGATAAAGTGATACTCGACTACTGGACCATATGATTATATCTTATCTTGCTGAACCAAATCAATTTGATGATGTAAGGAGTTAACAGCTGTGGTCAGTGTAATTGAAATGGGGAGTGTGACTGCTGCTATCGATAAGGAGATACTTGGCAGTTCGAGACATGTTTGTAGCATGGTCATGCCCTTGGAAAGCTGATTGCCTTTTAATGCGCAGTCAATACGCTCCTCGGGGATAATGGTAAGTGCCTTTTGTTGGTGTAAATGGAGATGACTGAAAGCCTTTTTCTTGCACTGTTGCCTCTTGTGGCTTCCACTAAAAGATTCACATAACACTTGCTGGGAAAGCCATCACATTAGAAAGCCTGTTATTAAGAAGCACGTTTCACACTCCAAGTAGCATTTTCGCAGTATAACGAAATGCTGGAGATCAGGTTTAACAATAATATTTAAATAGTGTTTAATTATTTATAATAATTATTTTGTGTGTAATAATTTAATAACGAGTAGTACCTGTAGAAAAGGCATAGACATTATGGCATGTATGCTGTTCGGGTCGTATAGATAATTTTGTGATTTACAATGTTGTAATAAAATGTCACTGACGCATACATGCATACTTAAAGAGCTAAGTCTCCTGACAGGATAAATGTGAAATGTAGTTCTTGATTGTGGTACTAAATGCACACAGATAATTAATGCAAAATCACTTCTGCCTCTGGAGTTTGATGTTAACCATTAATTTTGGAATGCCTTATAAGTTATTAATAATAGGGTGAATGCAAATTTTAGCTTAAAAAATAGTTGGAAAATTGTTCAAAATGTTCCATTTGAGTCTATTGTTCCATTTGAGGCTATTGCTATTGTTCATGTTTCTCCATTTGAGGCTATTTTGCCTCAAATGTGATATTCCTTCGCCCATTCCATGGTTCAGTGAATAACTCTGACGGTGTTACACATTTGTCAATTCAACATACAAATATGTGTTAAATATTTTACCTTACTTGTCTCGTATTTCTCTGCTTTCAGATACATATGTCATGCCCACATATTGTACTGTTGTGCATTTACAAACATTTTTATACAAAAATATATGGAATGCATATATTGAATGCAGTTTGTTAACTGTCCATTCAAGATATTATGTCCAAAACATGATGGATGTTCAGAAAACTAAACCTAAATCTTAAGGGGAAAGAGATGAATGTTATCTGACCTTCCTTCTTTAACCCCTTAAGGACACATGACATGTATGACATGTCATGATTCCCTTTTATTCCAGAAGTTTGGTCCTTAAGGGGTTAAGGTTAAAAAGAGAAACGGAATGCTTTGAATAGATGGAGAACACATTAAGCCATATGTGGTTGTAAGGCTAGGAAAAGCACAATGAAAATAAACGTGAATACATAAACATTTGCTTTAAAATTGCAGTCACCAATATAACAGAAGGGTACACAGTAGGAATAGAGAGTAAAATAGAAGGTGGGCATGGTAATGTGAAACATCCAGTCAAACCAGGTTTCGAGTAATTGGTGAAATGAACAATTTCCTCCATAAACCAAAAAGATATATAATAACTTTTAAGATCCATTCCCTGTAAGTCATAGGGAAGAAGGAGATGGCAGCATTGAGTAAATATACCAGGAGGAAGTGCACTGAATGAGCTTCCTTTAATTTACAACCTGGCTGTAGACAGTCATAAAACACTACAAACAGGTAGTAATATCCTTACTATATGCCTCTAGGAGTGTCCTTTATAGTTCAAATCACTTATTGCTGTCAGTGACTGAGCTGTGTGCATACATTTGATAAGGAAGTCTTTCTAGAATGAGGGGGTGTGGCTAAGAAGGCAGTCTTACGCAATGTAAAACTGACAGCTATATTGTCAGAAATGCAAGATGTCCTTCCTGCCTTCTTTTCTGATCCTTGGACATCTCACCAAGGACAGTAATGGCAATTTTGGAAGCTGCAAACATATTTAACCCCTTAAGGACCAAACTTCTGGAATAAAAGGGAATCATGACATGTCACACATGTCATGTGTCCTTAAGGGGTTAAACAAACAGTGCATTTTAACCATGCTTGGCCAGAGCCTGTCAAACAATCAGCTTGCTGGTGGTAATCTTTATTGGCTCCTGTCATTACAGGGTGCTGCTTGCTTTTGGCGCTTACTAGAAAGATATGGGCTCTGGGTTTCTTGTGTTAACTCGGAAGGAGTTCTAAGTTCTAACAAAGGTGTAGGGAGCTGCATTATGTAATGCATAGCATTATATGCCACCAAAGCACTTTTATTTATTTTTATAGAATTAAAGCGGCATTGTCATGCCGAGCTTACCTTTCCCCAATTGTTTCCTCTTCTCTCCCTCTCTCAGGATATGTTCTTCTTTTCTTCCTATATGATCTAGTTTTCCTTAAAACATAAGATAAAGTAGGGACTATTTTGTCTTATGTATTTTTCCTACACTTGCCCAGCTTTGACCCAGGGGAGGATCTAAGTCCACTCCATTTCCTGTGGTCAAAGCAATTTCCCAGAATACTTACCTCTCCTCCAGCTGCTTGATTCGGCGTTCGAACACTGGCAAAATTCCCGAATTCTGTCCTAACAGAATGAGAACAGTTTGTCCATTCGTGTTAGAGTGCAATTTGGGACTTTTTGCTCGGGTCCGAATTTCATTTGAATGAATGAAATTCCGATCCTATTAGTGCCGCAGCTGCATTTTGTAGCAGCTTAGTAAATAGCTCCCTAATTCCCACAGTATTAGGGAGCTATTTACTAAAAGGCTGAAAAACCAAAATTCGTCTTTCAGACAAATTTACTAATTCTAAGTAAAGATTACTAAGTATTAGTAATTAATCTGCCCTTACTCACTATACCGCGAGTAGGGGCATGTCTACTAAAAAGTGAGCAGCCAGTGGCTGCTACTATTGTAACAAAGACCCCCCCACTAGTCTAATAAAGTGCCCCTTAGTGTTGAACCTATAAAAATAATTAACTGGGGGGACATAGTGTCTCAACTGAGCCCCCCACTCATTCACAGAGTGGGGATCCCAGTGTCCTTCCTCGGTCCCCACCCATGAGCGGTGGGTGAGAGCCCTAAGTTTCATGGGGGGGAGGACCTATTGTCTCCCTTTACCGGCCCCCACCCATGAGCGGTGGGTGGGGGCCCTAAATGGCAATAGGAGAGGGATCTATTCCCCTCCCAGCCCCCACCCATGGGCGACAGATGGGGCTAAATGTAAAAATACCGCCTCAAGTAGACGAGGGGTCCCTAAGCCCCTAATCACCCCCTCAAATAAAATAAAAACCTGCCTATCCACCTCACCCTCAAAATAGTGAGGGGGAACCAATAAACCTAAATACCTGTTAAAAAAAAATCATACTTACCATTAGAAGTCTTCTTTCTTCTAAAACATTCTCTTTTCAGCCCCCCAAAAGGTTTAAATAAAAATCTGAATTTACCATCGAATTTATAAAATAAAACAACGAGCACAAAAAGAAAAAGTACGCCGAAAAAAAATCAAGGCACTAAAAGAATAATCCATCTTCACCCAAGATTTACCTATTAGAGCAATATAAAAAAAAAATCAATATATAATAAATATATACAAATATAACAAAATTTAATTTTTTCATAATTTAAATAAAGTTTATTCAAAAGTATGAAATAATATTAACTGGACATGTGAATTTTTTTTCTAAAACAGGACAGATTTTAGAAATGCTCTATGATTTTGACATTCTTTTGAGTTACACTTAACACTCTCCACAGACATTTACCTATGTGAATACAACAACTTTTTAGAACACAATACAAAACCTCTGATATCTGATTTTCTTAAGCCTAGTGCATGTTGTCAAGAGCAATACAATTTGTGCAAATTCTTCTTGTTAATCATATGCCTATGATTAAGTGTGGAATCTCCACATGAAACTCGTAAAGTGACAGGATAGTTTGTGTTTGCTATGCCCTTGCTGTCATGAGAAGATATTTTTTAACTATGCTGAATAAATGATTAAAACTTTTATCTCAACTTACTGTTTACGGTTTTTTTTTGCTCTGGACAATTTGAATGAATTTTGGAGGCAATTTGAATGATATCAGAGCCCAGGGGCAAGCTGATTTCATTGCTGGTCAAAAAGTAGTGTAAGTCTTTATGCTGAAAAGTCTGAAAAAAGACGTGTCCATTAAGTTCATCCTTTATCATATCTGTTTTTGCTGTTGATCCAAAGGATGGCAAAATTAAAATTATTTGCAATTTTCCAACAAACTAGGAAAAATCCCCATTACGTTAAAATATGAGATTATGGCGGGACACTGAAAAACTAGATAAGCATATCAGCCGGAATATGATCCCAAGGGGATTGAGAAAGTGCATACATTTCCAACTCACACCCTTCCCTCAACAATGAGCAGAGTAATCTAGACGAAGACAAAATGGTAAGTCATGTTTATAATCATGAGGTATATTGTAGATTTTTTGTTTTTTATTTTGTTTGTCACTGCAGTTGTCCACTAGCACTTGAGCTGAAGAAAAGCATCTTTTTTTTTTTTTTGACAGTCAAAAACAAATTACTAGAGGATATAAAGATAATATCATTTTAACCCAGGGCTTTGCAATCCCCCTGGTTACTATGACAACAGACTGCTTATCAAAGAGGTTCTCTGTGGAAGTTGGTAACCATGGAACCTTCTCTCTGCCATTCAAGAGTACAAGATCATTTCCTGGACTTATAAACTTATAAGAAAATTTTGTTTCACAAGCAATAAACCAGGTCCTAATTGTGGTGCCTTAGTTGCCATTCTAAAGGCTCTAATCATTTTATTCTTGCACCCATAGGTGAAGTGCAGCAGCTGTATGTTCACTGATATGTCCAGCATATTTCATTAGAGAGAACACCCAAGGAAAATATATTTTATTAATAAAGGTAAGCATTTAATACGTACTCAAACATAAAAGATGTTAGACATTTTTCTGAAGCACACTCAAATATAACTCATTTTATTTTTTTAAAGTAAACCTATAGTCCCCCAAAAAACTTTTTTTCTGAACTATATATTCCTTTCAACCCACCTCCCTTTGTCCAGCCTCCTATGCTAGTAAAAAAATAAACAAATGAACTAATTAGTTACCTCGTTTTCAGCACCTAAACTTCACTGCAGCAGCCGTTTACTCTGCCTTTGAAGATGGCAGCATCCGTGTTGACGTCTTCCATCATCTCATCCACAATCCAATGCTTCTCTGTGAGAAGCATTGGATTGAAGATATGCTCAAGCAGCTCTTGGTTCCAGGATTGAAATTCACTCAGCTCTGAAGGAAGCTCCGCTAGAGATCTATTTAATTCATCCATGTAAACATTGCTGTTTCTACATGTAAGGGTTAAAATGGCAAGATTCACAAGCAATCTCCTGAAGAAGTGTTGAATTTTAACAGCCTTCATGACATCTGCTATGTCACACACTTTAACATTTTAAATTTTTTTCTTAACCTCCATAGCTGCCATATGAGCTTGAACCAGAGCGTGGTCGCACTGTAGTGCCTGCAGTTTGTGTTCCAGACTGGCAGGTTGGACTTCGTGGACCGTCATGTTGAGTTCCTCATCATGGAGACTCACAGACACCTCTCAGATATCCTCTCTGGATTGGCCTATGTTGCATCAGAGCTCATCCAGGAGGCCTTTCAATGTGCCTTCCATTACCGTGTAATCTCTAGTAGTTGTGTGAAGCATGGGGTTATGGTACACTGTCTGCTTGTTTATTACCCCCATGTTGTCCAGGATTGCCTCGCTGGACTATCGGGAAAGCCATCAGAAAAACACGACATTACAGTCCTCAGCGGGTTTTGCGGCTTCCAGAGCAACTCCCCGATATTGGTGGCCGCTGGAGGTTTTCGCGGGTTTGTACTTCTTATTTATATATATATATTCCAAAAGTCCTCAGCACTCACCCCTTCCGTTATTTGAGCCTCGGTGCAACCAGCGTACTATATATATTCAATAAGCAAAGAGGTGCACTCGTAGGTCTTGATCCAATTTTAAGTGACAGCCACTTACCAAACAGAGTGTGTGTAGCTTCATCCCTCCGAACCTGGAAGTGCACAGTCGGGACACGTGAGCGCCGTGACGTGTGTACGTACACATACGTGTGGTTGTTAAGTGACATGTAACCAACAGTGCTGTAACGTATTGTGACAGTGCCGTGCTAGAATTCCATGTAGAGAAAGACATTTTTTTCAATTAATGGAGGTATTAATTGGTGTTACCATAACTATATTCTAGCAGTAGGGAAAGCCTCGGTAGTGTGAAAAAGTGATGAACAGTGAGGTAGTGTGCTAAATAAATGTGCATATATGAAAAAAGCTGGAACCAAAAAAACCTCTGACGTCTATCCGGTATTCGGTGCATGCGCCCGGGAAACTTGAGGTCCGCAGCACTAGAGTACTAAGCGTGCTGTGATGTGTAGTACAAGAGATCTAAACACAGGAGAGCAAAGTACACAACTGGCGATATGTCGCCATACAGACATGGAAAAACGGAATCCTGGCGATAGTATAACAAATATGTATAGCAAATGATCGAATATATATTAATGTATAATACAGAATATAGGATACATGAAAACAGTAAATAAAGTGAATACACTGATGAACCGATCAATCAACTAACCATCAATCCATCAGTTAGTATTCAATATGCAAACATTTAATATGTTGATGAACCAATCAATAAGTATATTTAGATAATATTAAATATCCATATGTATAATATACAAAAACAGACTTGTGATGTATACTTAGCTATTATACAAAATGGAAGAAAAAAGGAGAAAATTAGTATGGATGTCAAAATTCAATTGTCTAAAAATAAATCTAAATTATTATGAATATAAAAGATGAGAGAAAAAAAGGTAAAAGGTGGATGCATATGAAGTCCAAATAACAAATCCAATGTTCTAGAATATAAATTCAAATCAGACCTTGTAGGTCTATTTCTGCATTAAGTCCATGTTGTAAAGTCTTGAGGGTATATATCCAGAATGCTTCTTGGCGAATTCATTCTTGGAGTTTATCCCCTCCTCTAACGCCCAATGTAATATGTGCTATGCCAAAAGCTAAAAAAAATCCCCAACACAACAGGGGACATGTATTACAATGTTTTGGAACACTATGGTCTAATTTACCTTTTTTGATATTATTAAAGTGTTCCAAAAGTCTGATGTGAAGTTTCCGAGTAGTGCGGCCCACATATTGGGCCCCACAGCCACATTGAAATAGATAGATTACAAAAGTAGTTGAACATTGGATTTGTTTTTTGATCTGATATGTTTTTGATGTATGAGTACCAACAAAACTAGTAATTTTCCTTTTTTGATATTTACACGTGGAACAATGTCCACAACAATAAAACCCTTGTAGGGCTTTAAGGAAAGAAGTAGATGTGGATGCAGAAGGTATAGGGAGAAGACTAGGAGCCAATTTGTTTTTAAGATTAGCCGTTCGTTTGTAAATAATTGTAGGTTTGTTAGGGATAACATCTCTAAGTACATTATCTCTTTGTAGAATGTACCAATATTTATTTAGAATTTTTTTAATTTGTTTAACTTGTGAGTTATATTGGGTGATGAACGCCAATTGAAATTTATTTTTATGAGTGTCAAAATTATTTTTTGCTCGTTGTCTATTAGGGTGATTATTTAGAAAATGAGATCTATCTGTATTAAGTATGGTTTGTATATCTACATTAATTTGATCTTGATCATAACCTTTTTCTAAATAGCGTGTTTTGATTGTCTGAGCTTGTTGGAAGAATATGTTGTCATCTGAACAATTTCTTCTAAGACGAATCAATTGATTTCTTGGTACATTAGAGAGCCAAGGAGAGTGGTGGGCACTAGACAAATCTATGGCTGCATTACAATCAGTGGGTTTAAAAAATGTTTTAGTTTTAAGTTGATTTTGATCCACATAGATAGTGAGATCTAGAAAATCTAGAGATACTGAACTAATATTATATGGAAATTTAAGATTATAATCATTGGAATTAATGAATTAAAAAAAAAGGCTCAGACTATCGGATGAGCCCTCCCATACAAGTAATACGTTTTCTAAATAATCACTAACAGATTTCACTAACAGAAACACACACACACACTCACATTTTTTTTTAACTCAATCCCCCCAGCCTCCCTACCTTTGGGAGTGCTGGGGTGGATTCTTATTTTTCCTGTGGGGCTACTGGGCAGCCGGCCGGTCACTGCAGTTGGCGAGGGAGCACTGATCCTCCTGTTCAGCTCACTCGCGTACCACCTAGTCATGTCGGGGCCGGAGTGGCGTCATACTCTTGCTCCGGCATCACTGCAGCGCGCGGGAATATGATGGATCAGTGTTCCCTCGCCGCCAGGAAAGTGCCACCACTGCCAGCCTCAGGGGGGCCCTGAGGTGGCCACCCAGTCAGCTCCTTTTTTTGCTGCCCCCCAGAAAGTGCCGCCCAAGGCAAATGCCTTGTCAGCCTCGCGGTAAATACACCCCTGGTTGCTGTACATTAAGAAACCCTCCTTTCAAATTATCTGATGCAGATAATAAAAAGGAAAGAACTCAAAGTCACACAGAAACTTTTTTAGTGCATGCATTCGTCCACACGAATCACATGGCTGTACACGTATGCACACCAGAGGTGAAAAAAAAACGCAATTCACTGCAGAGGAAGCAAGGGGAAGAAGAAATACAGGGCATATGGGTAAACCGCCAATACAGAAAAAATGACCATGATCTTTAATTTATCAGATAAGGAACTGACTAAGCACTATTATTCAGTTTTAACCAAAGGTCTCACCTTTGTTCCTGTCTCCAAACCTGATCCATTTAAAACAGACATTGAACTGTACAAATTACAACACACCTTAATTCACAATGAACAAAGAAAGGAGTGTTTTTCAACGACACCAAAAAAAATCATTTTTTAGTAAAATATAAAGGAGACATTAAAACTACTAATAACACAATCAATTCTTTCATGCAGGCATTAAAAAATAGATACAGATAAAATGATGATCTCATGAAAGACCCGAATATAATCAGACGCCCTGCCGATACAGGAGGTGCAATTGTGATTATGTCATATCAGAATTATAGGAATGAAATCATTCAACAACTATCCGATAATTCTACCTACCAAAAACTTAAATTTGATCCTGTCACTAACTTCCAGAAAAGAATAAGTAATCTTTTAGCAATGGGAGCAAAGATGGTCTATTTGGACACCAATACGATTAAATGTCTGTATGTGGAACATCCAAAACATCTGGTACTTTATACGATACCGAAAATCCACAAAGACGCTAACAATCCACCAGGGAAACCAATTGTCTCTGCTAGAGACAGTCTCCTTGAGCCAATTGCTAAATGTGTTGATCACTGTATAAAATAACCAGTTATGGATCTATACACCTGCTTACGTGACACTAATGATTTTTTGGAGAAGCTTAAAAACATTTAATTTTCAGACAGTGAATGGCTGGTGGCATTAGACATCAAGAGTTTGTACACTATTATCCTCTACAAGGATGGTGCACAAGCACTTAGACAAATTCTTAGTTTGTCAGATGCATACAATGGTCGTCCAATAGAGTATCTCCTTGATCTTCTAAATATAGCCTTAACATGCAATTACTTCAAATTTGAAGAACATTTTTCCTTCAAATAACGGCTATGGGGGCTGCCATGGCACCCTCCTATTACAACGCTTATGTTTGTTTTTGAAGAAGAACACATATTGAGACAACATGCCCAACACATCCGCACATACCATTGATTTGAAGACAATGTATTCTTGATCTGGACAGGCACATGTATAGAACTTCCGGTCAAATTTATGCTGACATATAAGGAGACTGAGATACAATTTCTAGACATGACCATCTACAGAGAAAATAATAAATTGGGATATACACTCCGTCAGAAAGATTCTGATAGGAATACACTGTTGCAATCGACTAGTTATCACCCACAAAAACTAAAGAACTCATTACCTATATCACAATATTTGCGTGTATTTCAATACAACAACAGTTCAGTTAATTGGGAGCAACAGCTTCAAGACATGCCAAATAGATTTTTGGAGAGAGACTGTCAACTTCGAATATTGGAAATAGCCAAAATGAAGTTATTCGAGAAGTGGAATGGTGGCATTCAACAGAATGACCCAACTACAGTCACCGATGCACTGAAAATGTACCTACCCCTTACATTTCATACAGGGACCACATGCATACATAAATCCATTAATAAATATTGGGGATTATTGAGCTCGGACAAAAATTTACCATATATTTTTAAAGAACAGCGTATCCGCAGTTATAGAAGAAATAAAAACCTCAGAGATCTACTAGTCCGTAGCAATCCCACACAATGCTATCAAAAACAAAGTGGACATAAGAAGAAAGAATGCTACAAATGTAGCGGTTGTGTGACATGTAGCCATATTAATACAGGAACAACGTTTGCACATCCACACAGTGGGAAGAGAATCCCAATATCTCATTACATGATTGGTACAACCGATCATGTAATTTATCTAAGTACATGTCCTTGTGGGCTTTCTTACGTCGGCAAGATTGACCTAACACTCAGAAACTGAATGAGAGGACATAGATCTGGAATTATGACCGCTTTCAGGGATCAGAAGATGTATAAACCGGTCGTAAACGATTTCCTGCAAGCTTCTCATAGACTCCCTACCTTGTGATTCATGGCCATAGATCATATTCCTCCCTAATCCTGTGGAGGTGATAGATCTACTGTAAACTACTTCTGCAAAGGGAAACGCACTGGATACACTAGTTGGATACAGTAGTTCCCAAGGGTCTTATCGAATATATTTCTTACTTTATGTTTTTGTAAATAGTTAGGGCATAGTTTATAGATCCTTTCTACCCTGTGCCTAGATTTAATATGCCTGTTATAGGAGATAAAGATCCTGTGTAAATAATGTACTTATAAATTAAGAAAAACTTGTTAGAAGTTGTAGATTATGCTTCATTTTCTTTAACAGGCGATATCAATATGTATCTATATTCCCAGTCTCAAACAGACATATCTTTACTATACGATATGGACTACCAGCAGCTTAAAGGGATTCTCCAGTGCCAGGAAAACATATTAGTTTTCCTGGCACTGCAGGACCCTGTATTGCCCCTCTCCCTCCCACCCCCCCCATCCCAAGTTGCTGAAGGGGTTAAAACCCCTTCAGTGACTTACCAGAGTCCAGCGCCGATGTCCCTCGGTGCTGGTCAGGCTCCGCCTACTCTCCGTCTACTCTCCTCCCCTTGGGGATTTCGGCAACGCTGGAGGTCCTCACATAGCGTTTTCTAAGAACCCAGAAGTCCCTCTAGTGGCTGTCTGATAGACAGCCACTAGAGGAGGACTTAACCCTGCAAGGTAACTATTGCAGTTTATGAAAACTGCAATAATTACACTTGCAATGTTAAGGGTAGTGGGAGTTGGCACCCAGACCACTCCAGGCAGAAGTGGTCTGGGTGCCTGGAGTATCCCCTTTAAGTTTAATTTATTTATTTATTTTGAATTTCTTTGTTGTTTATCCATCTAACTCATATTTACAATTGTTTTATTTTTTTGAGAAGCATTATGCATCGCTGGTATTATGTTCATATTGATATAAACAGCAACTCTCTGTTGAATAAATATTGATATACTTATATATTCATATATATAATACAGACTTAGCACCCCAATTATTTTGGATATACTTTTGTCACTATAGTAATTTTTTTGCCATTGGGATTTTTCTGCTATTGGGATTCTATATATGTATCTCAGATAGGTACAAATAAACACATATACACAGAATACCATTGAATAAATTTCACTTGGACCAAGACCTACGAGTGCACCTCTTTGCTTATTGAATATATATATATATATATATATATATATATGAAAAATATGTGGCTTGGCACTCACCCTGTCTCAAATATGTATATTTGATGCCTTGGTGCTATCCCACGTTAAGAAATATATGTAGCAATATATGTAGCAATAAGAGATGCACTCTCAGGTCTTTGTAAATCAAATTGGTATTTATTCCAAAAAAAAGGTTACATCATCAGATCGACGTTTCGACCCTATAGGGTCTTCCTCAAGAATAAATATATATAAATGTATCTCAGATAGGTACAAATAAACACATATACACAGATATATATCTATCTATAGATAGAAACATTTAAATACATAAAAGGAATCAACACAGTAAAGAAGGAGACTATATTTAAAAGAAGAAAAACTACCACAACAAGAGGACATAGTCTTAAATTAGAGGGGCAAAGGTTTAAAAATAATATCAGGAAGTATTACTTCACTGAGAGGGTAGTGGATACATGGAATAGCCTTCCAGCTGAAGTGATAGAGGTTAACACAGTGAAGGAGTTTAAGCATGCATGGGATAGGCATAAGGCTATCCTAGACTTAAGATAAGGCCAGGGACAAATTAAAAGTATTTTAAAAATTGGGCAGACTAGATGGGCCAAATGGTTCTTATCTGCCATCTCATTCTATGTTTATATATATATATATATATATATATATATATATATATATATATATATATATATATATATATATATATATTCCTGTGCATATGTTTTTCAGTAAAGGTGTTTATTTGATTTTTCACTACACAATTTTAAGCTTGAAATTTTATTTTATTCTATTAAGTTGTAAAATTCAGCAATCTGACATCCTATTTTTGACCTGTTATATAGCTGTACCTATTACAGCATGATTCATGGAAAATACACCTCACGTATCAATGTATGTTTTTTTAAAGCCAGTCTAACATCAAGATGTTATTAGGATGGCAGGAATGAAACAAGCTTGGTTGCATCAGTAGACTGTAAATTGAATTCTACTGCATTCTCAAGAGAGTTTCTTCTTTCAGTCTTACCAGTATAAACCAAGCCTTCTGAACTACACAGCTGTTTGGGGAAAAACCTGGCAGAGGACAGATATACAAGAATGTTCTGCAGTAGATTGCATGACGGATCAAAGGTATGCAAAACTAAGGCTTCCACGGTATTCACTCTGTACACTTTATAACTCAACCACAGTTTCAGATTTTTGATGCACTCAATTTTCTAATAACATAATATTTAGTATTAATTATATTCTGTACTGCAAAAATCATATTTAACCAGTGAACCAATGCCACTGAGCTGGCCCTATATACAAATCTATGCGTTTTCGTATACACAGCAAATGTAGAATGTGAAGGATAGACAAATATATATATATATATATATATATATATATATATATATATATATATAAACATATATATATATATATATATATATATATATATATATATATATATATATATATATATTAGTTAATACATTGCTAAACACAAATACACACACCAGTCAAGCCGTAAGACTTGCTTTTCCCACAGAAATCTCATTTTAACAGTGCTCTCACTATTGCAAGGAATTCTGGGTAGGCGTATGCAAATGAGCTCAACAAAGAACCACATTTTTGCCTCATAATTCCACTTTATATATGGATTCCTTGGAGTATGTATCTGCTTGATACAACAACCCTTGAAACAACTCAGGAAGAGGAGCAAAGCCAGTGAACCACTCATGGACAGCTGTTTCATGTTAATGCAACTCATCACCAGGAGGTTTGTTACTGGCTTGCTATGGAGGCTTGGCATTACTTAAAGTACATACCAAAAGAGTTGTGGTGGGGAAAAAAGTGTGGATTTTCCACACTTTTTTCCCCACCACAACTCTGTTGTTATGTGTATATATATATATATATATATATATATATATATATATATATATATATATACATATACATATATAGTTGTTTGGCTAGTGGAGAAGTCAAGCATTTAAAATCATCTTTCATAAATTAAAGACAAGGTGTTTGAAGAAATAAATACAATTAGAATTGCTCCTATCATGAAGGGGTTGGTATTAATATAAAAGAGATATATTTTTAGAGGATGTATTACTAATGAACCTTGTATTGATTGATCTTGATTGATCTTACTAAGCCACTTAGAAGGTACAAAGTCCCCTGGTAAATTATACTATGTACTAAGCCGGAACATTTTTTATTGTTAGATGTCTTGGCAACTAACTAACTCTGGTACACAGGCAGTCGAACAATCACAAAGAGCAGGTGCTAATAAATTAAACATGCTTTAGTTCTTTGAGATAGTACATACCCCTTGCTGGGCTTAGACATATAATGATAACTTTATAATAGATGGGATTCAGAGATGAAAGAAGAAATACAAAATAAATAACACAAAAAGGGTTACAATTCATGAGCCAAGTTCCCGAGAACAAAATATCTACAGCTGCACTGAGAATTTAAAAAAAATATTTATGACTTATAAAACATGGGTGAGAAAATCTAGGTTTAATTAGATTTAAAAAAGTATAGAAAACCTGACAAAAAAAGTTTAACCCCTTAAGGACCAAACTTCTGGAATAAAATGGAATCATGACATGTCACACATGTCATGTGTCCTTAAGGGGTTAAAGGGACAATATAGTCACCAAAACCATTACAGCTTAAAGGACCACTATAGGCACCCAGACCACTTCAGCTCAATTAAGTGGTCTGGGTGCCAGGTCCCTCTATGGTTAACCCTGCCTGCTGTAAACAAAGCAGTTTCAGAGAAACTGCTATGTTTACATATGGGTTAATCCAGCCTCTAGTGGCTGTCTTATTGACAGCCACTAGAGGCGCTTCCGCGCTTCTCACTGTGATTTTCCCAGTGAGAAGATGTCAGCATCCATAGGAAAGTATTGAGAATACTTTCCTATGCACTGGCTGAATGCGTGCGCGGCTCTTGCCGCGCATGCGCATTCAGTCAGTGACATCAGAAGAGGGAGGAGAGTCCACAGCGCCGAAGGAGCCTGGCGCTGGAGAAAGGTGAGTGTTTACCCCCTTCCTCCCCCTTCAGCCCAGTGGAAGTGGGACCCAGTCACCCTCAGGGCACTATAGTGCCAGGAAAACAAGTTTGTTTTCCTGGCACTATAGTGGTCCTTTAATGTAGCTGTTCAGAGAAAGGTAGTGTTTACATTGCTGACTAGTAACTTCTCTAGCTGCAGTTTCTCAGACAGCCACTAGATGTGCTTCCTATTTCACTGCTGCATTGTGTGCATGACTGCTGACCCATACCAGTCCCCAAAAACCGTTGCCCCCCAATAACACACATGACACATTATTCTGATGGATGCCTTGGTAACATCCTGCCACCCACACCACTGAAAAAGAAACGTCAGGCCCACCAAATGTCTCTCGGCCACCGCTGCCGACTTACCTTCAGCGCAGAGTGAGTCCAATGAGGCCAGCATCACTGACAACCAACCTGCGTCCGAGGAAGCATCCCTGGCAGTGCAGAACTCCCTCCACTTCCGCCACACGGCAGAATACAATCTCCACGATGACTCCGACAATGACCTCATCACCAACCAACTCAAATGTCGGAACCGGGCACGAGGTTCCAGTCCGCGCCGCCACTCGAAACTGGTCCAACTAAAAACCGAGAAAGAGAGTCAGCTATAACGTTTTGCTCCCCAGGCACATGACACGCAACCAGCCACAAATTATGCGAGATGCTAAGCAAGACTAGGCGCCTGAGGGGACTAACACTAGAGGGGACTCAGACGTGGATCGGTTGATCAATGGACCACACTCATGTTGTCCGTGTGCACAACCACCTTCCGATTCGCCAACTCCCCACCCCATGGCTCCACTGCCAATACAATGGGGAAGAGCTCCAGGAACGTTAAGTTGCCCACCACCTCAGTCTCTTGCCATTTGCGGGTCCACGCCTCAGCGCACCGGCGCCTCTGAAAGTAGGCACCGAAGCCCACTGACCCGGACGCATTGGTGTACAACTCCAAATCCCTGTTGAACACTGCTGGGCGCAGCCAGCAGGAATGCCGGTTATACCTACCCAAAAAGGAACTCCACACCTGAAGATCCTCCTGATGCTGCCGATTCATCCGAATAAAGTGAAAAGGCTGCTTAACTCCGACCGTCGACAAGGACAAGCGACAACAAAACGCCCGGCCCATCAATAAAACACGACAGGCAAAATCCAGATGCCCCAACAAGACCTGTAACTGCATAAGCTGCACTCTCTTGCCCCTTTTCACTGAGTCCACCAACCGGAGCAGGTGGTTCAGTTTTTCCTCTGGCAACCAGAATACCATGCTCTGCGTGTCCACCTCAATACCCAAATAGGAAAAAAAAACTACCGGCCCCACTGTCTTCTCTTCCGCTATTGGGACTTCAAAGTCCGCAGCGACCACCTTAAAGGAATCCAAGAGCACCAAGCAGTCATCCGACTCCCGTGGGCCCACAAACAAAAAATCATCCAGATAGTGCGTAAGAGACGACAGACCCGAAACCCGAGAGACCACCCATTCAAGAAACTACACAAACATTTAAAAATAAGAACAAGAAATAGCGCAACCCATTGGCAAACACATATAGAGGAAAAATGAACCCTGAAACCGGCAACCCAACAAGTGAAAACAGTCCGTGTGGACCAGGAGCAGCCGAAAGGCAGACTCAGTGTTCGACTTGGCCAACTGGGCTCCCATCCCCGCCTCCCGAACCAACTCTAATGCCCGATCAAAGGAGGCATATTGGACATGCGACTCCTCCTTATCAATGTCATCATTCACCGACCGGCCTGACGGGTAGGACAGGTGGTGAATGAGACGAAACGACCCTTCTTGGGAACCAACCCCAGATACCCGCAAATTGTAAAATGACAACGAGTCGAACGAACCGGCCATCCTGCCCAAATGAACTTCCTTCCTAAGCTTACCCTCTAAAATCGCCTCCTTACCCACAACCGAACACAGATTGTCAGCCAACGACGGGGAATCCGAATGGACAAACGGAAACCAAAACCCCACGGAAAACCCCTCCAGCAGCACCTGTGCATCCTTATGCTTGGTGTACCGGTCGAGCCACGGGCACATCCTTAGAAGCACCCCTGCGCCCCACCTGAACGCACACTCAACTGACCTCTACTCTGGTCATGGGATTGGGCAGAGAGAGCGCAAGGGGCCGGGGACAAGCAGGAGCCCGCCCCTGGGAGCCTATCTAATACTGCCCTAAGTAACGCCAGCACCTCTTCACCCATGAACCCACTTCCCCCTGCTTCCCCTATCCCCAGCCAGCGCATCCCAAGCGCTGGGCAACACTCACCACTCGCTGCCTGAGGATGCTGGGCTTCTTCCTCTTCTGCACTGGAGCTGGACCCTGGAGAAGTAAGGGGGGACTCGCGGCTGGCCTCCTGGCCCGACCGCAATCTGCCGCTGGACGTCCTTCTCCGACCGCCGGCTCACTCACTGCC
Source organism: Pelobates fuscus (assembly GCF_036172605.1). Lineage (NCBI taxonomy): Eukaryota > Metazoa > Chordata > Amphibia > Anura > Pelobatidae > Pelobates > Pelobates fuscus. The sequence continues at coordinate 165,532,583 of NC_086321.1, read as the reverse complement.
AAAACCACGGTGGAAAACAAGGCCTGCGCGATCTCCCGCCCATACCTCCACCATTGCAGCCACCGCCATCTTGGACCTGGACACCGCCGACCTCCGTAGACCGCATCCGCCGCCTCCCAGGTACCGATGGCTGTTCCAGGTACACGGCCGAGCCACCACTTCGCCTCCTCTCATGGCGCCGAACCGGGCTTGGTGAAAGACGCGAAGGAGGCCTTGATCTCCTGGCCCTCCGCCCGCCAGGAACTGCAGGCTGACCAGACATCTCAGTAGGGGCAACGCCCGACACCAGCTCTTCCAGGGCTCCCTGTCCGTGAAGCTCCATGTAAGATTGCAGAAGCCTCTGCAATTAAGCTACAGGGGAAGCCATGACAGGCAGGAATATGCAGGAACAGGGAAGGGATCACTGTTAAGCTGATAAATTAAAGTTTGTAATGTTTGTAATGTAATGTTTATATTACAGGGGACAGTCAGCCAGGAGAACAGTCAGGAGCCCTCAACTGATCCTGCAGACTGGTAAGTCCCCTCCCTCTCCCGTCCCTTAACCCCTTAAGGACACATGACATGTGTGACATGTCATGATTCCCTTTTATTCCTGAAGTTTGGTCCTTAAGGGGTTAAGAACCCCAACTTTGCTACAATTATAAACTTCTTGAACCAGCCCACAATTTGGGGCAGCAGTCATGCTCCCCCTTCCTTAGTGTTCCAGGGGGAAACCACTTTTGTTCAGTATCTCCACTCTCTTTATGAAAACACTGAATGATGCCCATAAAGATGCATTGATTGGAGCAGAGGGGTATTCTACAATATCCTCTCAATGCTTTCCTATGGGAAAGCATTGGATTGACTGAGATCATCAAGACTGAGGATCTCAGCCATAGAGTCATGGCAAGACTGGCACGGTGATTGAGAACATTTTACTTTAAAACTTTTTTACTCTATTCTGAGGGTAGACATAGACCTAAATCGCCACTCCAGCACTGTAGTGTTAGGAATACACTTTTCTATTCCTAACACTAAAGAGTTCCTTTAAAAGTGTAAGCAGTCTGTTATCCCATTTAGCTTTTTTTTCTAATTTTCATTTGTATTTTTATACTTATATACCTGTATATGTTTCTTCTTTATATTAGCTGCATTGCTTTTCTTTATAAATGCTAATACAAGTATTACATGTCATTGCAATATTTTCATTCATGTGACTATGGACCAGTACATGAAACTAAGCACATATATTATTTAGTCTATCTTGCATAAATTGTTGATGTTTGGGCTATCCAGAGTTGATGCTAAAATTAATCACTTTTAGTCTGCCTTTAATTTGGACTTTTTCTAAAAATCTATGCCTTAACTCACTTTTCTTTAACCTCAAAAATTTCGGTTGTGTGCACAAATCTTTTAGCTCTTGTTTTTGACCTTCCTGTACACATTGTTTCACCGTCACAAGACGGCACAGTGAATAATGGAGGCAATTTACAGACTTTGGTTTCCATGTAATGTGGTGGTTAATGTACTATATTTTCTGTATGCCAGTATGGCTTTAAAGTCAATAGAATCTGCTTGACAGTTGAAAGTGAACCTCAAACCTCCAAAATTAGCTTTTACATTGTTTGTGGAAAATAATTATGTCGTATTTGTACTTTCCAAGAATATAAAATGTAATTAATAAATTAATACCAGTCATCAATCTATGATAAAAAAGGGTTCCTGGTGGCATTTATATATATTTGTTTACACAAACCTACATTTATATTGGGAATATGGATAGCCAAGACAGACCCTTGTTTTTTATTTTTTTTATTTTGATTTGAACATCCAATTTAGCTCGCAATGATTAGCACGTTATTCATTAGGAAGATACCTAATCAGGTATGTACATATCCATGGCAACTAAATGTTACCTTTATAGCTTTTGAAACAACAAGAATAAAAACACACTTGTGATTTATAATTCTGGATAATAAGAGCATGATTTGCTAAAAAGATTAGAGTAACAATATGTGTAGCTCAGTGGAGAACATTAATTACACAATGTAGTAGTCAAATATACAATTTTATACAATCAATGAAATTATTATTTGTGATCTGTTTAAACATAAATAGATGGCAACATGTTGACCGTAGATCTGTTTAATGTGCAATTACATTACAAGAAGACATATTGTAATTAAATATAGGAAAATATAGATGCTGTGTGATCGACTAGAAATGTGCATTAGACCTGTAGCGTGCTAAAAGCAGACTCTGCTTAATTGAATTTATTTTATGAATAAATGATCATACTGTCAAGAGACATTGCAATGTGCATTATGCTTTATGTAAAATCTCACAGACGTTGCAGTCTTAAGTAGTGTGCTTGTAAAGTGTACATTCATTGTTTACTGCAATCTATTATGGATATAAACAGATAGAAAGCAATAGAGAAAATTGAAGACCTTGATGAATAGCAAACGTGTAACATAGCAATAGAATCATTGTGCATTCCTCCAATTTTTTTTCTGCTATTCCATGTATTAACCAGTGAAATAACAATTTATAATTTAAAGAGTGTTGTGTGCAAAAAACAGCACATTACATTATTGTATTTTATACCATACTAAACTGTTATACCATATATAATTACTGACTGGAATTTAAAGATGGAAATATACAAGGGTATTCTTTATTACATTTATAAGTGTTAAATGAGGAATAATCTGGTCAAATACAAAATTAGCTGAGATTATAGGGAAAATAATGGACCCAATCAACGTTTTATGTTGTCCTTATATCCCCCTTCATCCTACCTTGTACCAGTAGGAAGTCACATAATACACAGTCATACATAGAGACCTCCAGATATAACTTTTTTGATGGTCAGTAGTTCATTTTGTGTGCAGGGCATAAGAATTTGGTTTGACCAAACCACTTTTTATGAAAAAAAAAATAGTTGTCAATTAAATATATTGGATGCCAGCAGCTCAGTTGTCTGAATTTCATCCATGCAACTGTTTTCCAAAACCACAAACCAAAAAGGGCACAAATTCATTGTACTGCAAAAAATAAAATAAAAAAATATTATGTATATATTGTTTGGCTCATTTATTGTCCTTGTTTGGTTTAGTTGTTTAGTAATTCGGTCACGTATCGCTTCCGAGTTATGCAATTTGGATGACCAGCTAATCAACCAAAATTTCAGAACAACCCAAATGCAAAGTGTAGTTCATATACACTAAAAATGTCTTCCCACTATCTGAAACTCAATCTCTTTAAAACTGAGCTCCTTGTCTTTCCTCCTCCTAATGCTGATCCTCCTCTTTCGATCTCACTTCAAGTTAGTGTTATCAACATAAGTCCATCCTTGCAAGCGCGCTGTCTTGGCGTCATAATTAATTCTGGCCTCACCTTTTAAGCCTCACATCCAGTATGTTACGAAATCCTGTAGATTCCATCTTAAAAATATAGCCTGCATCCGCCCCTTTCTTATGCAAGATGCTACTAAGGAGCTTGTCCATGCTCTAGTAATTTCCCGCATGGATTATTGTAACCCTCTCCTAATTGGTCTTCTCAAAAGCCGTATTGCCCCCTGCAGTCTGTAATGAATGCTGCCGCCAGACTGATTGTCCTCTCTTGTTGGTCCTCTCATTCCTCACCCATCTGTCAGTCCTTACATTGGCTTCCTGTATCCTATAGGAGTCAATTTATAGTACTAACCCTTACCTATAAAGCATTGAACAATTCTAGCCCTCATACATCTCTTCACTGATTCATAGGTATGCTCCTTTTTGATTTCTCCGCTCTGCCCATGACCTTCTCCTGTCCGCTGCTCGCACCTGTACAGCCAACTCACGCTTGCAGGACTTCTCGTGGGCAGCTCCCTTCCTATGGAATAGCCCGCCTACGACCATCAGGCTCTCCCCTAGTCTTCAATCGTTTAAGAAGTGCCTTAAAACCCATCTCTTTAGGAAAGCTTATGAGCTACCAGAGTAACCTCTTCCTTACATACCTGTCTCTTGCTCTCCCCTAAAGGGCAGCACTCTACTCTCTCCTCCAGCTATGCTTCACTCCCACATTATTTGATTGCTATTTCCTGTCCTAATATGTTTTATATCCCACCTCCTATAGACTGTAAGCTCGTTTGAGCAGGGTCCTCGCCAACCTATCGTTCCAACCGTATGTTTTCTTGTAATTGTCCTGTTTATAGCTAAATCCCCCCTCTTATATTATTGTAAAGCGCTACAGAATCTGTTGGCACTATATAAATGGCAATAATAATAATAAATAAATAATTATAGAAAAAATGTCTACATTACTATAGCAACACTAAAAAGTTCCTGAATTCACACATCTGCAGAACATCTGCCGTTAACAGCAGCACATATTATAAAATTCTCTGGGGTTAAGGTAATACTAAGGTTACGGCTAGAGGATCCTAAGGTGGACTTTATTGTGGACTTGTTAGGTGTACAAGTTTGAGTACAAGTTTGATTCAAAAGGTTAAGGACTAGACTGTGACTTTCTGCTGACATCATTATGAACGGTGCATTAATGACACCTCTGTCTTGTTTACATGTGACATCATAGTTGGTTTTACATTTCAATGAAAATCCTTGTTTAGTATATTCTTTTGAAATATATTGATGCAAATATTTTAGATAGCTGAAGAGTGAATGGGGGGATTTATTAGTAAAGGATGAAAATAGTTCCTCTTTAATATGGACCTTAAACAAAAAGAGTCTGGACATACTTTGATTCTGACACGCAGCTATATCTAAATTTTCATTTTTTCTAGTTTTCTAGCAGACTGGTGTATTGCTTCTTCAGACTGCACATTTTAAACCCTAATAGATAAACAATGGACCATGGTTAGTTCTGTAACAATCTGGTCCTTAAAGATCCTATTTAAAATTTAACTTTTCATGGCAGAACCCAGGTTAAACATGGGAAGCTGTAGAAAAGTATGATTTTATTAAAATCAGATAAAAAACTCCTGTCGGTCCAATGATGGTAGGAAAAATAAGACTGGGGTATGAGAGGAGGAAAGATGCCATATGCTACCAGTCAATCAAACATTTAAACACTTTAAATTACAATTCTTGACAGTTGTGGGCTGAGAAACAAAAAGTTATACTGCCTGGATTAGCCAACAAAAGCATTAAATCGTATGGCCTGATACGGTGCCTCATACATGAGCCACTTAGGCCACGTAATTCCTTGGTGTTGTTACTGTCCTTGACCGGTGTGTGTAAAATCCTGGAATATACAGTAGGGTGATGAAATTTTGCAGCTATTCTTATAATGCTGCATTGTCATGCCATAAGTTTTCATTTTAGTACAACAGCCCGTTATACACAGATAATACATTTGAGATTGTTCTAGTGGCTTAAAATAGCAAATGTGAAAAATTAAATACATGTATTGAATTATACAGCTATAGTGCAATTTACACATGCCATAACTTCAAGTATTTATAAAATGCATTTGAGTTTTGAAATCAGTTACCATCTGCTAATATGATCTAAGAGTATTTTTTTATATATCACCAAGATACAGTAACATATTTAAATATAATTTATTTAATTAATGCTTTGAGAGATGTGGGATCCCATCAGGCTTCTGTTCCCCCAGAGATATATAACAGGGGAATCATTAGAATTTACCCCAAGATTAGAATCTGTTTGTTTAATTTCTCCTTTTTTTTTTTTTTTTTTTTTTTTTTTTTCAGGTAGGTACATCATCATCAAACGCCACAACAGCATATAGAGATATTCACAGGCTAAACAGTGGCATGAATATGTGCACATTTTTGGTTTTATATATAACAACCTTAATTTTAAGAAACATGCTGAGAGGGCTAACTTAATAAAGGGCAAGACTAAGAAGCATTATATTCTGACAGTATGAGTAGTCTGGAAAGCACTTAACAACTAGCTAGCCTTAGATAGACGATAATGTGACATGCTACGTTGAATACACATAAAATAATGAGAATAAAATAGAGTATTCACAACCATTAGACTCGATCAGAGTGGGATAAAGAGTATGCCTGTAAGGTCAGATTAGGCAAAATAGTTATAGTGATAGATTATGTATACATGTCTGAGGCAACGAGTAGACCTCGGCTGGTGAGACAGAAGTTTTCCTGCATGAGTGCTATTGTATAGGAGGTAAAGGATTAACAGGCATTACTAAGGTAAACTGACTGACCAGGTGCTTAACAGTGGTGTCATTGGGTGTTAGCAGGGAGTGGATGTCTAGGAAAATTAGAAAATATTGATGCTGAGCATCTCATTAATGACAATTTTCAAGCATCAGGAGCCTACATCACTTGTAGTCAGCCTACGCCACTTGCAGTCCATAGCAGAGAGTCTATCTCCATGTCTTGTGTCTTGTGCCCTTTCCCTGGCCCAGCGCATGTCCGGCAGTGCTGTATGTGCAGCAGGTGGGTGATCAGTAGCCCGTGGTGCAGTAGTTCCCCGTAGCTTCGGCTCCGGGATGTGAAGGCAGCCAGTGCCCCTAGTCCATGCATCCCGCCACTCTGGGCATCAGGATCATAGGCCCCTGGGTCTTCCGGCTTGTGCCTTGGAGGGATCTCCAGTTGGGCTCCCAGCCCAGAAGAGGATCACGGAACAGACACTGCTTCACAAGTTGTCTGTGCCACAGGAGGGGTAGGTGTCTGTTGTCGTTCGGAGAGACGATCCTAAAAGGCCTGGCAGATTGCCTCAAATCTTGCTTCAAAGGCTTCCCTCCAATTCTGGTCTGTCGTGTTCGTACGGTTTTGCTCAGGTGTCAGTGGTTTAATTTCTTTTTGAAGACTTATGACTTGTAGGGAATTAGCCACAAGAGCAAACAATGTTTCTGCAAGATATTTTGAACTGTGTAAAATAACGTATTTTTTCATTTAGCAGGTTTTATGCATGGCTCAGCAAAAATCGAGAAGACAACTTTTATAATTGTCCTTACCTAAACATAATAGGAGAAAGGACAAATTGCACGTAATTTTACTTGCTTGTAATGTATCTAGTTGGTATCTGCAATGCTTTGCATTTTAAAGGTCACAGAAAATTGTGTTTGTTGTTGCTTAACCTTAAAAAGACATTCTAAGCACCAAAACCCCTAACTTTTAATGTAGTGGATTTGATGCATAGATGCTTCCCTGTTTTTTTGACATGCATAACCTTCCCATTTTCATGAAATAGCAAACAGCTTACAGTTTGCTGAAATCACCTCTTAAGTGACCGTCCATAAATCAAGATATCCATAAATCACTATAATTTACTGGTTCACATACTCTCTCTGCACGCTCTCTCGCCACTAGTGGGGTGTGTCACGGTAATATACCCCAACACGCAGGAATAGTCCAGATAGTCAAGAGACAAGAAAACAGGATTCGTCTTACCGGACCTTAGAATGGCCGGACTTAGACAGGTACAAGAAAAGACAGAGTCCAGAACAAGCCGAGGTCAAGGGGACGGAGAGACAGCGTAAAGTAGAACAAGCCGGGGACTGGTACACAGGAGGACAAACCGGCGGATAAACAAGCAAGGATAAAGAGAGAACGGAGTCAGGAACAAAGCCAAGGTCAAGCACCAAAAAGCAACTGAACGAAACAAGCACTAAAGGGAACTGAACAGAAACCACGATAGGGCAAGGTGCAAAGGAAACAGGTGAGTATAAATACCCTAATGTTCACTTTGATTGGCCCCTGTCATATCCACACCCCCAAAACGTGAGTGTATGGGGAACGTGGCATGACAGGGGCCAATGGGAGACTGATTCTAATTTTGTCTCCCACTGTCTCTTTAAGAGCGCGCCCGAGACGCGCGGCGCGCTCTTAGTGTCAGGCGGGACACGTGACCGCTTCTCGCGGTCACTGCCCGCCTTCCTGATCTCGTCGTTGGATGAGCCGCGCGCGGCTCGTGCAGGAGCAGGACCGCTCGCGGCGAGAAGAGCGGACCCCGGCCGGCCCCTGGAGAGGGTAAGTACTGCTACAGGGTGGGGATGTGGAGGTTGTTACCACAAGAGGAACCTATACCAGGTGCAGTTTCTTAGCCTTATAGAACACTGCGTCTAAGAATTGCTAGTTCTGTACTGCTCTCCATGCACAGCCTGTTAAATAGGTTTCCACTGGAAGCTGTCAAGACACACAGACCAGTCATGAAGAGCATCATACAGCTGTAGAGCTTTTGGTGCCAAATTAGTGCAATTGCTCTTGGAAGCTCTGGACAATGGGGATTGCCATTCCATAAAGATCCATTTTTAAAAGTGCCAAGTAAAGAGGCTTGTATGTTTTTCCTGAAGCATTCAACTCTGATTGGCTTAGCAGGCAGTTGATGATGCTCCTGGTCGGTGGGCAACAAATGCCCATCATGGTTGTCTCCATGGTTGTCAGTTGGTGCTTTGTGTGGATGAGGAGTGGGCTGGGGAAGGACCTCCAATTGTGCTCCTAGCTGTGTGAAGAAGACCCAGGCTGTGCAAGGGCCCATGATGCAGTTGCTGCTGGCCTCTGGTTGGAATGTGTGGACCTGGCATGGGTGTAGCATTGAGGACCCCCAGACAAAGAAGCATGTTAACATCCTCATGTCCCTGAGACATAATCACCATAAACAGAGCAACATGTAACATGCTCAAAGACCTCCATACATGTTTGGGGACCTCAAGTATTATACTAGGCAGTTCTGATGTACCACAGACATGTCAACATATGCAGTTTTTCCCAGACAAATTGCCTCTGGATCTCCAGACATCATTAAAAGGTAGATGTGATGGCCCCCATATACTACAACCAATGCACACACACACACTGCATCCCCTGCACACACACTCTGCCCATGCACACATACATAATATGTCCTCTACACAGATAAATGCACTGAATTCCCTATAAACGATATTGACATTACATTCAGTGATGCACAGGAATTAGAATTTACATCAGAACAAAATACACTACTAAGAATTCTGTATGGTCTGGTACAGGAGGAGCTCCACCGGGGTGATGCCATGAGTTACTGCACCAAGTGACACCAATCCAAGTGATGTCTCTGTGTCTGTATATTTTACTGACTAGCTGTTAATGTTCTTTGTAGCATCACTAAACTAAACTAGTTTTAATATACATATATATAATTATATTGTGCTTTTAGCACCATTATGGAAGTTAATGCAAGATGCACACATACACATAATACATATAAAGTATTTCAAGAGCCAACTATTGAACTTATGCAGTTGCTAAAAGACTCTGGCTTCAGAGGGTTAGGCTTACGTTATGTATGGAATCTAATCTACATTTAAAGCTCAGAATCTAGAATGAGAAAGGTCAAGGGTCCAACATTGACTTGGACATCAATGAGAGACATGCCTTAAAGCACGTTTCTGATGTACTTTATATGCCCCTGCAGTTGCTATTCCCTTAACCTTGTACCAAATGATGCGGCATTGGATTCTACAGCAGCAATCCAATTTAATTCATTGTGTTGTTAAAAACGTTTACATATTGTTTTCTGCATTAAGAGTTTGCAGAACACAATGTAAAAAGGCACAATACTAGTTTAACTGCTTCACTGGCAAAACATTTTTCATCTCTGACTGAGAACTATTTTTTTTCTTAAAATTTGCTTAAGGAAAGCTCAAACAAGGATACTATCAAGAGTATAAAAATTATTTAAAGAGATATATGCTTTTGTGTTTTGTTTGGTTTAAAATTATGGGTGTTACAGTGCACAACATCATGGAGGTATCTAGATATCTTTAGAATCAAGTCCCAATTAAAGCTTATTCCCCTAACCCTTAACAATCATGACCCTATGCAGACTTTAACACCCTAAACACCCCCTAAACCTCTATGTGCCATAACCTCTAATGCTAAATATCCCCTAAACCTAAATCTTCCTGTATGTAACCCTAAGCTCCCTATATCTAACTCAAGTCATTTTAAAAGGCACATTTCTTTAAAGAATTTTATAAGTGCAAAAAGCTGTTTAAAATGCACAATTGTGAATGGCTTCAAACTTTGTTTGCCTTTTTGGATCAACCATAGAAACAGATGTGTTGACAGTTGAACTTGATAGACTAGAGTCTTTTTTCAACCTAGATTACTATATTGAATGCAAAGCTTTAATAGCAATGTTTTAAAAGCATACTTATTTGATTGTGGATGCATCATGACATTAAAAAACTAACCGAATCAATGATTTTGCTAAAAGCATGGTAATGGATAGATTTCTTAAAAACATTTAATCAAATCATGTTTGTGTCTATAATAAGAAACTATTCTCATTTTTTTGTTAATATATACACATATGATTAGCAATAAAAACTATCAACTGAGTAATACACTGGGCATTTACACAGCCACATCATGATGGTCCCCCTCCTGCTGCCAAAACAGCTCTAATACATCGAGGCATAGACTCCACAAAGCCTATGAATGTGTCCTGTGGTATGTAGCACCAAGAGATTAGCAGCGGATCCTTTAAGTCCTGCAAGTTATGATGTGGGGCTCTATGGATCGGATTTGTTGCTGCAACACATCCCACAGATCAGGGCTGGATTAACATAGGGGCTGATGGAGCTACAGCTCCAGGCCTAAGCCCATTGATAAAAAAAAAAAATAATAATCATTTTTACCACACTACTTTTAGCAGTGTCAGGTATTTCTTAGGGCTGCCAGGTATTTCTCAGAAGTATTTCTCAGATATTTGAGGCTGCCTAGCCAGTGCCGGTATTGCAGTAATACCGGCAATACAAATGTTAGTCTCAGTATTGCAATACTGCACTGGCCAGTAGATGGCACTGTGTGTGTGTGGAGAGAGGCAGGAATTGGAAGTTATAGCATCTCCCTCCCTGCCTCTTTCTACTGATCCGTGGGGGAGCAGCTCTGCCCAGAGAGTCCAAACAGCAGCTCACAGTTTGCAGACACATGCCAACAGCTCAGGTAAGTGAGGGATGTGGGGAAAGGCTGCAGGGAGACATGGGGACACAGACACTAGGGGACACTGTGAAAAATGGTGACACTGAGACACTAGGGGTCACTGAGACACTAGGGGAAACTGTGAGACATGGGGACGATGAGAGACTTGGGGACACTGAAACACTATGGACACAGTGGCCCCATGTCTCCCAGTGGCCCCTAGTCTCCAAGTGTCCCCATATCTCCCATCCAGTGTCCCTAGTGTCTCAGTGTCCCCATGTCTCTCAGTGCCCCTAGTCTCCCAGAGTCCCCTAGTCTCTTAGTGTCCCCATGTATCTCAGTGTCCTCTTGTCTCTCCCAGTGTCCTCTAGTGTCTCAGTGTCCCCATGTCTCCCAGTGTCCCTGGTGTCTCTCAGTGCCACTATTGTCTGTGTCCCTAGTCTCCCGGAGTCCCCTAGTCTCTCAGTGTCCCCATGTATCTCAGTGTCCTCATGTCTCTCCCAGTGTCCCCTAGTATCTCAGTGTCGCCATGTCTCACAGTGCCCCAATGTCTCTAAGTATCCCCTAGTGTCCTAGTGACTTGGGGACACTGGGAGACATGGTGACACAGACTCTAAGGGACACTGGGAGACATGAGAATACAAAAACTAGTAGACACTGGGTGACATGGGGACACTGAGACTCTAGGGGGCACTGAGAGACATAGGGACACTGGGCGACTTTGAGACCTGGGAGACATGGGGCCCTTTCAGTGTCCCCATGTCTCCCAGCCAGTGTCCCTAGTATCTTAGTGTCCCCATGTATCCCAGTGTCCCTGGTGTCTCTCAGTGTCCGTTGATAACAGTGTCCATAGTGTTTCAGTGTTTCCTATTCTCCCAAAGTCCCCTAGTCTCACAGTGTCTCAGTGTCCCAATGTCTCCCAGTGTCCCCATGTCTCCCAGTATCTCAGTGTCCCCTAGTATAAAAGAAAAAATCTCAGGCACTCACTGTGACCTGTACCCAGGTCTTTAGCAAGTATCCAGTGTCCCCTATGTAACACAGTGTCCCCTATGTATCACAGTGTCTCAGTGCCCCATGTCACCCACTGTCCCTGGTGTCTCTCAGTGTCCTTAGTGTCTCAGTGTCCTTAGTGTCTCAGTGTCCCCTAGTCTCCCAGTGCCCCCATGTCTCACAGTTCCACCAAGTGTCTGTGTCCCTAGTATAAATGAAAAAAATCTTAGGCACTCACTGTGATAGATTTAAGCAGGTTTATTGGACATCACAACATTTCGACCTGTACCCAGGTCTTTATCAAAGTCACCCGTGTCCCCATGTCTCCATGTCTCCCAGTGTCCTTAAGTGTCTAAATTTCCCAAGGTCTCCCAGTGTCCCAATGTCTCTCAATGTCACCTAGTGTCCTAGTGAAATGGTGACACTGGGAGACATGGGGACACAGACAGTAAGGGACTGGGAGACATGGGGGGGGACAGACATGCCCCTTTTTAGGTATATTCGCCCCTTTCATCAGTTCTTGTTATGTGATTTGCATCAGTGGCCCACCCTTTTACCCCGTCTATAGACTTACTGCTTTACTGGACACTGCTGTTAATGGGTATGGATTTACTTGAAAGATGAAAGCGTGAGATTAGCATAGGGTATGTGTTTTCTCATAGCTGCATCCTATGAGTTTCCCTCCAGCACCATCTCCATCAGATACATGACGCTTGGGAGGTAGGACTTTTTTAGCGTTTTTGGTCGCTAAGATTTTGGAATTAGGCCCATCATAATTGTCAACACCAGGCCCAGTGGGCTCTTAATCGAACCCTGCCACAGATGCTAAATCGGATCAAGATGTGGGGAATTTGGAGGCCAAGTCAACACCTTCAAATCTTTGTCATGTTCCTTAAACCATTCCTGAGCAATATTTGCATTATGGCTATATCCTGCTGAAAGATGCCACTAGTACCAGGGTAGACCATTGAGATGAAGGAGTGTATGTGATATGCAACAATCTCCATGTAGGTAGTACCTGTCAAAGTAACATCCACATGAATGCCAGAACCCAAAGTTTCACAGCATAACACTGCCTCCACTGGCTTGTCTTCTTCCCATTCTGCTTCCAGCTCTTCCCCAGGCAAACCAACCTCACACATGTGGCAAAACATCTGATCTAAAGAAAATGTGATTCAACAGAAAAGGAATCATTCTTCCTTTGCTCCATAGTCTTCTTGTGATGCTCACACCACCATTGAAAGCACTTTTGATGGTGGGCGGAGGGCATCATGGACAGTCTGACTGTCTACGGCTATACAGACTCATACGCAGGAAACTGTCATGTGTGTTCTCGCACTTTTCTATCATAGTCAGTGTGGCAAACCTAGCCACCTCTGGACTCTGCTGTACCAAGGTTGTCCATAAGCTGTAAAGGGGGACTGTGTATATTGTATTATGTATGTGTTTTACTATGGCCGTTCGCATGCTGGCAGTCCTAAGCTACCAGCCTGCAAACACTTCGTTTGACGAATCGCGGCTATCCGGGCCGTTCACCAAACGAAAATGGGCTCCCCAGGTGGACCACACACTCAGAGGCGTGTGGCGCTCATTAACCGATTGCAACAATGTTGCAATCGGTAATTAAAGGCTCTCCTAGGTGCCCGTCATTCGGCTACCGACCATGCGGCGGTCGGCCATCTTGGATCCTTTGTTTCTCCAGCGGTGTTCGGTCGTCGAGTGCCTGGAACTAAAAACGGCTACTCGATGATACGAACACCGCTGGACTTCCAGAGCGTTCGGGAGTTCCGCTCTCAGCACATTCTGTTCCCCATCGGTGTTCGGTAGTTTTAAACCGAACTCGATGGCTAAGTGTATTTCATGCAGCGTTCGGTCAGTTCAGCTGGGAGCTGAGCGGTATTCTTCCAAAAGATGCGCTCAGACTCCAGCTATCTACCGAACGTTCGGTCATGGTAATCTACCGAATAGAACTTTAAAACCGTATTTTAGTGTAGATTGTCAGTTCTGCTGCACGAGGGGATAATCCACTTAATCGTCCATTTTAGTGGGAGTATCCCTCTCGTGCAGCAAAGCCTGTTGGGAGAATGATGCGGCATGATGGGAGAAATCCCCTGAAACAACTGTATGGAAACCCCTTGCATGGGGAACTGTATAAATATGCACGTTGTGAATAAAGCCAGTTAGTTGACTCCCAAACTGTGTTTCGTCCGGTTATTGGGAGGATTGGGGATATTGCCTTACTTTTCAGCGCTGACTGTGGATGTACCTGTTATACCAGCGGAGATCGTGGATTTTAATATTGCACTCCGCTACAGTCAGCATTATGTTTTTCCAGCAATCTAAACTACATTACCTCTTCTGATCAGACAAGATAAGCTAGTCTTCAATCCGCACATGCATCAATGAGCCTTGGGCACCTATGACCTTGATTCTTGTTCATGGGTTGTCCTTCCTTGCATCACTTGTGGTTGATATAAACCACTGCGTACTGCAAACACCCCACAAGATTTGCCATTTTGGAGATGCTCAACCAGAGAGAATAGTCGATGCTGGCGTAGGAACTTTGAGGATCAAAATGTGATTAGAGTAAAATTTTATATTTGTTACTGAATGGGATAAAAGCAGAGTAGTCATTAAAGGACAATGTCAAAAACCTTTTTCCAAGTAAAAGAAAGAATTGGAACTTCATTCTTTCAAACAATTCACTGATTCGTTAATACAATAGAACCAACGTTTTCAGTCAGCATTACCATAACACTGACTTAGAGAAATCTGTCATTCTCACAATGTTAGTTCATGGCTTATATTTAAATGCAAATTATATGTATGTTCACGTGCTATGTTCCATTAGGGTACAAAATCTCAATTTAAATTGGCAAATCACCTGAAATTGTGGAGACTTGGAGTTGTTTAGTAAGACTAAACGTACAATTACTTTACAATATTTGGATTGTTGAAAGCACTTTTCACCCATTAATGACCATTTTAGCATAAAAAGACTTTAGAAAGCATTTACAATTACAGAAGAAGTCATTCTGTCTGTCTATAATGTGTGTTGAGGTTATTGTTAAATCAACTTGTCGTCTAGAAGAACATTCCATTTATCAATAAAACATAAACATATCTATAGATTGTTTGAAGATAAAAGAGCATTGAGCAAATCTTTTCATATCAATTTTAGAATACATTTTTACAAGGTTCTCCATAATTGCATAGAGGGACACCTTAGACATTCACACATTAGGTAAATAAAGTTACATTGATATTAAACTACAGATAAATATAATGGATGATTTTTTTAATCTTCTCTAGTTTATTTTTAAACAACAATTAGTTTTGCTCGTTTAAGGACCACTCCAAATGGAATTATATTTTTAAACAAAAATCACTGTAAATTTTTCATGCATGTATTCACTAGGCCTGGGGAATATCTTAAGATAGATTGCAAAACTCTGTTCTTAGAAAGCAAGTTCTTTATGCATGTGGAGTGCTCCTTTAAGCCCACACATACTGTCATTCCCTTTCAACATTCAACACTCAATTCTTGTATCAAACTAAGAATTGAATCTGCTTTGCAAATGCCACAAAGGGATGAAAAAAGTTCACATCTACTGCATCAGGGTGTCTTTTCTGAACTTTTATACCCACATCTCCTGTACCTCTACAGGTTTGATAAAGAGGCCATCAGGGACATTTTGGATGAAAAAATAAATAAAGATAAAAGATATATGATGCCAAGTAGCAGCAAATCTGGTAAATCTCAAAATTGTTCACAGGTGTTTATTTTTTATTTTTTTAAATGAGTCTCTGACATTGTGTTCCATGGACTTTCTGCTGTCAGATTACCAATTATACTATGTGTTTTACCATGGGTGGAACACTGCAAGGTGAAATTGATACTCTTACAAGGAAAAGAAGACTGGCAATAATGATGATAATCAATTGCAAAATGTATTTAAAACAACCAAACATTTAAAAGAAAAGTAAAAAATATTCTCTGTGTCCTTTGAACACTTTAGTTTGGTGGGGAATGGACTGAATTTCCTTGTCAGTATTACATTAATAGTGATGTCGCGAACATAAAATTTTCGGTTCGCAAATCGCGAACGCGAATTTCCGCAAATGTTCACGAACCGGGCAAACCGCCATAGACTTCAATAAGGGTGGGGGGGAGACCTACTCTCCTTCCCCCACCGGCCCCCACCCCTGGGTGGCGGGTGGGGGCCATAAAGATAATGAGAGGGGGACCTACTGTCCTCCCCCCAGGCCCCCACCACTGTGTGGCAGGTGGGGGCCATAAAGATAATGAGGGGGGGACCTACTGTCCTCCCCCCAGGCCCCCACCCCTGTGCGGCGGTGGGGGCCATAATGATAATGAGGGGGGGGACCTACTGTCCTCCCCCCCGGCCCCCACCCCTGGGCGGCGGGTGGGGGCCATAAAGACAATGAAGGGGGACCTACTGTCCTCCCCCTCTCTGGCCCCCACCCCTGGGTGGTGGGTGGGGGCCATAATGATAATGGGGGGGACCTACTGTGATTTTTTTGGGGGGGGGGAGGGGGTGACTAGGGTCCCCCCATTTGTATTTAGGGCCCCCACCCGCCGCTCAGGGGTGGGGGCCAGGGGGGAGAACATTAGGTCCCCCCCCTTATTAGTATTTAGGGCCCCCACCCACCACTCAGGGGTGGGGGCTGGGGGGGGACAGTAGGTCCCCCCTTATTGTTTTTTTAGGGCCCCCACCCACCGCTCAGCGGTGGGGGCGAGGGGGGACAGTAGGTCCACCATTATTGTTTTTTTAGGGCCCCCACCCACCGCTCAGAGGTGGGGGCCGGGGGGGACAGTAGGTCCCCTCTTATTGTTTTTTTTAGGGCCCCCACCCACCGCTCAGGGGTGGGGGCCGGGGGGGACAGTAGGTCTCCCCCCTTATTGTTTTTTTTAGGGCCCCCACCCACTGCTCAGGGGTGAGGGCCGGGGGGGACAGTAGGTCCCCCCATTGTGATTTATGGCCCACACCCACCGCGCAGGGTTGTCACATTTATGGTATATGAGAAAAAAATTTTTTTATTGCAAACTGAGAATTCAGACCCTGCTTGAATAATCGCAAGAATCACTATTCAGATGAAAATTGGCACATTCATCCATTCATTCAAATAAGATTTACCAAACTGTCTAATGAAGGAACAAACAAACAAATGTGCCCCAAATTAAATTCTCACCCTTCTCACTCCTCCATGATGACCAATGGTGAGTGCTGCATGCCTATTTTAAAAAAAAGGAGGGAGAGCAATTATGTACCATATACAGGACATTTACTACAGGTGCTTACAGTTAAAAGGACAATCTTTATTATAAATATTATAAATGTCACTTTAAAACACTAATTTAAAAAACTAGTTATCCTTAAACTATTTGATTAAACATTACTTTACCATTATATTTACCTGTTAACATATATAGGTAGATCTGATTCAAATTGACATATTGTTGGGGGATTATATTGCAGTATCCTGAATGTCAATGGAGAAAAACAACAGGCTACTTGTTAACCCCCTTTTAATAGGGCATCCAGGGGCCCCAATGTGTTTTTGTTTCAAGGGAAGGATAGGTCACCAACTAGGTTTAACCAACTCAGGGCTCATTTACAAGCTTCATGGTAAATAGTAGTCACAAGCTGTTGCCGTTAACTGCAGCTGGTAGCTGGTAGCTTGTAGCAGCTGCAATTTTCCACCAGGTATTCAACCTTGATGTGTTCTTGTAGCCTATCACAAAGTACACCTGTGCAACAGATACCAATTATTTGCATTTTAGTGGCTTGCTGGTAAAACACATAAATACTCACCTGAACATTTGCACTTCACCCTGCGGTACAAATTGTGACAGGCAAGTAGCAGCTGGCTAGTCAAAAGTAACAACAGTGTTGAAACAAGATTTATGTTTCAATAGGATGTATGAAATATTAGATCTATAGTCATCTAACTGTTGTGTTAACCTCTTTTCACCAAGCCACTGCATGGTGATAGGTTTTGTGGATGAGTAATGGGTAGTGAGTGGGTTGTAAACTACTCCAAAACCGGTCTACCTAAGCATAGGATAGAGACTCTCATAAAGATGTCACTAAGCTGCTACTTAGGGACATGCTTTCAATGGTGTCAGCAGGTAACTACCTGTAGCTACTTTGTGAAATTTGTCAGTCTCTAAAAATAGTGACACATGGAGCGAAGCTCCATGTACCCCGGCTGGGTACCTCCCCCAAGGACCGCTTACTAGCTGGAACAGGGGGAAACCTCAGCGCTCCTACCCCAATCGCCATGGCTTGACTGAGTTCCTCCTGGAGCTTCTCCACTCTGGAACAGGATAGGGGACTAGCTCTATGCCCTCCCAGTGACTGGACGACACACAGTCCCAGGAATCCTACACGAGCTGGAACAAGGTGCTAGGCAGTGATTACAGCCCTTCCCCTCCTAGTTACTAGACTACACATTATTCTGGGAGTACAACTCGTTTAATGCTTCCAAACACAGCCTTTTTATACACAGACTCCAGACAATCCATTGTCTTCACCACAAGCCCCTCCTAGGAAGCTTTAGGCCTGGGAGATAATTGCATTAAAGACTGGTAGGTTAATTATCTCCCAGGAACAGAGAGGAAAATATAAAAACATAAAAATACCCCAAAACATAATAAAAACACAAAATAACCCCACAAATAATACATTGTTAAATAGCCCTGATATGAGCGCTCAAGTTCTCCAAATAATGCTAAAATCCATGCAGTGTAGGGGAAACGCCAGGTTGTTAAATTTCTGACTGGTCACACACGTGATCCTATCCCCTAAAATGTTTCAGGGCGATTTGTGTTTTTGCTGGTCAATTTTCAGGAGCTCCTGCAGCTCACCTATGGGGTGCTCCACCTGTCTCTTAGGTAGCGTTTGTTTCCCTTAGTCTCAGACACCTTCCCTCCAAAAAGCGCTCTCCTGGTGGATTTCAAAGTGGTTCAAAACCGCGAACCAAGTTGTCCAGGAACCGCACTGTCGCCTCATGCCGAAAACAGTTCCATAGCGGTTGCGGCTAAATACTGCTGGGACTATTCGTGGGTTTGGTTCGTGCGAATGGCCGCCAGAGAGCCAACGCTTGGTTCTATTCACATGAAGGGAAAGTGCTTAATCAGGGGCACTTAGGGAAAGTTACTAGTGGCGATTGGGAAGAGTAACTCCCAAATGGTGTCCCAGACCTGGACCATAGTCAGGGTGCAGAAGGCCAGCTTCTACACTCCTCCAGGAGTCCATAGTAAACACACGTGGGAAGGAGCATTTGTCACAACACGCATTTTAGAGAGTAGTGACTGGCCAGTAGTGATGTCGCGAACATAACATTTTCCGTCCGCGAACGGCGAACACGAACTTCCGCAAATGTTCGCGAACGGGGGAAACCGGGCGAACTGCCATAGACTTCAATAGGCAGGCGAATTTTAAAACCCACAGGGACTCTTTCTGGCCACAATAGTGATGGAAAAGTTGTTTCAAGGGGACTAACACCTGGACTGTGGTATGCCGGAGAGGGATCCATGGCAAAACTCCCATGGAAAATTACATAGTTGATGCAGAGTCTGGTTTTAATACATAAAGGGCATAAATCACCTAACATTCCTAAATTGTTTGGAATAACGTGCTTTAAAACATCAGGTATGATGTTGTATCGATCAGGTAGTGTAAGGGTTACGCCCGCTTCACAGTGACAGACCAAACTCCCCATTTAACGCACCGCAAACAACTGCAAACAGTCCATTTGCACAACCGCAAACTCCCCATTTGCACAAGGTTGGATACCAAGCTAGCCATGTCCGTTCCGTGTCCTCACTGATGTCATTGAAGGTCTCTTCCTCCACCCAGCCACGTACAACACCAAGGGTCCCCGAAAGTTGATAACAAGCCCCCTGTATTTTTTGTTTTTTAATGTACACTACTGTTACACCAGATATGAGTTGCACTGGTGTGACACTGTGCCCTGGCAGGCCCTAAAACGCACACGTGTGAAGGAAACTGACTGCTATTATTTCACAGTCAAATTTCTATTTTTTTTTTTTTATGTACACTACTGTTACACCAGATATGAGTAGCATTGGTGTGACACTGGGCCCTGGCAGGCCCTGAAATGCACACGTGTGAAGGAAACTGACTGCTATTATATTACAGTCAAAAAAGTTTAGTTTTTTTTAAATGCAAGCTATTGTGACACCAGATATGAGTGGTGGCACTGGGCAAGTGGGCACAGTAAACACAGGTTACTGGTTGTGGGGGGATAATGTATAATAAACACAGGTTACTGGTTGTGGGGGGATAATGTATAATAAACACAGGTTACTGTCTATGGGAGGATAATGTATAATAAACACAGGTTACTGGCTAAGGGGGGATAATGTATAATAAAACAGGTTACTGGCTATAGGAGGATAATGTATAATAAACACAGGTTACTGTCTATGGGGGATAATGTATAATAAACACAGGTTACTGGCTATGGAGGATAATGTATAATAAACACAAACACAAAAATAGAATACAAAAAAAAAAGAATGCTGCTTCAGAATTAATCTAAATTGTATGCTGTCTAGGAGGTGGGAGGGTCTGGGAGGGAGGGTCTGCTGCTGATTGGCTGGACTGTGTCTGCTGACTGTGAGGTACAGGGTCAAAGTTTACTCAATGATGACGAATAGGGGGCGGACCGAACATCGCATATGTTCGCCATCCGTGGCAAACGCGAACATGCTATGTTCGCCAGGAACTATTCGCCAGCGAACCGTTCGGGACATCACTACTGGCCAGTAATAAGAAGAGATAAAATTGTTAAAGAGATTAGTTTGGGACACAATATTTCCTTTGGGATCATCTCTTTATACCAAGCAATCTCAATAAATAATTATAATGTTAATATTACTGTTACTGTTCCGTATTTAATGTCTGGTAAGTATGTATCTTTGTTATTTGAGAAACTCATTTTGTGCAAGGTGGCATTCTGCATTGTGTTGTAATCATTGTAATCTATCCGTCTTATTAAGGTTTGTTACCAAGCCACATGACATGCTTTGAAGTGAATCCCAAGAGATAATAGTTCACCTTTCCAATTTGTACAAAATCCATGTATTTGTCCCTAGTAGGTAATGTGACCCGAGGCACAATCCTTTATTCATTGTTCATCCCCTGCCTTTTTTAGTTGCTGGACACCTGCTGTGGTTTTCTGAACAGAACACAGCAAGATGTT
Organism: Pelobates fuscus; assembly: GCF_036172605.1. Classification (NCBI taxonomy): domain Eukaryota; kingdom Metazoa; phylum Chordata; class Amphibia; order Anura; family Pelobatidae; genus Pelobates; species Pelobates fuscus. Next base: position 165,511,450 of record NC_086321.1, on the reverse strand, counting down.
GGGAGCAGGTGCAGTGAGGAGACCTCGGTTTCTGGCTATATAATTAAACTCACTGCCAGGTCTATAGAAATCAACAAACCTTTATTCACTTTCATGCTGGCAAGTGAAATGGCCTGTTATGCTGTGCACCTACCAACAATATCAAATGCCAGATATCAGTCAAGCAATAATACTCAAAGGACAGACACTGTATGCCACAATATTAACATTACGAAATCTACTTTGTGTTACACCTATAATTAGTCCCGCTTATGCTCCCATATTCTTTTGTTTTGCTTACAGAGAAAATAAATACATTATCGTCTTATATTTTTCAATATCCACTTGTAATCGTATAGTAACAACATAATTGCCATCATCAAGGTGATCCAATTTTTACTCTAATGCGGGTCAGCTATGAAAAATTCATTAGGAATGGTTGCATTTAGAATAATGGAGTTCTGCAGTATGCATTTTTTATAAGCCTTCATTTTAAGTGACGTTATGTCTCCAGACCAATTATTTACCTTTCATCTAAATGTTAAAGCTATACTCCAAAGTCATAACCATTTCCTTTGTGCAAATTTTATCTCTGATTTTCCCTTTATGAATGTCTATTAACCTGTTTTTTTTCCAAAGGCGATGAAATGTTAAAACAAAAATACTGCAGCCATTCATTTCTTAATATTATTTAATACATAATTTTAAAATACTTATATACAGTGCAGATACTAGATAATTTTGAGTTATATTAAAATTATATATACATATAATTTAATTTGGATGTCTCACTATTTTCTTGTGTGTGAATGTAGGCGTGTTTGTGCGTGTGAAGGTTTGTGTGTTTGTGTATATTGCAGATGTTTGAATGCAGGTGTCTATTTGTGTGCAGGCGCATTTTCACATTAAGACATCATACAGATGCACAAGATACACACACATACACATATGCACACAGACACATGCACACAGATATACCCAAAGAGATACACACATAGACATGTGCACAGATCCACTGACACACACATGCACTGATCCACAAACACTGACACACTTGCATACACACAATCCACAAACACTGATACACATATACAGATAGATACACTGGTACACAAACATAGATTCACGGACCCTCACAGTGAGCCCCAAAGTGTCTCTCCTGCATTACATTTTTTCCAATTAAACAATTTCAGCCTAAAATTTTAAATTTACTTTTAATTGCCAGCAACTTTAACTTACTCTATAGTGAATATCTGCATAATTAAAGAAAAAACAATTAGTTAAATACTGGGGGGAAATTATGGAAGAATGTTCACTAGATTTCTTATCTCATTTAGAACTGATTGGCAGATCTGAGAATGCAGGACAGGTCCCCGGGAAATACATTTTATGCCAGGAAAGGACACAAAAATGTGGTACTGAGTCAGCATAATGGTACTCTTAGCACCAAGGCTGTAATATTATCAAACTGCCTCAGAATGTATCCTGATGAGTTCTAATTTAGGATTCTCTTGAAAGAGCTTTATGCACCCTACAAGTACCAGAAATATATTAAAAAAAATTCTAAGGAAATTATTCTGAATGATTCAAAAACTGTTTATTTTAACTAGTGATTGTAAATAGTTAAAAATAAGAAAGAAAATAACATCATGGTCTACTAGGACCCCCCATGATCCACAGTGGGACACATGATCCTTCCTACAATTTAGGCGATGGTGTGGGGAGTTAAAAAAAAGAGCAGAATGGTAGCTGTGCAATGGGTTAAGGCAGGGATAGGCAACCTTCGGCTCTCCAGATGTTGTGGACTACATCCCCCATAATGCTCTTACACACATAATGCTGGCAAAGCATCATGGGAGGTGTAGTCCAAAACATCTGGAGAGCCGAAGGTTCCCCACCCCTGGGTTAAGGGCTTGAATTAATAAATACTGACATCCAGAAGGCACCAATATATTCAATAGGTCCACTAATCCTCTTCTACTCCACACACAACAATGAGTGTGGGTTTATTCACTAATCTCCAATTTGTAATAAACTAAACAGAGAAATGCAAGTTTTAAATGGCTAAAATGGCAAACCAGTGATTACAGTTGAATTTGGCATAGTTTGGATCAAAGTGAAACAACTCTGTTTTGTTAACCTACCTTTTATTGTTTACTATAAATTGCAGGATGTATTTTCCCATTTGGACTCCTCCAACGATATAATAAATATTTTTTTAATATTAACACGTTTTTTTCACTAAACCAGGAATTGTTGGGAATTGACAAGTGAATTCCACATGTGTGATTCCTACTTATTCATATTCATGATTTTTCAGCTCAGCTATTTTGGCCTCAAATTTGAATAGAATTTGTCCAACAATTCATGTCTTAGTAAATAACTCTGATTAATGGTGCTTGTAGATAGATTGATGGGATACTGCTGCAATAGGTCTGACAGACCTATTATAACTATGGGCTCATAGCAAACTCTGACTTGACAGCAGGTGCAGCAGCTATAGATGAATTTATAACATGACAGGAGGCTTTGTATTTGCTTAAGTCTCTCTTTACTAGAACTCCACAGCAGCACAGAAAAACAACCAATCAGAAAAAAGTTAGGTACTATAAAACTCCCCTCCTCACGCATCATTTCCTCTTTCTTTGCTGCTCTGCAGACAGTACAGGTCAGAGTACCACTGCCTCCTGCTTATTGTGGGTGGCTTTGGGATTTAATATGACTTATTTAGGGTTTATATTTGGTATCATATTATATTTGTTGTTTATATTTTATGTGTTTAGTTATGTATTCATTCTCTTATGGTATTGTTTTATTTATTATTTATATTTTAGGTATACTGTATTTAGTTATGTATTCATTATATTTAGTATATATTATATTTCTTATTTATTTTTATGCATACTGTAGATATACTTTGGTTATGTTTTATATATTATTTTCTTTTTATATATTTTATATTTATATGGGGTTCAGCCTTTTCCTTTATCAGGCTTCCAGTTTGGGGCTTACTATCCTGATTCTCTCCTTCCCCTGTACCCCCGGGGATTTTTTCCCTTCACGTGGTGGTTCTTGGGGATCCCTTTTGTTGCTTCCCCTCCCCCACCCTCTAACACCATGCGTTCCGCATGATTGCGCTGGCTACAGTGTGCGCTCGGGGTGTCAGGAGACTAGCCGTCTGGCTGCCTCCTCTGACTCCCCGAGCTCCTTCATGTGTGTCTCAGCGGCCGGCCCGCTCGAGCACGTGGCTTCCTTCCGCGATCAGCTCCCTCTAGAGCCGCGGGTGTCCGACCAGGTAGAGGAGGGTGCTCCTGCTCGCGGCCCCTCCTCCACCCACGGTGGTCGGATCTCGGCTGGCGCTACCATGCGGTCTGCGCCGGCTGATTTCATCTGGAGCTTCCTCTCTGAGAGGACAGCTCATGCGGATCACTGTTTCCTATGACAGTGCATCTATATCTAGTACAAGGTATATGTCCCAGCTTGCTGTGCACGTTAGGCAGATTTTCTCCTCAGTTTGCTGTTTTTTTCTATACAGGGTAGATGGCACAGCTTGCTGTGGGTGCTTATGGCAGTTTTCTTCACAGATCACTGTGTTCCCTATATATATATATATATATATATATATATATATATATATCAGAGATTGCTGTGTCTATTACTGACTGTGTATATTTCACAGATTCTGTGTCTTTTACTAACTGTGTATATTTTGCAGTTTCTGTATCTTTCGCTGACTGTGTACTACACAGATTCTGTGTCTTTTCTGACTGTGTATTACACAGATTGTGTGTCTTTTACTGGCTGTGTATTACACAGATTCTGTGTCTTTTACTGGCTGTGTATTACACAGATTCTGTGTCTTTTACTGACTGTGTATTACACAGATTCTGTGTCTTTTACTGGCTGTGCATTACACAGATTCCGTGTCTTTTGCTGACTGTATGTTGCACAGATTCTGTGTCTTTTACTGTCAATGTGTATTTCACAGATTCTGTGAGTTTGCGGTGTATATCACAGATTGCTGGGTGTTTACTGACAGTGTGTATCTAGATCTAGTCTTGCTGTCCGTGTATGTCACAGATGGCTGTGAGTTACAGATATTTCTGAACTCTGTTATACAAACTCCGTACAGGGTGTATACGGTGTCAGTTGGCTCTAGGATTCATGTGCCTCTCAGTATATACTTCTTCCGGTCCTGCTATGAGGTCTCAGATGCGACTACTCTGGTATGTATTCTCTGTCCATGGAGCCCAGTTCTACGCTGATACTATACAATTCTATCAGATTCTCAGGGGAATTCATTGAGTTGGCTATCGTTAGCTCTGCAGTGTCCATGGTTACAATACCCTTCAGGTGGCATGATGATGGTAATCTATAATAATGATAAGAATTTTAAACAGATCTGTGTGAACATGGGCATACCAACTCACAGTTTCAGGTGAGTATTGTTCAGTGGATCTTACACTCATGGACATGATGGTAACTGGAACAATTTCCGCTTATACCCGGTACTACTGGAATACCACTATTTTCCTGCTGGGCATTTAGGGACTGCCAGTCCCGGTTCAGGCTATTCACACGGCATTACGCTGTCTAAAAGGGTTGTTTGTCTAAGAGTCCTATGTCACAAGATGACCTGAGGATCTACAATTTTTAGGGACCTCTACCCGAACTCAGAGGTCCTCGTTACTCATTCAATACCCACCGTAAAGCGCTACGGAATTGGAGGGCGCTATATAAATACGTGTTAATAATGATATTATGGTAATACACAACCCATTGATTGGCCTGCTATGTCTGTGCCCCATTGATTGGCCTGCTATGTCTGTGCCCCATTGATTGGCCTGCTTTGTCTGTGCCCATAAGAACGGCCTGCTATGTCTGTGCCCATAAGATCGGCCTGCTACGTCTGTGCCCATAAGAATGGCCTGCTACGTCTGTGCCCATAAGAGTGGCCTGCTATGTCTGTGCCCATAAGATTGGCCTGCTATGTCTGTGCCCATAAGATTGGCCTGCTATGTCTGTGCCCATAAGATTGGCCTGCTATGTCTGTGCCCATAAGATTGGCCTGCTATGTCTGTGCCCAAAAGATTGGCCTGCTATGTCTGTGCCCATAAGAATGGCCTGCTGTGTCTGTGCCCATAAGATTGGCCTGCTATGTCTGTGCCCATAAGAATGGCCTGCTATGCCCGTGCCCATACACGGCCTGCTATGCCTGTGCCCCGTTGATTGGCCTGCTATGTCTGTGCCCCATTGAATAGCCTGCTATGTCGGTGCCTACTTAAAGGGCCGGCTATGTCTGTGACGATTTGCTTGGCTAACCTTTCTGTGTCCATTCGTTTGGCCTGCTGGGCCTATGCCTTCTGACGGGCCTACACTATTGGTACCGAACCCCTTTTGACCATGGGCCTGTGGTAATATCACTGAGGAAAACCCAGTGCGCACCAGTGACATGGAGATAGGCAGGTGTCCAGACAAACACCATTGCCATAGTGTTCAAGAGGACACCAGTATACGGTCGTCTGACTATGGTGGGAAGGGTGAAGGCCCTAAACCTCAGGCCTGAAGGGCAAAGTTCTTATGAAGACCCCGGACACATCCACGGTTTACTCCAAACCGGCGACGGCACATCTCAAAGGAAAACTTCGCACAGACAAGGACCGGTACTCAGACTCCTCCAGAAGAAAGCAGTGTTTTTTCCTTGTCTTTACCAGCTACTCCGTATCTGCCTCCCGGAATCCTTATAGGTTCGGTAGTTTTTTCCTGCGTTAGGTTAGCTCCTGGCCCTGTCCAGTGGGACTCACTTTTCTTACCTTCCGGCCTGCTGCTTGCCTTCTATCCGAGATAGAATCGGTTTATTTTTCTCTTATCTGTTAATTGTTGCTTTTTGTTTTTTCATGACTTCCTTTTCCTTTTCGCTCGGGTCGTCGTGAGGCCTGACTTGGCCTCCTCCGACCTCCCGGGCACTCGTGGATTGCAGAGAACGTCTCCAGCTTTCCTCGGACTACCAACGGTCTACCTGGACCCCGCGCGCGCGCACGGGATCCGGATAGTCGGTTGATAGTTTTTCCATCGTTGTTTCCCAGATTGCCCTCAGCCTTATGCTGCCATTTATAATTGGTGCGCCCTACAGTTTGGTCACCCTGAATCTCTAGGGACTCTAGTTTGCACCACAGGAGGGTGCGGCCCTCCATCACCTCGGTCCGAGTATATTTATTTTCAGGAACAGAGGGCGAACCCTCTCATACAGAACCAGATACTGATTTGTTATTAGAGGGCGCAGCCCCTCACTCGTCCTCGACCAGATACTGGGCTGGATACAGAGGACAGGTTGGGTGAACCCATTCTCATAGAGAGAACCGATCATGGATGTAGACTCTGCTGTTGGTTACTAACAGGTGCGGCCCGCTCAGGCTAACAGCCGGACGCTCTCACGGTATGCGATCACAGTAGTAGAGAGCGGCTCTCTCATAGACTCGAAGCTCTACAGTACCGGCCATTTGTTCATCACACATGCTTGTGCCTGTGCGAGACATTGAGGTCTACATAGAGGGGCGTCCCTCCTGCATTCAATTAGAACTGACATCCACACTATTAACCTCGTTCTAGAGGACAGCCTTGTCATGCAAGAATTACATGTTTAGACTAGATCCCTCTATTTTATCTCCTGTGATGGATCTACTGGAGCCGGACTGCTGTAAATCACGCGAGAAATACTCAGAGGTATAACGGGGGGAGTTATTTACACACACTCCTGGAGATGGTACGGCTAACGGATGGTCCTCCGGTATTATGAGAGTGCAGGTTTTTGGCATGTTCTGCACCATATAATACAGAGATTGCTTTCTGTTTTGGATATCCAGACCATTACGTACAAACTGCACAGACAGTTTCTCCCATGTCAAGATGTCAGGAGATACGGAGACCTTCATGGAGCAAACGGGCACTGCCTTGCTCGGGTAACATGATTAAGGAAGGCCTATTATCCGGTCTGAAGGTAAAACCGTACGTAGGGGTCACAGGATAAGACCAGAAACCCCAGTTGTCTTGACCTCCCCGGTCATTACGACCTTGGGATAAGATGGCAGGACTGCCCCATCTCCTCAGAGCGCATACCTGGTGAACAGGGTTCGGAGATGGTGGGTCCTCCGTCTATACTCTATTTATCCCTCACGGGAGCCGTTTTGATTTAGGATTTGCGCCAACCTACTTTTCGACTACAGTCAAGGAGACCTACGAGACCTTATGGGGATACCTGGTGTACCCCGAATCCTACACAGACATCTTTCACGCTTAGACGGGGACATATCTGGATGGAATTCTGCACTCCGGTTTGCATTTCCCAGAATAGTCGACCACCGTTCCTCCTCATGAGTTCAATTCGGAACCCTGAATGGACGTCCTTTTGGAGTCTTTCCCCTACCGCATCCGAGGATTACACAGTCCACTTGGAATATTGGAATCACTTCGGATACGGCTAGTTTGACCACACTCTGGCGTGCATTAGAAATGTATTCTCGGATGAGACATCTCACCGGGTAGGCCAGGAGGGAACAAAAGATCCTACTTGGTTCTATTGCGATTTGGTGGTGGACTTAGGCGCATTCCTTGAGATTCAAGATCTACCTGCAAGGCCGCGTTGCCGGGTGACCCTGGCACGATCGGTGGAGCAACCTTACACATCAAGAGTTGAGACATGGTGGCAGTGTCTTATCGCGGCCCTAAGTCCGCATATGACTTTCGAAATTTTTTCACTGCAGGGAAATGGCTAATAGGGCGGCTTGTCAGCTCATGGACCAGCTGGTAGGCAACAGGTTGCATCCCCACGTACAATGGATCTGTCAACGGACGTTGTTTTTTCAGTTTTTGGGATACTTCTTCAGCTGGCGTCTCCATCGATCGGTGTATTGTCATCTATCGCAGTTGGAAAGTCCATTTAGGATTGCTCGGGTAGCTCCGAGAATAGGTACCAGCGAAACAAACAGCGTTGGATTTGTTGTCTGAGTGTTGAAACAGCAAATACGAAGCCTCCTGTCATGTTATAAAATTGTAGATTATGCTAGCTTTAGTGTACCTATAATCTTAATTTTATTAATGACAGGAGGCGAGTATTTCCCACCCATTCTTTTCCCACCCTTGTTTTATGTTAAAAAATTGGATTAATCAGGTACGTATGCAACTCTGTTTGTTGTCTCTGCTACCTGTCGCCTGTTCTTCTATCTATTTTTATTTTCATAAGTAGGGTTGGGATATCTTCCTTTTAAGGTAATTTTGGTTGTTACATTGGGTGCACACATGTTTATTCAGAATACTTTTTCATTGGATAATCAACCTGTTTGGTTCTGTTTTTTACTCTCATTTCAGTTTACAGTCCATCAACACTATCTGGTTTGGCAGTTCTTCTCGGATGGTGGACATCGTTGTATTCATCGTATCTAGGACTTAGTTTCTCCCCATTATGTTTTCTGCTTTTTGTTCTGTTTTTGTCGCAGCTTGAAAGAGGAAATGATGCGTGAGGAGGGAGAGTTTTATAGTACCTAACTTTTTTCTGATTGGTTGTTTTTCTGTGCTGCTGTGGAGTTCTAGTAAAGAGAGACTTAAGCAAATACTCGCCTCCTGTCATTAATAAAATTAAGATTATAGGTACACTAAAGCTAGCATAATTCAAGGATTTTACAATTATCATGACGGAAAGTCATGATTTTATTAAAGACACGGAGGCGAGTATTATGCTGCACTCTTTCTTTATTTCCCTCAGCAGCAAAGAAACATTATTGAAAAAAAACATTAAAACAGGTCTGCCTTCCAACAGGCAATGTCCGCCTAGCAACATGATCATCCAATCAGTGACATCCTTTCTCTATAGCTGGCTGAGTGTTGATGACCATTTCCTCTTTCTTTCTTGCGACTCCCGAAGAAACTCAAAACTCGGAACAGGAAAACCAGAGTAAACCAAACGATTCTTAACAGGGCATGTGATTCCAGTAGGTCTTTAAGCCAGGTCACGCTAAAGAAACAAGAGAAATATGGTAATTTCTTGAAAGTTATGGGTTGACCGCATATATATTGATCTAAATGTCTGAGTAAACAGTGATAACCTTTCATAACAGTAGTAAGAGGCAACTACTAATCTGAGGACCATAGAGGTAATAAAGTCCCATCATTATATATTGCTCTAGAGCGATGTAAAAATGTGATACCATCACTACCGCCAAGTCGAACTTACCTTGGAGAGGTCTTAGTCTTTGAAAACTTACCTCGACCCACCACTGAGCCGTCCGCGGGTGGGTGGGTGGGATAATACTCGCCTCCGTGTCTTTAATAAAATCATGACTTTCCGTCATGATAATTGTAAAATCCTTGAATTTTATTAAAGACCCGGAGGCTCCTATTATGCTATTTTAAAGCTGTGAAATCACGGCTTCTGCGAAATGTTGGATAGGTTTGAAATAGAAGTTACGGAAAGTAGATTCTGCGGACCAATCAGCCGCCTTCAGTATATCTTCCAGGCGACAACCCGCCATAGAGGCTTTGGAGGCCATGGCACCGCGAACTGAGTGAGGTGAGAATATGGAGGTATCAATACCTGCCAAAGACATGATCCATTTGACCCAGCGGGCCAAGGTAGGAGAGGATACCGGAGCATGCGGTTTACGGAAGGAGATGAAGAGTTGGGGGTTCGACTCAATCCGGAGGGGTGCAGTACGAGCTTCGTACGCCCTAAGACATGTAACTGGGCAGAGGATCGGTGTCGCGGGAAACGCTGGATACAGGACCGATCTGGAGGACGATTTTGTCCTCCGTGAGATGTCAAAGACGACTCCTTCTGGGGTGAAGGATCGGGCATTGACATCAAGAGCTCGAACGTCTGATACTCTTTTGCAAGAGACTAGACATAACAGCATCACTAGTTTAGCTGAGATTTGTTTTAAGGATAGAGACTCGTTGTCTGGCCACCTAGTCAGGAAAGTTAGTACCAGGGAGACGTCCCATAGGGAGGAATAGCGAGGTAAAGGTGGCCTAGCGAAGCGGATGCCTCTTAGGAGGCGACATATTAAGGGATGTCGTCCTATTGGAACCCCGTCAATGCCGGTATGGCCGGCTGAGATAGCTGATCGGTAGAGGTTTACCGTTCTGTATGCTTTCCCGTTATCATAGAGGGAGGTCAAGAATTGCAGGACAGTTGTCACAGGAGTTGATAGGGGATCCACACCCCGTGCCACGCACCAACCATCCCATGTGCGCCAAGCAGACTTGTAAGACTGTCTCGTGCCGGGTGCCCATGCGCCCTCGAGAAGTCGTAGAGTCGATTGCGAAACTCCTTCGATTGACCAGGGTCCCCGGAAATCAGCCATGCCATGAGGCGGAGGAGGCCCTGAAGTATCAGGGGGTGGGGATTCCCTTCGGGGTCCCGGAGGAGAGATTGGGTGTCCGGGAGGAGACGTGGAGGGTCTATGGCCATCTCCAGCAGAGGCGGAAACCAAGGTTGTGCCGGCCATAGGGGGGTTATTAGAACCATGTCGCCCAAGTGGCGCCGTAGGTGGAGGAGGCAACGAGGGATAAGGGCAAATGGAGGGAATGCATAGTTCCTGGTTGTTGACCAGTCTTGTGAGAATGCATTCGTAGCCGTTGCCGTGGGGTCCGGCCTCCAACTGAAGAAGGTCGGAAGTTGGGCGTTCAAGCGAGAGGCAAATAAGTCTATTGCCAGAGGACCCCACAGATCCCAAATGCGTTGGAAGATTTGGGGATCGAGGTGCCAGTCGCTGGAGTCCCGCAGGTGACGGGAGTACCAATCTGCCGTAGTGTTGTATGACCCTGGCAAATATTCCGCCTTGACCGTCATGTTGTGTTGCAGACAGAACTGCCAAAAATCTCGAGCCAAATTCGCTAGAACTTTGGATCTTGTGCCACCAAGGTGGTTGATATAACGGACAGCCGATATGTTGTCCATCTTCAGTAGGATTGAACACTGGGACAGTGTTGGGGAGAGGCTGCGAATCGCAAAGGATCCCGCTAGGAGTTCCAAGCAATTTATGTGGAGCCTGGATTCCGCTTCTGACCAGCGTCCGCCTGTGGAGGTATCTCCGCAGCGTGCGCCCCAACCGTAAGAACTCGCGTCCGATTCGATGACTATATCTGGGGCTGAGCCGAAGATGGCTCTGCCGTTCCACGCCTCCATGTGTAGGAGCCACCATTGGAGTTCTTTCTTCGCTTCCGCGTCTAGAGTCAGAGTATCCTCGTATGAGGCACCGCCTCTGAGGTGTGACGCTTGTAAGCGTTGTAGGGCTCTGTAATGAAGGGGGCCCGGAAATATGGCCTGTATGGAGGCCGCTAGAAGCCCAATCACTCTGGCCAGGTGTTTGAGCGATATTTGAGGAAAGGTAAGCACACGTCTTATCTCTTTCTTGATATTTCTCATCTTGGAGGCTGGTAAAAGCAATGTTTGCGTTTCTGAGTCCACCAAGAGTCCTAGGAACTCTATTTGTTGAGTGGGGGCCAGGATGGACTTTTCCCAATTGATTATGAAGCCCAAATTCTGTAGCAAGGTTGTGGTCCAACCGAGGTGAGTATGGAGTAATGGTATTGACTGGGATAGCAGCAGGATGTCGTCTAAGTATATGATTAGACGAATCCCCCGACTGCGTAGGAGCGCGATAACGGGCTTCATGAGCTTGGTGAAACACCAAGGTGCGGAAGAGAGACCGAAGGGAAGGCAGCGGAACCGCCATTTTCTTCCCTGCCATATGAATTGCAGGAAGTTTTGGTGTGCTTGCGCAATGGGTACTGTAAGATAAGCGTCTCTTAGGTCGAGTTTGACCATCCAGTCCGCTGGTTGGAGCAAATCCCGTAGGCAATGGATGCCTTCCATCTTGAAATGATGGTAGGCTACATAGGTGTTTAAATGTTTGAGGTTGATAACTGGGCGGGATCCGCCCCCTTTTTTGGGGACAATGAATAAATTGCTCACAAATCCCGGGGTACACATTGGGATTTCTTGGATAGCACCCTTGAGTGCCAAGTCTAGAATTTCCTCGGAAACGAGGGTCGTGTCTATTTGGGAAAAAGCAATCTCCCTGGGTGGGGAGAGCTGAGTGGGCAGGGATACAAAATCTATGAGATATCCTTGGACTGCCCTGAGAATCCAAACATCTGATGTAATTTGGGCCCATACATGGGAAAAATGTGTGAGTCTGCCCCCTATCAATACATGTGAAGAAAATTGAGAAGGGTAGCTTACCGTAAGGACGTCTTCCGGAAGGAGCGCCTCGTGCACCTCTCGACAACCAAGGTCTACCTCGTTGGGGAAAGAAGGTTGGAGCGGGCCTCTGGTCGTGGAAGGGGGTTCTCCCCATATAGGAGCCTCGGTTCGGGCGCGAACCTCTACTGAGTCTGCCGGACAGACGGCCCCTTGCTCTGCCGGCCCCACCAAAAACCTTTGGGTGGAACACCCTTTTTAGATTAGTTTGTGCCTTGTCCAAGGCTGTGAATGTCTGGACATAAGAGCCCAGGTCTTTTACAAAAGATTCTCCAAAAAGATACCCTTTTGCTTGGGCTCCTGGCTCAGTAATGGCCATATTCACCAGTTTAGGTTCTATTTTAATTAGGATAGATTTCCTGCGCTCAGTAGCCAGGGCCGTATTGGCATTGCCTATAAGGCATATCACTCTTTGAATCCAACCTCTAATAGTGAGGCGATCTAAGGCTTCGTCGTGCGCCAAGGATTCCTCTACGGCTTCGAAAATTTTGGTTGCCGGACCCAAAATATCCAAGACTTTATCTTGACAATTATAGAGGGAGAAGTCTAGACCTTTCTTAGGTTTCCAATTGGTTTTACTTAGAAATTGTATGATTTTAGGGTCCACCTGGGGTGTCTTACAGACTTCGTCTGGCACGGTGGGACGTGGGCATTCGGCCCTTAGTTTGTTACGTGTTGCCTTGTCTAAAGGCTTACGGGCTCGAGATGCGATGTATTTCGCCACATGCTCAGCCGGTGACCATTCCGCAGAGCGGGGGTGCCGTAAATCGTCGGGTTCGAATAACGGTTCACCCTGTGGGTCAAGTATTTTACCCTCTTTGTGTATATCAGAACTGGGCATGCCAGTGGTAGCCATTTTAGTGGAGGGATCATGCTCCTTATCCATATCGTACTCCGACTCTAAGTCGGATAAGTCATTAGACTGATCTGAGTCTAGGGTGGGTGCACTCTCCTCATCTGAACTGAGCTCTGACTCAGTATTATCAGGCTGGGTTTTAGCCCACTTCCAGTGTCTAGCCGTTTTTGCCCGGCTAGAGGCTCTCTTGCGCGTTGGCTCAATATTCGCGCCATCCATGACAGGTGTTATACTGTCCATCATTAGTTTGGAGGAGTGCTTAACTTTTGCCAGGGCTTTGCGGCCGAGGCGTGGGGGTTGAGAAACAGGTGGTATCGCGGCTGACATAGCAGGCGGAGGGACCATGAGTTGGGCCTGTAGTAATGCTTGGGTAAAAGATTTGGAGATAGAAGAGGACATAATGTCCATGGCAGATGCCAGGGCTTTGGATACAGAATTGGAAACAGTAGTCTCCATGATGGCCTGGATTTCCTCAGATGCTGGGAAATCCACCTCATCCCCAGGAGTTACAGGGGGAATACCCAAAACAGTGTGAGGATTAGTTTGTGTCCCTGAGGGACCAGGCAAGTCGTTAGAGGACTGCATATTGCTAATAAGGAATAGGCAAAATGATATAAGTAGTTGTTAGAAGTGGTATTGGCAAGGTTAAGTAACCCAGCAAAGGACTATAGAACAGAAAAAACTAGCAACAGGTAGCTGAATATTACTCACTGTAGATTAATAACGAAATTTTTTGAGCAGGAGAAAGGGGGGACCGTCCGCCACAACTCTGGACACCAACTCCGATTCAGGGGACGGAGTGGGCGTGTCACAGATGAAAAGGGCGCGAAAGCGCCGTTTAAATGGCCGCCGGTGAAATTCCGGCTGAATTGAGCGTTTAAAGTGTCACGTTTAGCCGCGAGGCGGCAGAAGATTGTGTGTATAGTTAGTGCTCGGCGGTTGTGGCTGTCTACCGCGCTCGGTAACGAAGATTCCGAGCGCGGACACAGCAGCCGAGCCGCAAGATGGCCGCTGGAGGCGTCCCTGACGGGGAGCGCGTGCGCGGCTGAGTAAGGCAATACCGGGATCCGCGGTGTCGCCGAAAAACCTCCCCAGGAGTTAACTCCTAAGGAGCAACAAATGTACCAAAAACTATGTGAATAGCGTAATACATAAATGGGATTGCCAAATTAAAGTAGTATGTGCCTATCACAGCACACTTCAATAAGGCACAGCAATTAAAGGAAACATTGAATAATATGTAAAATAACACATTTATGTATACCAGCAATCGATGCATTCAATATAAACAAATAGTTTGCAATCATTAACAAATACAGAATTCCCACAGCCAGAGCTGAGAGAGTTGTACTTATCTGAGGGAAAGCAGCAAAGAAAGAGGAAATGGTCATCAACACTCAGCCAGCTATAGAGAAAGGATGTCACTGATTGGATGATCATGTTGCTAGGCGGACATTGCCTGTTGGAAGGCAGACCTGTTTTAATGTTTTTTTTCAATAATGTTTCTTTGCTGCTGAGGGAAATAAAGAAAGAGTGCAGCATAATAGGAGCCTCCGGGTCTTTAATAAAATCTACAATTAACAACAACTCGGGGATCTTGTTGTTCCATAAACAGGGGTGGCTACTGCCAACTAGCCTGGAAATAGCTAGTGCCTTTTTCAGTTTTACTACCTATTTACTTATAGTTTTAGTATACATTTACTAAAAGTGAGAATTGTTGGATAAAGTGAATTTCAAATTTGTGGCCAAAGTAACCTAAAGGTAGAAGCATAGATAGTATAGATAATATTTAGACCTTTAATTTGAAATTTATTTTTAATTCACTTTAAATTGCCAATCCCTTTTCTAATTGTTCACTCTAACCTTCATTGTTATTATCACTCTCCAGAACTAAAAGAAATCCATACTGTACAAAATGATCTGCTGTATTTATAGAGAACTTAGAATGTTCATGCCAAACCTTCACATTCTCAAATAGAAAAAAAAATCAGTGCAGTTCTTCTGCAAAAACTGAATTTGTGATGCAGGAGTTTCCAAAGAAAACCAAACATGGGATGCAAATTTTAGGAGTTCAAGTGAGGATAACATTTTCAGTATTCCCCCAGCCTCATACAATTCTGAGAAAACACAGCTAGATATATGTGATATGGATTCATATGCCTGTTATGTAGCAGTCCACCTAGAAGTACACATTCAACATGCTTGTTTTTTAAAAATTTTAAGAGATCAAGTGTCAACCAAAACTTCCGGATGACAAAAAGTACAAAGGATAAGTTAACGTTTACAATGAAAAGACAAATGTGCTTTGATAATGATTTTTCTATGCGTGCATTACATTTATGAAAAATTAATGATTGTAATATGGCTGACACATCTCTCTCAGATAAGTTAAGGTTACTGCTAATGTATCCATTAGTTTTGCTTCTATCTACTTGTGATTTTTAAAAGATACCTTTTTAAGTTCATTCTGACCTTGAAATGTCTTTGGGTAGAAAACCATGGCACACATCATTCTAATTATCAGTAAACCCAAGAGTGGTTCCTATCTTAGATAATGTGTCTTCAGCGTCTGAAGCAGTCTGCATTAAGACAAAATATTCTTTCTAGGGTCTAATTTTGTAACCTAATTTTTGCATGAAAGCCTGTGGCATCTTCTTTTTGGTGTTGGATAGAGGAGGGATGATGCAGAATATTGATTAAATATTAATATATTAATGTATATTATACAACACGATCCAATGTGTGTTAATTTGCATTCTGGTATTGTGGAATAACATAGCATATTATAATAAAGACATTTTCTGGTACCCATTTTAGAAGTACAGTATACATTATTTTATGTTAATTGACAAAAGAATCTTTGTAGAAAGGTTTGAGAGTGTTTGACCTTCATAATGATGCCAGAGTAAGCTGTCATTGATAGCAGGGCTGTAACAAGTCAGCATTTAACACAGCTAGGTACATTTTAATGACTGGCTGGCACAGTTGTGATCAAAATGTATGAAATACCTTGTGGGTAAAAACAGAAAAGGAAATGGCTTATGATTCTAAATCAGTAATGTAAATTGAGTCTAATTGACCATGTCAGCATTACCAACAGGCACACGTTCCCAGGGCCATCAGTGTTATAATGTGCTGAAGAATAACCCAGAAACACTTCATGCAAGAGATATTGAGATAGCTAAGGCAGGGCCAGTTATGGAAGTTAATGCAGTCACGTTGTGTAAAGCAGTCATATGTTTAAGTAAGTACAGCTAGACAAAGGCAAGAGATACAATCAAAATAAGAGGAGTTCAGTTTGAATAATCAGATGCTATCAGACAAATAACAAAGCTGTAGCACAGCAATGGACTATGCTTGTTTGGAAATGGAGGTAATTGCTGGCACAATTTTAAATGTGTGTACAAGAGCTGATTTAATGAAATATCTCAGTAGGCATACTATGCAGGTACCTGAATCCCAAACAATCGGTGCAGCACCTGAATGACTCACTTGCTCATTGCAAACTTCAGGCACCCACAAGATCATGAAAACATTTTGAGCCATGAAGTTAGATAGCCTTGCATGTTCCTCCATTTACAGGCCCTGTAATGTAATTTGTTTTAAAGGGCTAATGCTGGTTTGACTAACTAAGTGGAAAATCAAGTGTTATTTAAATACCTTTGCACCAATGGACAGTTTTATATACTGGTGGAGCATGACAGTCGAGAAAATGGTTTTGTTAAGCTTATCAGCAGTCATATCACCTGCATCTCAGACCCAGGTAATCTCTTACATTGCTCCTTACATTGACAGTGCATCCCTTCTGCATCCTGTCAATTTAGACTTGGAGTGCTAACTCAAAAACAAAACACTTTGATAAATGTACACCACTGACCTTACATTCCATATGCAAGGGGCACTATGTGAACTTTATCAAAGTGTCCTGTTCAAATAAGGGTGATAAAGATTTAAAAGTGGGACAATCACATGGAAGCCAAGGAACCAGTTGGCACATTCCATTGGTGACTCCTCCACTTTGAATGAACACCTTTAGTTTATTTCTTTGGAGAACCATCTCTTTTTGTGCTCTAGGCTTGTATACATTTTCCATTGTATTTTATGTCTGCTTAATGTGTACTTTGAGCATATCTGCTCTTATGTCTGCTAGCAAGAAATATGTATATGGATACCAAAGGTTTAAAACATTTCTTCAACTGTGATCTCAAGTTCCTAGGGTCATCTTATCTGAATGGTGCTTGTAGGATAGAGATGTGGAAATGGACAATTCCCTCATGATGTCTCAAGTTGTTGATTCTATTCACTTCTTACAAATCATTTTTTGTAAACATCAAAACCTTTCATACATGTGTTCATTCATGTTTGCTTTTGGTACATGACCAGAATACATTGTGTAATTGTATACATTGTTAAGAGAAAACTGGCAGATAAAAAAAAAAAAGAAGGATAACATACATGACTGGCAGGTTTCTATCTGCTCATTGTCATTCAGAGTTTGGTAAACATAGTCAAGATTTTCCTGCCATATCAAAAGGAATGGTGGAACATTAATTCGGGTGTAATTGGATATAAGATGAGCAGGCTGTTAATTAACGGTATTTATGTGTGTTTCTCTTGTCACCACAGTAAAGCTTCTAATGCATAATGTGAATAAAATCAAATATGTGCAAATCCTACTTTTTTCATTTTAGTGATATTAAGACGTTTAAATTCATGCTAAACTCACGTCATTTTATTTATTGTGCTTGACATAATGACAGTAGACTTCAAACATTATAGAGTCGTTCCACTTCTCTTTTGATTACGGAGTAGAATGGCTGAAGAAGTGCAGGAGCAGTGAAATAAGGACCATGCTGTGAGAAAGATGAATGCATAGTAGGAAGAGAGTCATCAGCTTCCATTTCTACCTGTCATACACGGATCTTATTTAGGACTCATAGTGAGACAATTCAATGTCTGAGAAAAGAGCTTGGTCGTGATTTAAAGTTTATTACAGAAAAAGGAAAAACACCCCCACAAACTAGGTAAGAATATTGCAGGTTTAGTTTGTGCTTCAAAATTAGCCAAAACAAAATGAGAATACAGAAAATGGGTAAAAATGCTTGCTCTTTGTGAGTACCAGCCCAGGCATCATACAAGTTGTAAACAAGACCAATCTCGCCACATTGCATTGGAGGAGCCTGGTTGCCCGCCTGCTGCCTTTGGACTATGGCCCTGGGAGATTGGGCCCTTTAAAAACAGTGTTCGGCACCTAAACTATGGTACTATAAACGGACACTTATCTGCACGAACACTGCTGAGCCGTCCGTCTCCTGGTTCCCATTCGTGAGGATGTAGCTGAACAGCCATACCTTCGGTATTTCTATGTGAACTGTGGTAACCCAGATAGCTATGCCATGGAGCCTATTCGTGTGATTAAAGACTTTGGCTCCATGGCGATTAAACTGTATTCGTGTGGTCTAGGTGCCATTCACCTAATAATGTGCACCCAGACCTGAGCAATCTGGGGATGTGTAACATGTCTGTGTTTGGTGTAATAAAAGTGACTTTATATATTTTAAAACATATTCCTGTATTTAGGTCCCCACATGTGTAATGGAGTTTTGTCTTTGACCTGGGAGATAATTGGATTAATTCTCCAATTATCTCCAGGGCAGAAGGGAGGAAGCCAGGATGCATTGTGGGGATGTTTTTTCTGCCAGCCAGGGGGAACAAAAGATACTTTTACTAACTTTTGAACCCCTGGTCTGATCCATGCCATTTTTTTATATGTTGTTCCCCTGAATGGATTGATTGTGGATTTTTATGTGAATGTGATGTATGGTTTTAAAGTTACAGAGTATGTGTGGAAACTGTATTGTTACTGTATGTATAATGGGATTATGTGTCACACTAAGGGGAGGGGATGTGTGGGTTGCACCTGTGATACTATTGGTTATTTTATGCCTCCCCCTGGGTGTGGCCTGTATGTGTACACTTGTAATAAAAGCCAGGCTGGATGTGCCAGTCCAGAGTTCCTGTTTTACCCTCAAAGTGAAGTGTCGTCTCATTATTGGGGGAAGGATTTATTGCATGCTGTTCCATTTGACTGCTAGGAGTGTAAGCCTATTCGTATGGTTCCTATTCAACGGTCTACAGCATTCCTATGCTTGAGAAGATTCATATGCTGCATCGGTTCGTTGATTGTGGTGTCTGCCAGAGTGCTTGGAGTCCTCAGGAAGCGCTAGGAGTATCCATTAACGGAGGTACCCAGTCGGGGTGCCAGGCGATCCGTTACACAAGTTGTGGCTCAGTTCATTACTGAACGAACCTATACATTTTGGATATGAAACTGACCAAACCCTGAAAGACAATATGGAACAAAATGATGGCCCCTGTGAAAATGGCACTTATATTGTTGTGGGTCAGAATGTTGATCTTTGTTATATTCAGAGGAAGCCCAAATTGTTGTTACAAGTGCACTTGGAGAAGCGAGAATTAGACACCAGACACCTTTTGGTATTTAAAATAAGCCTCTGACGTTTTATTCATCAGCTGGGTTTTATACATTAAAAAGTAACTGCTTACATGCAAATACTCTTAGAACAGTAATAGGAAGGGAGTACAAATAAGACATAGGGATGAACGTCATGTACACATAACAAATAAGTTCCAAGGTAAGAATGAACAAAAAGATTAGAGAAGAGACATCTCAGGTGGGGGCTCTCTGCTCCCGGAACTAGACATATATGGTCTTAAGTGTTGTTTAAGCATCAAGCATTTCCTGAGTCCAAGTTAGCAAATTTTAATATAGGATATAATTATATGACACCTATAAGCTATGACGCCTTGGAATCAAGATCAATTCTATCACAATATGAATTACACTAGCTAATACAACAGCAGCTACAATGTCTATGTTGATTTCTCCAGATTGCACTACACCTTTAAATATACAGTTGTGATAAAAAAGTTTGCATACCCTGGCAGAAATTGTGAAACTTTATCATTGATTTTGAAAATATGACTGATCGTGCAAAAGAAATACCTTTTATTGAAGGATAGTGATCATATGAAGCCATTTATTATCACATAGTCCTTTGGCTCATTTTTAAATCATAATGATAACAGAAATTACTCAAATGGCCCTAATCAAAAGTTTACACACCCTTGAATGTTTAGCCTTGTTACAGACACACAAGGTGACACACACAGGTTTAACGACAATTCAAGGTAAAGTACCCACATCTGTGGCTTTTTAAATTGCAATTAGTGTCTGTGTATAAATAGTCAGTGAGTTTGTTAGCGCTCACGTGGATGCACTGAGCAGGTTAGATGCTGAGCCATGAGGAGCAGAAAAGAACTGTCAAAATACCTGCGTAACAAGGTAATGGAACTTTATAAAGATGGAAAAGGATATACAAAGATATCAAAAGCCTTGTAAATGCCTATTCAATCACTTATTAAGAAGTGGAAATGTGGGGATCTTTTGACACCAATCTAAGGTTAGGTAGAATAGTACAATAGTGACTTTCACAGCTAAATAAAGTGCTTTAAGTGCAATTAATATAATTATTTATACAGATAAAGTGAATAAATAAATGAATACACTTCCTTTTAGGATATTAAACCCGAAGATTTCCTCAGCATAATCTTCAAAATTAACCGATATATATAAATGGGGAAAATCCCATTAGGGAAAGAAATGGCACAACATAGTGCAAAACTGTGCGTTTAAAGTGATGAAATATAAGACGAATGGCCACTCACAATTGTAGGATGTTAAATTAGCCTTCAGTGTATTTGTAGATGCAGGTCTGTTGGAGATCTTGAATAATTGGTCTCTCCAAGAAATAGCAAGGTATCCAGTTATAAGGCAACAGAGATTGAATGCACAAAATATATTTATTAACTTACATTGAAGTTGACAGGTATCAGCATAAAATAAATTGTCCTACGCATTTCATCCCATTCAGGGACTTCATCAGAGACTATCCAACAGTTGTAAAACAATTATAAAACAATTATAAAGTGCATACATCCCACCTCCCCCCACAAGTTCTTAAACATCTTCTTTCCGGCTTGTGTGCCTCTTCCGATAGGTTATTTGGATGCCATTCAGGTGTTCTCGATAATCTCTTCTTCACTTCCGTGTTTCGGCTTCCTGATGTCATCACGTGGTAACACCATGTGGTCCACATGTGCGTTCCACTGTTGTATATCCGGATCTTCCGGTAGTGTGAAGCTGCGTTTCACTTGTGTTCCATTCCATTGATCTTCGGTTATTTCAGCTCCAAATATATTCAATGTCCATGAATTCAATTAAATATATATCATAAGATAGAGGGGGGGGGTGGTGTCACATTATTACACAGGTTTATTCAATAAAATTAAAAAAATATATAAAAAATATAAAACAAAAATGTAAAATGAAGAAGTGTGCAATTCTATCTTGCATTCTGTCTTGGTTGCCTTATAACTGGATACCTTGCTATTTCTTGGAGAGACCAATTATTCAAGATCTCCAACAGACCTGCATTTACAAATACACTGAAGGCTAATTTAACATCCTACAATTGTGAGTGGCCATTTGTCTTATATTTCATCACTGTAAACGCACAGTTTTGCACAGTTGTTCCATTTCTTTCCCTACAAGGTTAGGTAGATAAATAAATATTTCTGTTATAACTGAATTGTTCCAGATACAAAGAAAAATCCACAGGTAACCTCAGGAGAAATACAGGCTGCTCTGGAAGAAGATGGTGTGGTTGTTTCAAGAAGTACAATGCAATGATACTTGAACAAAAATGAGCTGCATGGCCGAGTCGCTAAAAATAATCCATTACTGCGCGAATGCCACAAAAAAGCCTGGTTACAATATGCCTGAGAACACCTTGACATGCTTCACAGCTTCGGGCACACTGTAGTTAGGGTGACAAGCACTATGTTTGGAAAGGGGTCAACATAGCCTATAGTGAAAAGAATACCATCCCCACTGTGAAGCATTGTGGTAGCTCACTGATGTTTTGGGGGTGTGTGAGCTCTAAAGGCACCGGTGATCGTGTGAAAATTGATGGCAAGATGAATGCAGCATGTTATCAGAAAATACTGTCATACAATTTGCATTCTTCTGCATGAAGGCCGCGCATGGGACACTTTTGGACTTTCCAGCATGACAATGACCCTAAGTACAAGGCCAAGTTACAGCAGAAAAAGGTGAAGGTTCTGGAGTGGCCATTACAGTCTCCTGACCTTAATATTATCAAGCCACTGAGGGGAGATCTCAAATGTGTGGTTCGTGCAAGACGACCAAAGACTTTGCATGACCTGGAGGTATTTTGCCAAGACGAATGGGCAACTATATCAGCTGTGCAAATTAGGGGCCTCATAGACAACTATTAAAAAGACTGCACGCTGTCATTGATGCTAAAGGGAGCAATACACAGTATTAAGAACTAAGTGTATGCAGACTATTGAACAGTGGTCATTTCATTTTTTTCTTTGTTGCCATGTTTTGTTTTATGATTGTACCATTCTGTTATAACCTACAGTTGAATATGAAGCCCATAAGAAATAAAAAAATAAATATGTTTTGTCTGCTCACTCATGTTTTCTTTTAAAATGGTACATTTATTACCAATTCTCCAAGGGTATGAAAACTTTTGAGCCCAACTGTACAATGTGCAGTGAATATTGAAATGGAAAACCAATAAATGAAAGTAAGCTACAGCGCTCCACTTTCATGGTTTGGATCTTCCATTTATTGGTTTTTAATGTCTATATTCACTACAAGTAATAGAGAATATGTCATCTTGAAACTCTATGTGGCTCTAGGCAAACTTATAAAGATTTGTTATAAGGTTAACCAACCTTGTAACAAATCTTTATAAGTTTGCCCAGTAATCCAGAAAGCATAGTGCTATTAATATATATGATTATGTTACTTCAAGACATATTGATTGCACATATAATGACATTAGACTCTTTTCACTGGCAGCAGATATATTTATTAGAATTTCTTGTATTTTTACTCTTAAAATGTCCAAACGACCTGGCATGTTCACCTTTTTCATTGAATATATACGACCAAGACTTCCATGTCTGTGTCATAGTTCCCATATTACTATACTTTAATTATAAAGTACCAACACATTCTCCAGCATTGTACATGAGTACAATTCTTACAAGTAAAAAGACAATGGTACAATACATTTGAGACAATACAAAATTTGACAAACAAATACAGGAAAAGTTTAGGGCCATATTCCCATGGAAACTTACAATCTAGATGTCAGGATCCTATCCTGAAAACAAATAATGTTCCTTTTTTCCCGTTTTATTTTTCTTCAATATCAGTTGTCACAACTAATGGCCTCCCTAGCCATTAAGCAAAGCACAGTCACCCACACCTCCCTAAACCTATCTTCTGAATGTGCAGTAAAAGGTCACACCCAATGTAACGGCACCCCCAGGCATAAAGGGGGTTAAAATCCGTTTAGGCGATATTCCCCTTTCAGATATAAAGGCAGCTACTGTAGAACACCAAACTCCTGAATTGAATACAAGTGAATGCACCAAACTCCCGAACTGCATACAAGGGAATAAGGTAGCACTCCAAACTCCCGAACCAAAACCTCACGAATAGCTGCTAGCAGACAAACAGGAAAAGCTCCCAAGCGGCTTACACTCCTGGCAATCAGTCTCTATCAGCATACAGTGAATCCCCCAAGAACGAGACAAGGCTCCGTGTTGAGGGTCAAGCAGTGGTCTGTTTATTCAGGGCTACCCACCCAGTATTTATGCAGGTCTCCCACCTGGTGGACACTCCCCTAGGGGACCAGATGGAAGACTGTAACACAGACAGACATGTATCACATTTCAGACATACAGAAGTACAACATCACCACAATGCATCCTAATTTCCCTCCCTCTATCCTGGAGATAATTGAGAAGTAATTCAATTATCTCCCAGGACAGAGGCAAACTCCATTATACACGTGGGGACCCAAATACAGTAAAATACATTAAAACATATAATATTACATTTTATACATAAAACACAGACATGTCACATATCCCCAGATAGCTGGGATCTGAGCGCACAAAACTACCAAAAGCGCTCAGATCCTATTCACACAGTTCAATTGCCATGGAGCCAGAGTCTTTAATTACACGAATTGGCTCCATGGCATAGCTATCTGGGTTAACACATTCACATATACAAACTACCGAATTAACCGGTGTTCGGCTAAATTGAACGAATAGGAACCAGGGGGCTGGAGGCTCAGCGGTGCCTGCACGTAAAAGTGTCTGCTTTTAGTGCACTGATTCCGGTCTGAGCACCGCAGGCCGTTCAGGGAGCTCCATAACACCGCCACCTAGCAGCCGCTAAGTGTAATCGCGTCCACCCAGTAACAGTCAATTAAGCTGCGGTTAACCGCAGCTACTGGGTGGTCAATTGACTGCACACGCCAGCTTCTGTGTGGCCAATTAACAGCGCCTGCCGGCTCCCCACGGCTCTGGGGAGGCTAACAGAAGGCGGTTCATGCGGTAGACAGAATCTACCAAACGGCTGTGCAGAAAGGCATGAATAAACCTTTCTGCACAGTAAAATGAATCGTTTAACTGCCGGTCCATAGTCCAAAGGCAGCAGGCGGGCAACCAGGCTTCTCCAATGCAATGTGGCGAGATTGTTCTCATCACACCCAACTAAAGGAGTTTCCTTTACATTGAGAGAAGTTATTGTTCTTAACCTGGCAAGTCTTCTGCTCCTGGCTCTTACTGAAGAAAACCTGCTCAACTCTTACTTACTTTGAACCATCCTGATCTACTCTGCAATCCTGATTTATTCAAACCAACCTGCTTCATTTCATTCTGGACTTTGATACCTTTATTGCTTTGTTACTACCTACTGTTCTCCTACCTAAAACAACACAACCTTCCCGGTTATTACAGACTATCCTATTGTTTGCAAATATTCTGAAAGACCCTATTTATTTATTTATTTATTTTGTGTGGGGTAATAGGTTGCAGGACCACTGGGTCCACACCACTGCGGATTATAACCGTATGCCATACTTGATCACTGGTTTCCCAGGATGGTTAGGAGGGTAAATGTCTATAAAATGGATGTGTTTGTTGCCCTATCATGGCCCCTGGAAAGGCGGTTAAGTGATAAAACATAAGCATTTGCAATGGATAAATTCCACAGCTAGGTAATGACATATCAACCATCATATAGCATGCGCATCTAATCAAGCTGCGCAATCATAGAGCTACTGAAGCTTAAGGGGCCGGTCGGAGAAATGGGAGAGCGGCCGTCTCACCCCAGCTCAAGCTCAAGCCTCAGTCCCCTAATCTGGGTAATACAGCTTTAAACAGGCTTGTGTTAGGTATCCCTAGAATCACCAGCTTCAGCTTAGCAGGGTGAGTACCTAGTATGGTCAGACTTAGTGTGTGACCCGCAGTTAGCCACGGATTGTAGGTAGCAGAAGCAAGAGCTCAGACAATACACGTCTGTTCCGTCCAGCAGTCAGGCCCTGCCCCCAAAAGACCCTAATTATAACTATCTGAACCTGCAGTTTTGATTTCAAACCAAAGAGGCTGATCACCCCAATTGCTAACTTAACCTGTATTACTTTATCCTTTATGCTCCTGTTTAGTTCTATCTAATTGTATCCCTGTTACCTGTTACCTTAAACCTGCTTAGGGCATATTGCCTAAACCTTGACTTCTGTTCCTTCTGTTAACTCTAATCTACAATTCAATTTATAGGTTCATCTTCTTCCTCCAGCCTATAATTTCACTTACAGGATTTCCTGTTCCGTTATAATCCTGTTTTAGACTTATTGCCTAAACCAGGGGTAGTCAACCTTTTACTACCTACCGCCCACTTTTGCATCTTTGTGGATGGTAAAATTTCCTTACTGCCCACCAGTGCTGCAGTATCTAATTAAAAAAAAAAAATTAGGTAGGAGGATTTTTTAAAAAAATATTTACTTAAATTGATCTATTTTCCTTTTTTTATATTTTCCTTTTTTTTTTAATGTGTGTCTGTGAGGTGATGTGTGTGTGAAGGGTGCTGTGTGTGTTTGTATGTGAAGGGTGTAGTGTGTATGAAGGTAACGGTGCGTGTGTGAGGGGGCAGCACATGTGTTTGTGAGGGGTGTAGTGTGTGTTTGTGTGTGAAGGGTGCATAGGCAGTGGCGTACACACCGGGGTCACGGCTGCGACTGGGCCCGGCCCACCAGGGGGCCCGGCCGCCCTGCGACCCAGGTATGTACCCACTGGGCCAGCCTCTTCTTCTGGGGGCCCATGAGACGGCCACCTCGCCACCTCAGGGCCCCCCGAGGCTGGCCCTTATGTTACCCGGCGGGCAGGCAGGCTGGCGGGCACGCAAGGGAGCACTCTCCCCTGAGTACTTCCTCTTCAGTTCCCTCGCGTGCCACGTAGGGATGCCGGCGCCGGAAGAGGACGTCTTCCGGCGCCGGCATCCCTACGTGGCGCGAGGGAGCTGAAGAGGAAGCACTCAGGGGAGAGTGCTCCCTCGCGCGCCCGCCAGTCTGTCTGCCCACCGGGTTACACCACCGGACCCCAGGGAATCCCCTCAGCACTCCCACAGGTAAGGAGGCTGGGGGGATTAAATGTTTAAAAAAAATGAGAGTATGTGTGTTAGTGTGTGTGTGTTAGTGTTAGAGTGTGTGTGTGTGTGTGTTAGTGTTAGAGTGTGTGTGTGTTAGAGTGTGTGTTAGTGTGTGTTAGTGTTAGATTGTGTCAGTGAGTGTGTTACTGTGTGTGTCTGTTACTGAGTGTGTTAGTTTGTGTGCGTCTGTTAGTGAGTGTGTGTTTTGTAAGTGAGTGTGTGTCTATCTGTCAGTGAGTGTGTATGTATGTCTGTCACTGAGTGTGTGTCTGTCAATAAATGTGTGTGTCTGTTAGCTAGTGTGTATGCGTCTGTTCGTGAGAGTGTGTGTGTGTCTTAAGCACTTACCTTTCTCCAGCGCCGCACTCCCTTGGCGCTGGGGATCTCTCCAACCCGGTCCGCCTCTCAGCTCCATATGCGCATGCGTGGCATTACTCAATGCTTTCCTATGGACATTCAGCGTCTTCTCACTGTGATTTTCACAGTAAGAATCGCGGAAGCTCCTCTAGAGGCTGGATTATCCCTCAGTGAAACATAGCAGTTTCTCTGAAACTGCTATGTTTTCAGCTGCAGGGTTAAAATTAGAGGGACCTGGCACCCAGACCACTTCATTGAGCTGATGTGATCTGGGTGTCTGTAGAGGTCCTTTAAGTGTATGTGTATCTGCATGCACTGGCGTACATACCGCGGTTACAGGGGTTGCAGCCCTGCGACCCCTGCGACCAGGTGCCCGCCGCCATGTGTTGCAGCCCCAGCCCGCGTAGAGGGTGAGGCCCACGGATCAGTTTTCGCACCTGGGCCCCATGGGTTGTGTGTACACCAGTGTGCATAGGGTCTATGCTGTGTGTAGGTGGGTGACATGTGAAAATCTATATTAATGTCTACCCCTCCCTTCTTCTTACCTTTTACCAGGGAGGGGGGGGGCATAATGCTGCCTTCCTGCTGGTCCAGTGTTGGCCTGTTCACTCCTCCGGCTGCAGGCTGACTCTCCTGCCCTCCTGCAGGATAACGAATGGAAACGCTCCAACCAGCCTGCTCACGGGAGGAACACTGAGCCTTCCAGTCCCTTCCCTCCCTCTTCTGAACTAAGTGCCAGTGGGCTGGTGAGAGAGATCTTTGATCTCTGCATCAGCCCGAAAGGGCATACAGCAAGGCTGGCTCTGCTTGGGATGGCAGAGGAGATGAAAGGATCCCATTGTGGCCCACTGGACATTTTCTGCAGAACCCACCACCGCCCACCTGAATCCCAAACTGCCCACTAGTGGGTGGTAGGGACCAGGTTGACTACCCCTTGCCTATACTCTTGTTTTCTGTTATCCCTTAATATACTTACCTGTAACTCCATTCATAGGTTCTATCTTCTCCCTTTTGTCTTTATTTCCTCTTCACTATAAATCCTGTTACTCGTCATGTTTTTCTTATTTAACCATGTCTAAACACTCAAATAAAGAACCTCAAGTAAACCCCGGCATAAGTCTCTTGTCTGACCTGATCAGAACCATGACACTAGATATCCACTTTTAGTCCAGGCTTATTGACAAGGCTGAGATAAAAAGAGAAGACGTGACAGAGAGATGACTATTTGGTAGTTTTATTATGTCTAATTTGTGAATGTTGTGCTTTGCAGAACATGATACAGTTTTGTTAAGATATGCATGATATACACTTAGTGTCACCTCTGGCATGTCTTGCTAATGTCTCTCTTTAAGTTACTTATATTACCTGAGCCCAAGGAAAAAGAAACACGCATAAATGTCATGTTGGTGATGAATTGCCTCTTTGGGTTTTAAAGCCTTCTTGGATACCTTATTCATTCAGGTGATTTGATTCAATATATCCTTCACTTCCCAGTGAGCAATGACGCTGTCTTCAAATACATTATGAGATATGAACCAAAGGAACAACACTTTGCGTTGGTAACAGTATAATGAGCATATAGGAGGAGTAGTCAGTACATATAAATATATGTGTGCATTGTGTAATATAAGATGAAAGACATTGTGATGATGTGAATAATTGTAACATGTGTACATAAATACTAAATAACAAATATATCTGCCATGCAAGCTGGGTATATCAACTAGGTAATGCTCACCTGTCAATAACATGAGTTAAAAAATTTTTTATATTTCCAATAGAGTGACAGGAAGATATAATGAATATAAATAGTAAACTCTCAAGATATGTTAGATACATTTGATTAAGAATATAATTTATTAAAATAAATTAAAAACAAATTTAATAAGCTATGTGGTAGCCACCTGCAATTGCATTGATGATCAAGTAACAAATCTGCATTTATTCAAATGTACGTTGTTTCATAAAATTGCAACAATGTATAATACCTAAATAATGACTATATCAAGCCTAAGGAAATGCAAGGATCAAGGCACCAAGTCAATAAGCACTATAAATGTAATACTTAGATGGCAAGTTTCCTAAGAATAGGTCCCAATTTGTATGTCCGAAGGCTACATAGTACAAGATTGAAATGTTAAGTGGAACAGCGTCCCTTTACAGGTATTCGTCAAGAAGCGTTATCTGCATATGCTCTCACGGGACCTGCCATATTCACATTGACTCCATACAAGTCCAATAACACTTCCGGCCCTGCCTCCTACAATGGTGAAAAGGTAATACCCATTGGTGCTTTCCACACTAACGATGGACCGGTAACTGTTTGCGTTCAAACTGTAATCAAAATGAACTTCCATAAAAGGCACGTTCCATCACAAAGAGCAAACCATAGAGTGCCATCTGCTATAAAACTTATATCAGTTCCTGGTCAACGCATTTTGTCCTATTCACAAGACTTTATCAAGACCCTAGTATATGTATATATCTACTTATAAGCAGGGCCGGCCTTAGGCAATTAGGTGACCCCCCCCCCCCCAGGCTTACACCTTCCTCCATGTTTGTGTGTGTGTGTATAGGGGTGTAATGTTTTTATAGGGGATTTATTAAACTAATAATTTAAAAACAAATATTCATTCCCCCTTTCCTGTTACCTTGCAGTGAGGGGGGAATGTTGATCTCTGGTGTTCCAGTGTGCTGGGAATCTGGTCTGCACTCTTCACCAGGTGCAGACTATGAGTAACTGTCTCGTTAGCTCAGGCATTTACAGTGTCAAGAAAAAGTGTAGAGTAGGTTAGCGCTAATAATATATAAAGGAGGCAGCAACCTTACAGAGGGTCACCCTCTAACCCTCTGGGATAAGGATGTACAGGAAAAAAGGGGAGAAAAGGCTGCGCCAAGAGATACAATAAAATAAGTCCCAATAAAAATATAAATAGGATATATATATAAATATATATAAAAGTCAATATAAAAAGGAGGATAAATGTCTATGTTGCGCTGGTGTTCTCTCTTCTTATGATGCTTTGGATCCTCCCGTGATATGTAAAATATAAAAGGGAAAAGGACCAATGGTGCAGATTGTGGGGTACGTGGAAAATGAAGAATAAAGATGTAATAAACTCACATTTATATGAGCTATAACCAGCTCAGGTGGAATGGGCGTTCTGCAGTATAATCCCTGCTAGTAGGATATCAGGAAATTCTGATCCACTGGTGCTGTCCAATTCTCAGGAGAAGGGAGAAAAATATATAACAGATAGTGCTCTCTGAAGATAAGATGTGGTATATACAAAACAAAATAAATATACTCACAGTATACAGTGCAGATGACACTGCACTTGAGATATGGCGTGGGTGGTATAATCCCCACCTTAGGATATATAAAATGCCAGGAAAGGATAATATAAAATTGGAGTGATAAAAATATATATAATAAAAATATGAATGGCACAGAGATAAAGCCAAACGTAATTTATTATTAAAAGTATACAATAAAATCCATTAACGCGTTTCACCTCAAGGGTTTTATCAAAATGGAATAACATTTAAAACCTGGCAAGAATAAAATATATATAGGTGCACTGTTACTTTAAAAACGGCGCCAAACATAGCATCAATTAACATTAGCCAATCACAGTTAGGCATAATACATATGAAGGATACAGCTTATAATACTATTAAGAATAGGTATATTCTAAAAGTTTGGTGTGTGCCAGACATAATAGGCAGAAGAAAAATGGAAAACGAAGGTATATAGCTTGTATAATATTAGATTGTATTTACACTCTAGTGTGTGGGGTTGTGGGAGATGTAGTCCGCTGGCCATGTGTCAGTTCAGATCCAATGAGCATCCTGGGCGGGGCTTGCGCGCGTCACATGGTCCGCATCACACAAAGACAGTGTGATGCAGGAGTCATGTGATCGCCGCTGAGGAGCTTGGGAGATGTAGTTAGAGAACCCGAAATGGGTTTTTAAATAGAAATAGCTAGCTTAGGAATATGTAATGTCAGCAAGAGGATGCATGGCAACAGATAGCCAAATTTAAAATTAATACAAGGGTAACATATAAAAATTAACTTGGTATTAACAGGCATAAACAGTATATATGGTGATAATCTTATTAGTATTAGATATGTGTACCATAGCAGCATAGGTGGTATTCATCACATTAGTGCAAGGTGAACTAGCAGCATAATGTTCCATTATAGGAAATAAGATAAATATAAAATGTCTTAGAGGGCAACACTTGCTTAAAACCATATGTAGAAGCATATATATATATACAGACAAGTAGAAATTGAATAATAAAATGAAAATAAAAATATCGATAAGAATATCTATTCTGCTTGGTGGTCATATTGGGGGTATCCCAGACCATAATGCCGTAGGTGACAACTATGACTAGGATAGCCCCCAAATGACCACAATAGAAGAATTAAACCACATATTTATTAAAAGATTTTTAAACCATTTTAAAATTATAAAAAGTTAAATAAATCAAAGTCTGCATTTAAACCTTTGGGGGCTAGGGTCTGTAGGTTGAATACCCATTCCATCTCGTTTCTGCCTAAGATATTTTTAAGATTTCCCCCTCTCCAGGGAATTTTACATTTTTTTATACCCATGCAATTAAGAAGTTTGGGGTCCCGATTATGTATTTCAAAATGTTTTGATACGGAATGATTAGCATATCCATTTTTTATATTGCGACAGTGTTCTGCTAATCTTGTTTTCAGGCATCTGGTTGTCATACCAACGTATTGGAGGCCACATGGGCACTCCAATAGGTAAATAACATTAGTGGTATGACATGTAATAAAGTCTCTAATAGTATAACTCTTATTAGTTGTATTTGATTTAAAACTAGTGATTTTGGACTGGGTAGTGGGATTAGTACTTTTACATACGACACAGCGTTTGCACTTATAAAAACCCGTCATCCCGTTTAAAAAAGTAGATTGTGTTTCTTTTACTTCTCTGGTGTAATTATTGGTTAAAATTGATCTAAAATTTGGTGCACCTCTAAAAACAATTTTGGGCTGTATTGGTAATATTTCTTTAAGGAGGTCATCTTGTTTTAAAAGATGCCAGTGTCTCTTAATCGTTTTTTTGATAAAGCCGCTTTTATTGTTAAAATTAAAAATTATGGGAAGAGTAGGGGCTTTAGAGGAGTCTTTTTCTTTATAGGTTAAGAGATTTTCTCTAGGTTTACTTTTTACTGTTGTTATAATGTTCTCCAGTTTTGTGGGTGAGTAGTTCTTCTCAATGAATTGATTTTTTAAAAGCAGTGATTGTTCGTTAAAATCATTGATAAGAGAGCAATTCCTTCGCATTCTTAAAAATTGGCTTTTAGGGGCGCTCTCAAGCCATGGTTTATAGTGACAGCTCGACTGGTCGATCGCTGTGTTGGTACATACCTTTTTAAAAAATGTTTTTGTATGTACCACCCCTTGTTTAATAAAAATGCTTAGGTCTAAAAAATTGATTAAATCTCTACTATATTCGTGTGTTAAAACAATCCCTCTATTATTTGAGTTGAGGTGTGAAATAAAAGCATTGAGTGAGTCCTCAGAACCTCTCCATATAAAAAACAAGTCATCAATGTATCTAAAATAGGTGACCAGGTTCTGCTCCCACCTATGCTGCCCCCAAATGGCACTGGATTCCCAGTCCGCCATGAAGAGGTTGGCATAGCTGAGAGCGAACCTGGTCCCCATCGCTGTGCCTCTCTTCTGAAGGTAAAATGAGTTAAAAAACCAGAAATAGTTATTGTTTAAAATAATATCAATGCCTTCTATAATAAAATCAATTTGAGTATCTGGAACTCTTTTTTCGTTAGAGAGCATGGATCTAACGGCATTACAACCTAATTCATGCGGGATTATAGTGTATAGGGAGGTAACGTCACATGTCACAAGTAAAAAGTCTTGTTCCCAGTAAAATCCATTTAAAAAATTAAGTAGTGTCATAGAGTCCTTCAGATAAGACTTCATAAGTTTCACAGTCGGTTGTAGTAGAGTGTCGATGTACTGAGATAAGTTACATAAGGGGGATCTTATCCCTGACACTATGGGTCTACCTGGGGGGTTTTGGGCATCTTTATGTATCTTAGGCAGAAAGTAAATTACGGGAATTCGGGGATTTCTGATGGATATATAGTCAAACTCTTTTTTGTTTAGAATATTTTTATCTAGCCCCTTTTGTAAGAAGGTATTAAGTTTTTGTTGTATACAGGGCGTTGGGTCTTCAGATAATTTCTTATATACATCAGTGTCATTTAGTTGCCTATAGGCTTCTTGTATATACATGGCACTTGATTGAATGACCAGACCCCCACCTTTATCTGCAGGTTTAATAACAATGTCTAAATCATCTTGTAGTTCTTTCATTGCTGTTATCTCTACTTTATTTAAATTTTGGGTATCGTATTTGCTATATTTGATTTTTTCAAAATCTCTTAATACGGATTTTTCAAACATTATAAGAGGAGCTGACTTAAAATTGTAGGGATAAAAAGTAGATTGTGGTTTAAGATCTGTGCTGATAACTGTAGGTTGGTCTGTAGGCAGTGAGAGGGGAGGAGAAGCGGGATTAGTGGTAATATTTTGTGACTTATAGAATCTTTTTAATGTGGCTTTGCGTGTGAATTTATTTACGTCTAAAAATGCCTGAAATGGCTTAAAAGAATTGGTCGGGGCATATTTTAGCCCTTTGCTTAAAACAGAGATTTGTGCTGCACTTAAAATTTTTTGTGATAGATTAAAAATACCAGTATCTGACTCTTTGGGGATAGTTATTGTCTTTCTACTCTCTCTAGTCTCTCTTTTTTGTTGTCTTCTGCCACTTCGTTTGCCTCTGGACTTAGGGGTCTTTTTTTGGTCCTTGTTGGGTATGGTGTGTTGGTGAAGGTGTGTGGATGTGTTTGAATCTCTAAAAAATGATCGTCATTGTCTATTTCAGAATCAATGGATAACAGTTGGTACCTATTGGTATGTACAATAGGGGTCTCAGAGTGATTTTTGTAGTAGTGGTTAGGTTTGTGGGTTTGATGTGAGTGATTGTGGGCATCTGGGCTACGTGCATGGTAGTAGTTGTGACGAGAGGCATAGTGAGTAGAGGTATTGTTAGTAACTCTACGTGGTTGGTAGGGTGCTGGTTGGTGGTATGAGGGTGCAGGTGCATAGCCAGAGTTATAATTTCTATAGTAAGGTCTTGGCTTATTAGGAGAAAAATTTGTAGGTTTGTGTGACACAGAGTGGTGATTTTTAGGGGCATATGGGGACGTGTGTCGTGTGTTGGATGTAGTTGGTCTTTTGTACTGGTATGGTTCTGTCCTTATATTTGAGGAGGGGTTATCTGACGTATATCTTTTCTTTAGGTGATAAGTCCTAACTTGTCTGTTGGCATAATCTTGTTTGTCCCTTATGTATTTTTTGACTTTGATATGTTTAGTATCAATTTCTATTTTTTCAATTTTACTTTGAATTAAAACTGAATTTTGTTGGTATACATTGCTCTCTGTGAAGGGCAAGAGTTTTTCTTTGAGATCATTAATTTCCCTATCTAGGTTGGACAATTTTTTGCTCTTTTTTTTAATTAGGGTGTCCATGAGGCCAAATGTGCACGTTTCCAGTTTGCTATTCCATTCCTCCATAAATTCTAGATCATCTTGATCTGAGGTAGGTAGTTTCATAAGTCTTAGGCCTCGGGGTGTGATATGTTCGTCAATATATTTTTTAAACGTAGCAATCTCCCATTTGAGTTTAATTTCTACTGTAAGAGCTCTTTCTAGTTTGATAAAAAGTTCTTGTTGGGAGAAGATAGGGGTCCTAACATAAATAGGACTATTAGGTTGGGTAGAAAACACATGGTCTATATCAATAGTGTGGTTGGTTCTATAATCGAAAATAGACATATTAAAAGCAGCTAAAACCAGAGGGATATAGGCAAAATACAAGAAAAAGTGTAGAGTAGGTTAGCGCTAATAATATACAAAGGAGGCAGCAACCTTACAGAGGGTCACCCTCTAACCCTCTGGGATAAGGATGTACAGGAAAAAAGGGGAGAAAAGGCTGCGCCAAGAGATACAATAAAATAAGTCCCAATAAAAATATAATAGGATATATATAAATATATATAAAAGTCAATATAAAAAGGAGGATAAATGTCTATGTTGCGCTGGTGTTCTCTCTTCTTATGATGCTTTGGATCCTCCCGTGATATGTAAAATATAAAAGGGAAAAGGACCAATGGTGCAGATTGTGGGGTACGTGGAAAATGAAGAATAAAGATGTAATAAACTCACATTTATATGAGCTTTAACCAGCTCAGGTGGAATGGGCGTTCTGCAGTATAATCCCTATATTCATATGCCACTAAAAATCACCACTCTGTGTCACACAAACCTACAAATTTTTCTCCTAATAAGCCAAGACCTTACTATAGAAATTATAACTCTGGCTATGCACCTGCACCCTCATACCACCAACCAGCACCCTACCAACCACGTAGAGTTACTAACAATACCTCTACTCACTATGCCTCTCGTCACAACTACTACCATGCACGTAGCCCAGATGCCCACAATCACTCACATCAAACCCACAAACCTAACCACTACTACAAAAATCACTCTGAGACCCCTATTGTACATACCAATAGGTACCAACTGTTATCCATTGATTCTGAAATAGACAATGACGATCATTTTTTAGAGATTCAAACACATCCACACACCTTCACCAACACACCATACCCAACAAGGACCAAAAAAAGACCCCTAAGTCCAGAGGCAAACGAAGTGGCAGAAGACAACAAAAAAGAGAGACTAGAGAGAGTAGAAAGACAATAACTATCCCCAAAGAGTCAGATACTGGTATTTTTAATCTATCACAAAAAATTTTAAGTGCAGCACAAATCTCTGTTTTAAGCAAAGGGCTAAAATATGCCCCGACCAATTCTTTTAAGCCATTTCAGGCATTTTTAGACGTAAATAAATTCACACGCAAAGCCACATTAAAAAGATTCTATAAGTCACAAAATATTACCACTAATCCCGCTTCTCCTCCCCTCTCACTGCCTACAGACCAACCTACAGTTATCAGCACAGATCTTAAACCACAATCTACTTTTTATCCCTACAATTTTAAGTCAGCTCCTCTTATAATGTTTGAAAAATCCGTATTAAGAGATTTTGAAAAAATCAAATATAGCAAATACGATACCCAAAATTTAAATAAAGTAGAGATAACAGCAATGAAAGAACTACAAGATGATTTAGACATTGTTATTAAACCTGCAGATAAAGGTGGGGGTCTGGTCATTCAATCAAGTGCCATGTATATACAAGAAGCCTATAGGCAACTAAATGACACTGATGTATATAAGAAATTATCTGAAGACCCAACGCCCTGTATACAACAAAAACTTAATACCTTCTTACAAAAGGGGCTAGATAAAAATATTCTAAACAAAAAAGAGTTTGACTATATATCCATCAGAAATCCCCGAATTCCCGTAATTTACTTTCTGCCTAAGATACATAAAGATGCCCAAAACCCCCCAGGTAGACCCATAGTGTCAGGGATAAGATCCCCCTTATGTAACTTATCTCAGTACATCGACACTCTACTACAACCGACTGTGAAACTTATGAAGTCTTATCTGAAGGACTCTATGACACTACTTAATTTTTTAAATGGATTTTACTGGGAACAAGACTTTTTACTTGTGACATGTGACGTTACCTCCCTATACACTATAATCCCGCATGAATTAGGTTGTAATGCCGTTAGATCCATGCTCTCTAACGAAAAAAGAGTTCCAGATACTCAAATTGATTTTATTATAGAAGGCATTGATATTATTTTAAACAATAACTATTTCTGGTTTTTTAACTCATTTTACCTTCAGAAGAGAGGCACAGCGATGGGGACCAGGTTCGCTCCCAGCTATGCCAACCTCTTCATGGCGGACTGGGAATCCAGTGCCATTTGGGGGCAGCATAGGTGGGAGCAGAACCTGGTCACCTATTTTAGATACATTGATGACTTGTTTTTTATATGGAGAGGTTCTGAGGACTCACTCAATGCTTTTATTTCACACCTCAACTCAAATAATAGAGGGATTGTTTTAACACACGAATATAGTAGAGATTTAATCAATTTTTTAGACCTAAGCATTTTTATTAAACAAGGGGTGGTACATACAAAAACATTTTTTAAAAAGGTATGTACCAACACAGCGATCGACCAGTCGAGCTGTCACTATAAACCATGGCTTGAGAGCGCCCCTAAAAGCCAATTTTTAAGAATGCGAAGGAATTGCTCTCTTATCAATGATTTTAACGAACAATCACTGCTTTTAAAAAATCAATTCATTGAGAAGAACTACTCACCCACAAAACTGGAGAACATTATAACAACAGTAAAAAGTAAACCTAGAGAAAATCTCTTAACCTATAAAGAAAAAGACTCCTCTAAAGCCCCTACTCTTCCCATAATTTTTAATTTTAACAATAAAAGCGGCTTTATCAAAAAAACGATTAAGAGACACTGGCATCTTTTAAAACAAGATGACCTCCTTAAAGAAATATTACCAATACAGCCCAAAATTGTTTTTAGAGGTGCACCAAATTTTAGATCAATTTTAACCAATAATTACACCAGAGAAGTAAAAGAAACACAATCTACTTTTTTAAACGGGATGACGGGTTTTTATAAGTGCAAACGCTGTGTCGTATGTAAAAGTACTAATCCCACTACCCAGTCCAAAATCACTAGTTTTAAATCAAATACAACTAATAAGAGTTATACTATTAGAGACTTTATTACATGTCATACCACTAATGTTATTTACCTATTGGAGTGCCCATGTGGCCTCCAATACGTTGGTATGACAACCAGATGCCTGAAAACAAGATTAGCAGAACACTGTCGCAATATAAAAAATGGATATGCTAATCATTCCGTATCAAAACATTTTGAAATACATAATCGGGACCCCAAACTTCTTAATTGCATGGGTATAAAAAAATGTAAAATTCCCTGGAGAGGGGGAAATCTTAAAAATATCTTAGGCAGAAACGAGATGGAATGGGTATTCAACCTACAGACCCTAGCCCCCAAAGGTTTAAATGCAGACTTTGATTTATTTAACTTTTTATAATTTTAAAATGGTTTAAAAATCTTTTAATAAATATGTGGTTTAATTCTTCTATTGTGGTCATTTGGGGGCTATCCTAGTCATAGTTGTCACCTACGGCATTATGGTCTGGGATACCCCCAATATGACCACCAAGCAGAATAGATATTCTTATCGATATTTTTATTTTCATTTTATTATTCAATTTCTACTTGTCTGTATATATATATATGCTTCTACATATGGTTTTAAGCAAGTGTTGCCCTCTAAGACATTTTATATTTATCTTATTTCCTATAATGGAACATTATGCTGCTAGTTCACCTTGCACTAATGTGATGAATACCACCTATGCTGCTATAGTACACATATCTAATACTAATAAGATTATCACCATATATACTGTTTATGCCTGTTAATACCAAGTTAATTTTTATATGTTACCCTTGTATTAATTTTAAATTTGGCTATCTGTTGCCATGCATCCTCTTGCCGACATTACATATTCCTAAGCTAGCTATTTCTATTTAAAAACCCATTTCGGGTTCTCTAACTACATCTCCCAAGCTCCTCAGCGGCGATCACATGACTCCTGCATCACACTGTCTTTGTGTGATGCGGACCATGTGACGCGCGCAAGCCCCGCCCAGGATGCTCATTGGATCTGAACTGACACATGGCCAGCGGACTACATCTCCCACAACCCCACACACTAGAGTGTAAATACAATCTAATATTATACAAGCTATATACCTTCGTTTTCCATTTTTCTTCTGCCTATTATGTCTGGCACACACCAAACTTTTAGAATATACCTATTCTTAATAGTATTATAAGCTGTATCCTTCATATGTATTATGCCTAACTGTGATTGGCTAATGTTAATTGATGCTATGTTTGGCGCCGTTTTTAAAGTAACAGTGCACCTATATATATTTTATTCTTGCCAGGTTTTAAATGTTATTCCATTTTGATAAAACCCTTGAGGTGAAACGCGTTAATGGATTTTATTGTATACTTTTAATAATAAATTACGTTTGGCTTTATCTCTGTGCCATTCATATTTTTATTATATATATTTTTATCACTCCAATTTTATATTATCCTTTCCTGGCATTTTATATATCCTAAGGTGGGGATTATACCACCCACGCCATATCTCAAGTGCAGTGTCATCTGCACTGTATACTGTGAGTATATTTATTTTGTTTTGTATATACCACATCTTATCTTCAGAGAGCACTATCTGTTATATATTTTTCTCCCTTCTCCTGAGAATTGGACAGCACCAGTGGATCAGAATTTCCTGATATCCTACTAGCAGGGATTATACTGCAGAACGCCCATTCCACCTGAGCTGGTTATAGCTCATATAAATGTGAGTTTATTACATCTTTATTCTTCATTTTCCACGTACCCCACAATCTGCACCATTGGTCCTTTTCCCTTTTATATTTTACATATCACGGGAGGATCCAAAGCATCATAAGAAGAGAGAACACCAGCGCAACATAGACATTTATCCTCCTTTTTATATTGACTTTTATATATATTTATATATATCCTATTTATATTTTTATTGGGACTTATTTTATTGTATCTCTTGGCGCAGCCTTTTCTCCCCTTTTTTCCTGTACATCCTTATCCCAGAGGGTTAGAGGGTGACCCTCTGTAAGGTTGCTGCCTCCTTTGTATATTATTAGCGCTAACCTACTCTACACTTTTTCTTGTATTTTGCCTATATCCCTCTGGTTTTAGCTGCTTTTAATATGTCTATTTTCGATTATAGAACCAACCACACTATTGATATAGACCATGTGTTTTCTACCCAACCTAATAGTCCTATTTATGTTAGGACCCCTATCTTCTCCCAACAAGAACTTTTTTATCAAACTAGAAAGAGCTCTTACAGTAGAAATTAAACTCAAATGGGAGATTGCTACGTTTAAAAAATATATTGACGAACATATCACACCCCGAGGCCTAAGACTTATGAAACTACCTACCTCAGATCAAGATGATCTAGAATTTATGGAGGAATGGAATAGCAAACTGGAAACGTGCACATTTGGCCTCATGGACACCCTAATTAAAAAAAAGAGCAAAAAATTGTCCAACCTAGATAGGGAAATTAATGATCTCAAAGAAACACTCTTGCCCTTCACAGAGAGCAATGTATACCAACAAAATTCAGTTTTAATTCAAAGTAAAATTGAAAAAATAGAAATTGATACTAAACATATCAAAGTCAAAAAATACATAAGGGACAAACAAGATTATGCCAACAGACAAGTTAGGACTTATCACCTAAAGAAAAGATATACGTCAGATAACCCCTCCTCAAATATGAGGACAGAACCATACCAGTACAAAAGACCAACTACATCCAACACACGACACACGTCCCCATATGCCCCTAAAAATCACCACTCTGTGTCACACAAACCTACAAATTTTTCTCCTAATAAGCCAAGACCTTACTATAGAAATTATAACTCTGGCTATGCACCTGCACCCTCATACCACCAACCAGCACCCTACCAACCACGTAGAGTTACTAACAATACTTCTACTCACTATGCCTCTCGTCACAACTACTACCATGCACGTAGCCCAGATGCCCACAATCACTCACATCAAACCCACAAACCTAACCACTACTACAAAAATCACTCTGAGACCCCTATTGTACATACCAATAGGTACCAACTGTTATCCATTGATTCTGAAATAGACAATGACGATCATTTTTTAGAGATTCAAACACATCCACACACCTTCACCAACACACCATACCCAACAAGGACCAAAAAAAGACCCCTAAGTCCAGAGGCAAACGAAGTGGCAGAAGACAACAAAAAAGAGAGACTAGAGAGAGTAGAAAGACAATAACTATCCCCAAAGAGTCAGATACTGGTATTTTTAATCTATCACAAAAAATTTTAAGTGCAGCACAAATCTCTGTTTTAAGCAAAGGGCTAAAATATGCCCCGACCAATTCTTTTAAGCCATTTCAGGCATTTTTAGACGTAAATAAATTCACACGCAAAGCCACATTAAAAAGATTCTATAAGTCACAAAATATTACCACTAATCCCGCTTCTCCTCCCCTCTCACTGCCTACAGACCAACCTACAGTTATCAGCACAGATCTTAAACCACAATCTACTTTTTATCCCTACAATTTTAAGTCAGCTCCTCTTATAATGTTTGAAAAATCCGTATTAAGAGATTTTGAAAAAATCAAATATAGCAAATACGATACCCAAAATTTAAATAAAGTAGAGATAACAGCAATGAAAGAACTACAAGAAGATTTAGACATTGTTATTAAACCTGCAGATAAAGGTGGGGGTCTGGTCATTCAATCAAGTGCCATGTATATACAAGAAGCCTATAGGCAACTAAATGACACTGATGTATATAAGAAATTATCTGAAGACCCAACGCCCTGTATACAACAAAAACTTAATACCTTCTTACAAAAGGGGCTAGATAAAAATATTCTAAACAAAAAAGAGTTTGACTATATATCCATCAGAAATCCCCGAATTCCCGTAATTTACTTTCTGCCTAAGATACATAAAGATGCCCAAAACCCCCCAGGTAGACCCATAGTGTCAGGGATAAGATCCCCCTTATGTAACTTATCTCAGTACATCGACACTCTACTACAACCGACTGTGAAACTTATGAAGTCTTATCTGAAGGACTCTATGACACTACTTAATTTTTTAAATGGATTTTACTGGGAACAAGACTTTTTACTTGTGACATGTGACGTTACCTCCCTATACACTATAATCCCGCATGAATTAGGTTGTAATGCCGTTAGATCCATGCTCTCTAACGAAAAAAGAGTTCCAGATACTCAAATTGATTTTATTATAGAAGGCATTGATATT
Source organism: Pelobates fuscus (assembly GCF_036172605.1). NCBI lineage: Eukaryota > Metazoa > Chordata > Amphibia > Anura > Pelobatidae > Pelobates > Pelobates fuscus. Next base: position 165,469,334 of record NC_086321.1, on the reverse strand, counting down.
ATTTTAAACAATAACTATTTCTGGTTTTTTAACTCATTTTACCTTCAGAAGAGAGGCACAGCGATGGGGACCAGGTTCGCTCCCAGCTATGCCAACCTCTTCATGGCGGACTGGGAATCCAGTGCCATTTGGGGGCAGCATAGGTGGGAGCAGAACCTGGTCACCTATTTTAGATACATTGATGACTTGTTTTTTATATGGAGAGGTTCTGAGGACTCACTCAATGCTTTTATTTCACACCTCAACTCAAATAATAGAGGGATTGTTTTAACACACGAATATAGTAGAGATTTAATCAATTTTTTAGACCTAAGCATTTTTATTAAACAAGGGGTGGTACATACAAAAACATTTTTTAAAAAGGTATGTACCAACACAGCGATCGACCAGTCGAGCTGTCACTATAAACCATGGCTTGAGAGCGCCCCTAAAAGCCAATTTTTAAGAATGCGAAGGAATTGCTCTCTTATCAATGATTTTAACGAACAATCACTGCTTTTAAAAAATCAATTCATTGAGAAGAACTACTCACCCACAAAACTGGAGAACATTATAACAACAGTAAAAAGTAAACCTAGAGAAAATCTCTTAACCTATAAAGAAAAAGACTCCTCTAAAGCCCCTACTCTTCCCATAATTTTTAATTTTAACAATAAAAGCGGCTTTATCAAAAAAACGATTAAGAGACACTGGCATCTTTTAAAACAAGATGACCTCCTTAAAGAAATATTACCAATACAGCCCAAAATTGTTTTTAGAGGTGCACCAAATTTTAGATCAATTTTAACCAATAATTACACCAGAGAAGTAAAAGAAACACAATCTACTTTTTTAAACGGGATGACGGGTTTTTATAAGTGCAAACGCTGTGTCGTATGTAAAAGTACTAATCCCACTACCCAGTCCAAAATCACTAGTTTTAAATCAAATACAACTAATAAGAGTTATACTATTAGAGACTTTATTACATGTCATACCACTAATGTTATTTACCTATTGGAGTGCCCATGTGGCCTCCAATACGTTGGTATGACAACCAGATGCCTGAAAACAAGATTAGCAGAACACTGTCGCAATATAAAAAATGGATATGCTAATCATTCCGTATCAAAACATTTTGAAATACATAATCGGGACCCCAAACTTCTTAATTGCATGGGTATAAAAAAATGTAAAATTCCCTGGAGAAGGGGAAATCTTAAAAATATCTTAGGCAGAAACGAGATGGAATGGGTATTCAACCTACAGACCCTAGCCCCCAAAGGTTTAAATGCAGACTTTGATTTATTTAACTTTTTATAATTTTAAAATGGTTTAAAAATCTTTTAATAAATATGTGGTTTAATTCTTCTATTGTGGTCATTTGGGGGCTATCCTAGTCATAGTTGTCACCTACGGCATTATGGTCTGGGATACCCCCAATATGACCACCAAGCAGAATAGATATTCTTATCGATATTTTTATTTTCATTTTATTATTCAATTTCTACTTGTCTGTATATATATATATGCTTCTACATATGGTTTTAAGCAAGTGTTGCCCTCTAAGACATTTTATATTTATCTTATTTCCTATAATGGAACATTATGCTGCTAGTTCACCTTGCACTAATGTGATGAATACCACCTATGCTGCTATAGTACACATATCTAATACTAATAAGATTATCACCATATATACTGTTTATGCCTGTTAATACCAAGTTAATTTTTATATGTTACCCTTGTATTAATTTTAAATTTGGCTATCTGTTGCCATGCATCCTCTTGCCGACATTACATATTCCTAAGCTAGCTATTTCTATTTAAAAACCCATTTCGGGTTCTCTAACTACATCTCCCAAGCTCCTCAGCGGCGATCACATGACTCCTGCATCACACTGTCTTTGTGTGATGCGGACCATGTGACGCGCGCAAGCCCCGCCCAGGATGCTCATTGGATCTGAACTGACACATGGCCAGCGGACTACATCTCCCACAACCCCACACACTAGAGTGTAAATACAATCTAATATTATACAAGCTATATACCTTCGTTTTCCATTTTTCTTCTGCCTATTATGTCTGGCACACACCAAACTTTTAGAATATACCTATTCTTAATAGTATTATAAGCTGTATCCTTCATATGTATTATGCCTAACTGTGATTGGCTAATGTTAATTGATGCTATGTTTGGCGCCGTTTTTAAAGTAACAGTGCACCTATATATATTTTATTCTTGCCAGGTTTTAAATGTTATTCCATTTTGATAAAACCCTTGAGGTGAAACGCGTTAATGGATTTTATTGTATACTTTTAATAATAAATTACGTTTGGCTTTATCTCTGTGCCATTCATATTTTTATTATATATATTTTTATCACTCCAATTTTATATTATCCTTTCCTGGCATTTTATATATCCTAAGGTGGGGATTATACCACCCACGCCATATCTCAAGTGCAGTGTCATCTGCACTGTATACTGTGAGTATATTTATTTTGTTTTGTATATACCACATCTTATCTTCAGAGAGCACTATCTGTTATATATTTTTCTCCCTTCTCCTGAGAATTGGACAGCACCAGTGGATCAGAATTTCCTGATATCCTACTAGCAGGGATTATACTGCAGAACGCCCATTCCACCTGAGCTGGTTATAGCTCATATAAATGTGAGTTTATTACATCTTTATTCTTCATTTTCCACGTACCCCACAATCTGCACCATTGGTCCTTTTCCCTTTTATATTTTACATATCACGGGAGGATCCAAAGCATCATAAGAAGAGAGAACACCAGCGCAACATAGACATTTATCCTCCTTTTTATATTGACTTTTATATATATTTATATATATCCTATTTATATTTTTATTGGGACTTATTTTATTGTATCTCTTGGCGCAGCCTTTTCTCCCCTTTTTTCCTGTACATCCTTATCCCAGAGGGTTAGACGGTGACCCTCTGTAAGGTTGCTGCCTCCTTTGTATATTATTAGCGCTAACCTACTCTACACTTTTTCTTGTATTTTGCCTATATCCCTCTGGTTTTAGCTGCTTTTAATATGTCTATTTTCGATTATAGAACCAACCACACTATTGATATAGACCATGTGTTTTCTACCCAACCTAATAGTCCTATTTATGTTAGGACCCCTATCTTCTCCCAACAAGAACTTTTTTATCAAACTAGAAAGAGCTCTTACAGTAGAAATTAAACTCAAATGGGAGATTGCTACGTTTAAAAAATATATTGACGAACATATCACACCCCGAGGCCTAAGACTTATGAAACTACCTACCTCAGATCAAGATGATCTAGAATTTATGGAGGAATGGAATAGCAAACTGGAAACGTGCACATTTGGCCTCATGGACACCCTAATTAAAAAAAAGAGCAAAAAATTGTCCAACCTAGATAGGGAAATTAATGATCTCAAAGAAAAACTCTTGCCCTTCACAGAGAGCAATGTATACCAACAAAATTCAGTTTTAATTCAAAGTAAAATTGAAAAAATAGAAATTGATACTAAACATATCAAAGTCAAAAAATACATAAGGGACAAACAAGATTATGCCAACAGACAAGTTAGGACTTATCACCTAAAGAAAAGATATACGTCAGATAACCCCTCCTCAAATATGAGGACAGAACCATACCAGTACAAAAGACCAACTACATCCAACACACGACACACGTCCCCATATGCCCCTAAAAATCACCACTCTGTGTCACACAAACCTACAAATTTTTCTCCTAATAAGCCAAGACCTTACTATAGAAATTATAACTCTGGCTATGCACCTGCACCCTCATACCACCAACCAGCACCCTACCAACCACGTAGAGTTACTAACAATACCTCTACTCACTATGCCTCTCGTCACAACTACTACCATGCACGTAGCCCAGATGCCCACAATCACTCACATCAAACCCACAAACCTAACCACTACTACAAAAATCACTCTGAGACCCCTATTGTACATACCAATAGGTACCAACTGTTATCCATTGATTCTGAAATAGACAATGACGATCATTTTTTAGAGATTCAAACACATCCACACACCTTCACCAACACACCATACCCAACAAGGACCAAAAAAAGACCCCTAAGTCCAGAGGCAAACGAAGTGGCAGAAGACAACAAAAAAGAGAGACTAGAGAGAGTAGAAAGACAATAACTATCCCCAAAGAGTCAGATACTGGTATTTTTAATCTATCACAAAAAATTTTAAGTGCAGCACAAATCTCTGTTTTAAGCAAAGGGCTAAAATATGCCCCGACCAATTCTTTTAAGCCATTTCAGGCATTTTTAGACGTAAATAAATTCACACGCAAAGCCACATTAAAAAGATTCTATAAGTCACAAAATATTACCACTAATCCCGCTTCTCCTCCCCTCTCACTGCCTACAGACCAACCTACAGTTATCAGCACAGATCTTAAACCACAATCTACTTTTTATCCCTACAATTTTAAGTCAGCTCCTCTTATAATGTTTGAAAAATCCGTATTAAGAGATTTTGAAAAAATCAAATATAGCAAATACGATACCCAAAATTTAAATAAAGTAGAGATAACAGCAATGAAAGAACTACAAGAAGATTTAGACATTGTTATTAAACCTGCAGATAAAGGTGGGGGTCTGGTCATTCAATCAAGTGCCACGTATATACAAGAAGCCTATAGGCAACTAAATGACACTGATGTATATAAGAAATTATCTGAAGACCCAACGCCCTGTATACAACAAAAACTTAATACCTTCTTACAAAAGGGGCTAGATAAAAATATTCTAAACAAAAAAGAGTTTGACTATATATCCATCAGAAATCCCCGAATTCCCGTAATTTACTTTCTGCCTAAGATACATAAAGATGCCCAAAACCCCCCAGGTAGACCCATAGTGTCAGGGATAAGATCCCCCTTATGTAACTTATCTCAGTACATCGACACTCTACTACAACCGACTGTGAAACTTATGAAGTCTTATCTGAAGGACTCTATGACACTACTTAATTTTTTTAATGGATTTTACTGGGAACAAGACTTTTTACTTGTGACATGTGACGTTACCTCCCTATACACTATAATCCCGCATGAATTAGGTTGTAATGCCGTTAGATCCATGCTCTCTAACGAAAAAAGAGTTCCAGATACTCAAATTGATTTTATTATAGAAGGCATTGATATTATTTTAAACAATAACTATTTCTGGTTTTTTAACTCATTTTACCTTCAGAAGAGAGGCACAGCGATGGGGACCAGGTTCGCTCCCAGCTATGCCAACCTCTTCATGGCGGACTGGGAATCCAGTGCCATTTGGGGGCAGCATAGGTGGGAGCAGAACCTGGTCACCTATTTTAGATACATTGATGACTTGTTTTTTATATGGAGAGGTTCTGAGGACTCACTCAATGCTTTTATTTCACACCTCAACTCAAATAATAGAGGGATTGTTTTAACACACGAATATAGTAGAGATTTAATCAATTTTTTAGACCTAAGCATTTTTATTAAACAAGGGGTGGTACATACAAAAACATTTTTTAAAAAGGTATGTACCAACACAGCGATCGACCAGTCGAGCTGTCACTATAAACCATGGCTTGAGAGCGCCCCTAAAAGCCAATTTTTAAGAATGCGAAGGAATTGCTCTCTTATCAATGATTTTAACGAACAATCACTGCTTTTAAAAAATCAATTCATTGAGAAGAACTACTCACCCACAAAACTGGAGAACATTATAACAACAGTAAAAAGTAAACCTAGAGAAAATCTCTTAACCTATAAAGAAAAAGACTCCTCTAAAGCCCCTACTCTTCCCATAATTTTTAATTTTAACAATAAAAGCGGCTTTATCAAAAAAACGATTAAGAGACACTGGCATCTTTTAAAACAAGATGACCTCCTTAAAGAAATATTACCAATACAGCCCAAAATTGTTTTTAGAGGTGCACCAAATTTTAGATCAATTTTAACCAATAATTACACCAGAGAAGTAAAAGAAACACAATCTACTTTTTTAAACGGGATGACGGGTTTTTATAAGTGCAAACGCTGTGTCGTATGTAAAAGTACTAATCCCACTACCCAGTCCAAAATCACTAGTTTTAAATCAAATACAACTAATAAGAGTTATACTATTAGAGACTTTATTACATGTCATACCACTAATGTTATTTACCTATTGGAGTGCCCATGTGGCCTCCAATACGTTGGTATGACAACCAGATGCCTGAAAACAAGATTAGCAGAACACTGTCGCAATATAAAAAATGGATATGCTAATCATTCCGTATCAAAACATTTTGAAATACATAATCGGGACCCCAAACTTCTTAATTGCATGGGTATAAAAAAATGTAAAATTCCCTGGAGAGGGGGAAATCTTAAAAATATCTTAGGCAGAAACGAGATGGAATGGGTATTCAACCTACAGACCCTAGCCCCCAAAGGTTTAAATGCAGACTTTGATTTATTTAACTTTTTATAATTTTAAAATGGTTTAAAAATCTTTTAATAAATATGTGGTTTAATTCTTCTATTGTGGTCATTTGGGGGCTATCCTAGTCATAGTTGTCACCTACGGCATTATGGTCTGGGATACCCCCAATATGACCACCAAGCAGAATAGATATTCTTATCGATATTTTTATTTTCATTTTATTATTCAATTTCTACTTGTCTGTATATATATATATGCTTCTATATATGGTTTTAAGCAAGTGTTGCCCTCTAAGACATTTTATATTTATCTTATTTCCTATAATGGAACATTATGCTGCTAGTTCACCTTGCACTAATGTGATGAATACCACCTATGCTGCTATAGTACACATATCTAATACTAATAAGATTATCACCATATATACTGTTTATGCCTGTTAATACCAAGTTAATTTTTATATGTTACCCTTGTATTAATTTTAAATTTGGCTATCTGTTGCCATGCATCCTCTTGCCGACATTACATATTCCTAAGCTAGCTATTTCTATTTAAAAACCCATTTCGGGTTCTCTAACTACATCTCCCAAGCTCCTCAGCGGCGATCACATGACTCCTGCATCACACTGTCTTTGTGTGATGCGGACCATGTGACGCGCGCAAGCCCCGCCCAGGATGCTCATTGGATCTGAACTGACACATGGCCAGCGGACTACATCTCCCACAACCCCACACACTAGAGTGTAAATACAATCTAATATTATACAAGCTATATACCTTCGTTTTCCATTTTTCTTCTGCCTATTATGTCTGGCACACACCAAACTTTTAGAATATACCTATTCTTAATAGTATTATAAGCTGTATCCTTCATATGTATTATGCCTAACTGTGATTGGCTAATGTTAATTGATGCTATGTTTGGCGCCGTTTTTAAAGTAACAGTGCACCTATATATATTTTATTCTTGCCAGGTTTTAAATGTTATTCCATTTTGATAAAACCCTTGAGGTGAAACGCGTTAATGGATTTTATTGTATACTTTTAATAATAAATTACGTTTGGCTTTATCTCTGTGCCATTCATATTTTTATTATATATATTTTTATCACTCCAATTTTATATTATCCTTTCCTGGCATTTTATATATCCTAAGGTGGGGATTATACCACCCACGCCATATCTCAAGTGCAGTGTCATCTGCACTGTATACTGTGAGTATATTTATTTTGTTTTGTATATACCACATCTTATCTTCAGAGAGCACTATCTGTTATATATTTTTCCCCCTTCTCCTGAGAATTGGACAGCACCAGTGGATCAGAATTTCCTGATATCCTACTAGCAGGGATTATACTGCAGAACGCCCATTCCACCTGAGCTGGTTATAGCTCATATAAATGTGAGTTTATTACATCTTTATTCTTCATTTTCCACGTACCCCACAATCTGCACCATTGGTCCTTTTCCCTTTTATATTTTACATATCACGGGAGGATCCAAAGCATCATAAGAAGAGAGAACACCAGCGCAACATAGACATTTATCCTCCTTTTTATATTGACTTTTATATATATTTATATATATCCTATTTATATTTTTATTGGGACTTATTTTATTGTATCTCTTGGCGCAGCCTTTTCTCCCCTTTTTTCCTGTACATCCTTATCCCAGAGGGTTAGAGGGTGACCCTCTGTAAGGTTGCTGCCTCCTTTGTATATTATTAGCGCTAACCTACTCTACACTTTTTCTTGTATTTTGCCTATATCCCTCTGGTTTTAGCTGCTTTTAATATGTCTATTTTCGATTATAGAACCAACCACACTATTGATATAGACCATGTGTTTTCTACCCAACCTAATAGTCCTATTTATGTTAGGACCCCTATCTTCTCCCAACAAGAACTTTTTTATCAAACTAGAAAGAGCTCTTACAGTAGAAATTAAACTCAAATGGGAGATTGCTACGTTTAAAAAATATATTGACGAACATATCACACCCCGAGGCCTAAGACTTATGAAACTACCTACCTCAGATCAAGATGATCTAGAATTTATGGAGGAATGGAATAGCAAACTGGAAACGTGCACATTTGGCCTCATGGACACCCTAATTAAAAAAAAGAGCAAAAAATTGTCCAACCTAGATAGGGAAATTAATGATCTCAAAGAAAAACTCTTGCCCTTCACAGAGAGCAATGTATACCAACAAAATTCAGTTTTAATTCAAAGTAAAATTGAAAAAATAGAAATTGATACTAAACATATCAAAGTCAAAAAATACATAAGGGACAAACAAGATTATGCCAACAGACAAGTTAGGACTTATCACCTAAAGAAAAGATATACGTCAGATAACCCCTCCTCAAATATGAGGACAGAACCATACCAGTACAAAAGACCAACTACATCCAACACACGACACACGTCCCCATATGCCCCTAAAAATCACCACTCTGTGTCACACAAACCTACAAATTTTTCTCCTAATAAGCCAAGACCTTACTATAGAAATTATAACTCTGGCTATGCACCTGCACCCTCATACCACCAACCAGCACCCTACCAACCACGTAGAGTTACTAACAATACTTCTACTCACTATGCCTCTCGTCACAACTACTACCATGCACGTAGCCCAGATGCCCACAATCACTCACATCAAACCCACAAACCTAACCACTACTACAAAAATCACTCTGAGACCCCTATTGTACATACCAATAGGTACCAACTGTTATCCATTGATTCTGAAATAGACAATGACGATCATTTTTTAGAGATTCAAACACATCCACACACCTTCACCAACACACCATACCCAACAAGGACCAAAAAAAGACCCCTAAGTCCAGAGGCAAACGAAGTGGCAGAAGACAACAAAAAAGAGAGACTAGAGAGAGTAGAAAGACAATAACTATCCCCAAAGAGTCAGATACTGGTATTTTTAATCTATCACAAAAAAATTTAAGTGCAGCACAAATCTCTGTTTTAAGCAAAGGGCTAAAATATGCCCCGACCAATTCTTTTAAGCCATTTCAGGCATTTTTAGACGTAAATAAATTCACACGCAAAGCCACATTAAAAAGATTCTATAAGTCACAAAATATTACCACTAATCCCGCTTCTCCTCCCCTCTCACTGCCTACAGACCAACCTACAGTTATCAGCACAGATCTTAAACCACAATCTACTTTTTATCCCTACAATTTTAAGTCAGCTCCTCTTATAATGTTTGAAAAATCCGTATTAAGAGATTTTGAAAAAATCAAATATAGCAAATACGATACCCAAAATTTAAATAAAGTAGAGATAACAGCAATGAAAGAACTACAAGAAGATTTAGACATTGTTATTAAACCTGCAGATAAAGGTGGGGGTCTGGTCATTCAATCAAGTGCCATGTATATACAAGAAGCCTATAGGTAACTAAATGACACTGATGTATATAAGAAATTATCTGAAGACCCAACGCCCTGTATACAACAAAAACTTAATACCTTCTTACAAAAGGGGCTAGATAAAAATATTCTAAACAAAAAAGAGTTTGACTATATATCCATCAGAAATCCCCGAATTCCCGTAATTTACTTTCTGCCTAAGATACATAAAGATGCCCAAAACCCCCCAGGTAGACCCATAGTGTCAGGGATAAGATCCCCCTTATGTAACTTATCTCAGTACATCGACACTCTACTACAACCGACTGTGAAACTTATGAAGTCTTATCTGAAGGACTCTATGACACTACTTAATTTTTTAAATGGATTTTACTGGGAACAAGACTTTTTACTTGTGACATGTGACGTTACCTCCCTATACACTATAATCCCGCATGAATTAGGTTGTAATGCCGTTAGATCCATGCTCTCTAACGAAAAAAGAGTTCCAGATACTCAAATTGATTTTATTATAGAAGGCATTGATATTATTTTAAACAATAACTATTTCTGGTTTTTTAACTCATTTTACCTTCAGAAGAGAGGCACAGCGATGGGGACCAGGTTCGCTCCCAGCTATGCCAACCTCTTCATGGCGGACTGGGAATCCAGTGCCATTTGGGGGCAGCATAGGTGGGAGCAGAACCTGGTCACCTATTTTAGATACATTGATGACTTGTTTTTTATATGGAGAGGTTCTGAGGACTCACTCAATGCTTTTATTTCACACCTCAACTCAAATAATAGAGGGATTGTTTTAACACACGAATATAGTAGAGATTTAATCAATTTTTTAGACCTAAGCATTTTTATTAAACAAGGGGTGGTACATACAAAAACATTTTTTAAAAAGGTATGTACCAACACAGCGATCGACCAGTCGAGCTGTCACTATAAACCATGGCTTGAGAGCGCCCCTAAAAGCCAATTTTTAAGAATGCGAAGGAATTGCTCTCTTATCAATGATTTTAACGAACAATCACTGCTTTTAAAAAATCAATTCATTGAGAAGAACTACTCACCCACAAAACTGGAGAACATTATAACAACAGTAAAAAGTAAACCTAGAGAAAATCTCTTAACCTATAAAGAAAAAGACTCCTCTAAAGCCCCTACTCTTCCCATAATTTTTAATTTTAACAATAAAAGCGGCTTTATCAAAAAAACGATTAAGAGACACTGGCATCTTTTAAAACAAGATGACCTCCTTAAAGAAATATTACCAATACAGCCCAAAATTGTTTTTAGAGGTGCACCAAATTTTAGATCAATTTTAACCAATAATTACACCAGAGAAGTAAAAGAAACACAATCTACTTTTTTAAACGGGATGACGGGTTTTTATAAGTGCAAACGCTGTGTCGTATGTAAAAGTACTAATCCCACTACCCAGTCCAAAATCACTAGTTTTAAATCAAATACAACTAATAAGAGTTATACTATTAGAGACTTTATTACATGTCATACCACTAATGTTATTTACCTATTGGAGTGCCCATGTGGCCTCCAATACGTTGGTATGACAACCAGATGCCTGAAAACAAGATTAGCAGAACACTGTCACAATATAAAAAATGGATATGCTAATCATTCCGTATCAAAACATTTTGAAATACATAATCGGGACCCCAAACTTCTTAATTGCATGGGTATAAAAAAATGTAAAATTCCCTGGAGAGGGGGAAATCTTAAAAATATCTTAGGCAGAAACAAGATGGAATGGGTATTCAACCTACAGACCCTAGCCCCCAAAGGTTTAAATGCAGACTTTGATTTATTTAACTTTTTATAATTTTAAAATGGTTTAAAAATCTTTTAATAAATATGTGGTTTAATTCTTCTATTGTGGTCATTTGGGGGCTATCCTAGTCATAGTTGTCACCTACGGCATTATGGTCTGGGATACCCCCAATATGACCACCAAGCAGAATAGATATTCTTATCGATATTTTTATTTTCATTTTATTATTCAATTTCTACTTGTCTGTATATATATATATGCTTCTACATATGGTTTTAAGCAAGTGTTGCCCTCTAAGACATTTTATATTTATCTTATTTCCTATAATGGAACATTATGCTGCTAGTTCACCTTGCACTAATGTGATGAATACCACCTATGCTGCTATAGTACACATATCTAATACTAATAAGATTATCACCATATATACTGTTTATGCCTGTTAATACCAAGTTAATTTTTATATGTTACCCTTGTATTAATTTTAAATTTGGCTATCTGTTGCCATGCATCCTCTTGCCGACATTACATATTCCTAAGCTAGCTATTTCTATTTAAAAACCCATTTCGGGTTCTCTAACTACATCTCCCAAGCTCCTCAGCGGCGATCACATGACTCCTGCATCACACTGTCTTTGTGTGATGCGGACCATGTGACGCGCGCAAGCCCCGCCCAGGATGCTCATTGGATCTGAACTGACACATGGCCAGCGGACTACATCTCCCACAACCCCACACACTAGAGTGTAAATACAATCTAATATTATACAAGCTATATACCTTCGTTTTCCATTTTTCTTCTGCCTATTATGTCTGGCACACACCAAACTTTTAGAATATACCTATTCTTAATAGTATTATAAGCTGTATCCTTCATATGTATTATGCCTAACTGTGATTGGCTAATGTTAATTGATGCTATGTTTGGCGCCGTTTTTAAAGTAACAGTGCACCTATATATATTTTATTCTTGCCAGGTTTTAAATGTTATTCCATTTTGATAAAACCCTTGAGGTGAAACGCGTTAATGGATTTTATTGTATACTTTTAATAATAAATTACGTTTGGCTTTATCTCTGTGCCATTCATATTTTTATTATATATATTTTTATCACTCCAATTTTATATTATCCTTTCCTGGCATTTTATATATCCTAAGGTGGGGATTATACCACCCACGCCATATCTCAAGTGCAGTGTCATCTGCACTGTATACTGTGAGTATATTTATTTTGTTTTGTATATACCACATCTTATCTTCAGAGAGCACTATCTGTTATATATTTTTCTCCCTTCTCCTGAGAATTGGACAGCACCAGTGGATCAGAATTTCCTGATATCCTACTAGCAGGGATTATACTGCAGAACGCCCATTCCACCTGAGCTGGTTATAGCTCATATAAATGTGAGTTTATTACATCTTTATTCTTCATTTTCCACGTACCCCACAATCTGCACCATTGGTCCTTTTCCCTTTTATATTTTACATATCACGGGAGGATCCAAAGCATCATAAGAAGAGAGAACACCAGCGCAACATAGACATTTATCCTCCTTTTTATATTGACTTTTATATATATTTATATATATCCTATTTATATTTTTATTGGGACTTATTTTATTGTATCTCTTGGCGCAGCCTTTTCTCCCCTTTTTTCATTTACAGTGTCAAGGCTTCAATCCGCAGCAACGCACTGATTGGTCGGAGCTTGGAAGACAGCTACTTATGGTCTGCAGCCAATAGAAGTGCAGGCCTCCCATGCATTATAGAGGGGCAGGCTAAGTTTGTCACATATTACTGTGATACCCAATTACAGGCAGACAGTCACACACACTCCGTTGCAGACATACAGTCCCACACACACACACAGTCACACACAGTCACACACCTAGTTACAGGCAGATAGTCACACATGCTCAGTTACAGGCAAACAGTCACACACGCACAGTTACAGGCAGACAGCTACACACAGTTACAAGCAGACAGTCACACATGCTCAGTTAAAGGCAGACAGTTACACAGACACACTCAGTTACAGACAGACAGTCACACACACACTGTTACAGGCATGCAGTCACACACACATAGTAACAAGCAGACAGTCACATACACTCAGTTACAGGTAGACACTTATGCACACAGGCAGAGACAGACAGGCACAGACACACACACACACACTCAGTTATAGGCAGACAGCCACACACAGGTACAGACAGATAGTCATACACACAGTTGCAGTCACACACACACAGGCAAAGTCACACACACAGGTACACACAAAGGCACCGTTAGAGTCACAGTCACACAAAGTACAGTCACACACCATTACAGTCACACACAGGTAGTCACACTCACACAGTTAGTCACACACACAGTACAGTCACACACAGTTACACTCACATGGTTACATTCACACACAGGCAGACAGTCACACAGTACAATCACACACAGCTACAGTCACACACAGTTAAAGTCACAAACAGGCAGACAGTCAAACACACAGACAGTAATATGCACACAGGCAGACAGTCACACCACACACACACAAATAGACAGTCACACACACACACACACATAGACAGTCACACACACACACAGAAATTCATACACTCCTTCCTGCTTCCCCCATTTTGCATAGTAGTTATTATCAGGGGCTTCTGGTAGGTTTTAGCCCCACCTCCACTACCATAATAGCCCCGCCTCTGCCACTCGGTAAGCTCCGCCCCCGCTGCTTCGCTATTATTTTCATATACCCTGGTGGAGAATAGTGAAATCCTCCACCCGGGTACTTGCATTAGCTCCCCCTGTACTCCTGTCACTCGGCCATGTGTGAACTGTGTCGGCCGCATGGCGCCACCTACTCCATGGCGCCCTGTGCAGCCGCACAGCTCACACACCCCTAAGGCCAGCCCTGCTTAAAGGAGTAACAGGGAAGGGACACTGTAGGCAAAAAAAAAGAAATTCTGATTAGTTAGCTTACAAGCCAAACAATCAAAGCAGTCCTACTCATTTTGCATAGTGTGGGAAATAGATGTTGTGCCTTATAAACTGATCAGCCACAACATTAAAATCGCTGACAGGTGAAGTAATTAACTGATTATAAAAAAACTTGCAAATAATTGTAATTGGTTAACTCAAGACAAGGTGCTGCAGCAACTAAAGAAAGTTAACATAAACAAAGCTCCAGGGCCTGACAGTATTTATCCACGAGTACTTAAGGAGCTAAGTGTAGAAATAAGTAAACTTCTGTTTTTAATCTTTCAAGATTCTTTTCTTTCAGGAAGTGTTCCGGAGGATTGGAGGAAGGCAGATGTGGTTCCTATATTCAAAATCCTTGCCTGGAAATTATAGATCTGTGAGCTTAACTTCTGTGGCTGGGAAAATATGTGAAAGGTTATTAAGGGATAATATTCAAAAATTCCTTGAGAAGAACATGGATATCAGCAAAAATCAGCATGGTTTTATGAAGACCCGGTCATGTCAAACTAACTTGATTGCGTTCTACGAAGAAGTAAGTAGAAGTATAGATCAGGGTGTTGCAGTAGATGTGATTTATTTGGATTTTGCCAAGGCATTTGATACAGTTCAACACAATAGTTTCAAGTGTTCAAACTCAAGGAAATCAGTCTAAATTAAAATGCTTGTTTTTGGGTAGAACATTGGCTTAAAAATAGAGTACAGAGAGTTGTCATTAATGGTAAATTTTCAAGCTGGACAGAGGTGGCAAGTGGTGTCCCTCAGGGTTCTACTCTGGGACCCATCTATTTAACATGTTTATAAATGATCTTGAAAAAAGCATTGAAAGTCATGTTTCAGTGTTTGCAGATGACACAAACCTCTGTAACGTAATACAATATGAGCAAGATATTACTTTGCTGCAGAGGGATTTAGATAGACTGGAGGACTGGGCACTCAAATGGCAGATGAAATTTAATGTTGAAAGGTGCAAAGTTATGCACTTTGGCGTAAAGAATGCACAAGCAACATATACTATTAATGGAAGCGAATTAGGGATAACAACACATGAAAAGGATTTGGAAATTGTTATAGACAACAAACTATGCAACAATGTGCAATGTCAATCAGCAGTGGCTAAGGCCAGTAAGGTATTGTCATGCATGAAAAAGGGCATTCATTCTCGGGATGAGAATATCAATGTGCCTCTTTAAAAATCACTGGTAAGATCACATATTGAATATGCTGTGCAATTTTGGGCACCTGTTCTAAAGAAGGATATTATGGCACTAGAAAAAGTGCAGAGGCGGGCTACAAAATTAATAAAAGGAATGGAACATATCAGCTATGAAGAAAGGTTAACAAATTTAAACCTCTTTAGTTTAGAAAAACGTTGCCTGAGAGGGGATATGATAACATCATAAAAATATATTCGGGCCCAATACAAACCATTGTGTGGAAATCTATTCACAAACTGGAGTTTAAATAGGACACCAGATCATGCGTTTAGACTGGAAGAAAGAAGATTTCGTCTAAGGCAAAGGAAAGGTTTTTTTTACTTTAAGAACAATAAGGATGTGGAATTCTCTGTCTGAAGAAGTGGTTTTATCAGAGTCCATACAGATGTTCAAACAGCTACTAGATGCATACTTGCAAAACAGCATATTCAAGGATATAATTTTTCAATGTAGGTTAATAACTGCTTGATCCAAGGATAAATCTGACTGCCATTCTATGGTCAAGAAGGAATTTTTTTCCTAGCTTGTTGCAAAATTGGAAGTGCTTCAAACTGTTTTGTTTTTTTTGCCTTCTTTTGAATCAACAACAAAAAAACAAATCTGAGGAAGGCTGAACTTGATGGACGCAAGTCTCTTTTCAGCTATGTAACTATGCAACTATGTAACTATATCAATACAATGGCATCTGTCATATGGGTGGGATATGAGGTCTGTCTGGAAAGTATCCAGCATTTTAATATGAAACAGAGAAACATTTATTGAAGAAAATACAAGATACAAGAAACATTGTACATAGGATAATGACACCCTAGTCTCCTCACACACCTCACCTTATATCAGCGCATAGTAGAAGAAAATAAAAGGCATCAGTCACACCCAGGTAAAAACAAAAACAGAAAATTAAGATAGGCTTAATTAAAATAAAGGCAACAGCAAAGTGGGTGTGACTGATGCCTTTATTTTCTTCTACTATTCGCTGATATAAGTTTATAGGGATTTTGCTGCCTTGAAGTAGCAGTTAGTAGACTTGGCCTATTTGCGGGCTAGACAGTTAATCCAGGGTGTCCTAGGGTATTGTCTCCTTTCCTCTCCAGTTACGGAGTTTGGAGGGGGCTTCTTTTGACTGCATTTTTGTAACTTAGTTACCGCTGTTGTTCCTATCCTATATGTACCTCAGATTTGGAGATACATTACTACAGGAATTTCCCTCTACTCTATATTGCTAAGCGGGATAAACTACTTCCAGAGAGGTTCAACAGCAGGGACGGCTACATATAACAAGCACCGTCCGCGTTCCTCTGTTGTCCAAATATGAGCTACTTTGGTACTCCTTAGTGGCCCCCTTAACAGTGACTACAGTCAAGTTCCATTATCACATTGGCATTTTACCTACTGCCGGGCACCTACCATCTCAGCAATATTACTAACGGATTCTGCCATTACTAGCGCTAAATGATTTACTCCACTAGTTCTATGTGGATCAGTCCAAACACTTGCTCCTTCCCTCATTTATATTTGTCCACATATTGTATGTCTCTATGGTCTTACCTTGACCTCTCTGAGGTTACATATGATTCACCCTAGTGGACTCTACAATTTGTATATATAATTGTTTGTATGAGACTTAGGAGCATTTCCCCAGGTTTATATTAAGATCTTTTGCCCTCACGTTATCACTATCTCCACACATTTTTGGTATATTTTCTTTGGGTAGGTTCTCTACATTTTTAGCTATTAATAAAGGTTATTACCATATATTTTTGTTACGTTTATTTTAGGAGGTATCTTTGGAATGTGATTGAATCCCATTCACTTAAAGTGAGTGGTTTTTCCATCCCATTCTTTCAGTTTGTAACTTTGGATTTGTTGTGGGGTTCAGCTCCTTATACCTCCTGTAACCTATCTTTGGGGCTCTGGCGTTGGTTGGTCCAACACCACTACCCCTACTTCTTATTCATTCTTTACCTGAATCTCATTGATGGTCTGAATTCTCTTCTCTTTAAAAGGTGATTTTAGTTTTGGTAAAAGCCAGACGTCACAGGGCATCAAAATCTTTCAACAGATTCTTGACCATCTTTGAAGCATTTGTACCACACATTTATGGTGAGAGGGAGAAGGGGGTGATGATGAGTGGGAGAGGCGGGTGATGGTAAGAGGGAGAGGCGGGTTATGGTAAGAGGGAGAGGCGGGTGATGGTGAGAGGGAGAGGTGGGTGATGGTGAGTGGGGGTGATGGTGGGGGAGGTGATGCTGAGGGGTGGAGTGATGGTGAGGGGACGTAATGCATAGGGAAGGGGTGATGGTGACGGAGAGGGTAATGCTGCTGAGGGAGGGGGTGATGGGGGTAATGCTGTGGGTGGTGAGAGGGGTAATGCTGAGGGAGTGATGGTGAGGGGGGTAATGCTGAGGGTGGTGATGCTGAGGGAGGGGGGTAATGCTGAGGGTGGTCAGGGGGGTGATAGTGAGGGGGTGATGCTGAGCAAGGGGTGATGGTGAGGGAGGTAATGCTGAGGGTGGTGGGGGGTGATGCTGAGGGTGGTGAGGGGGTGATAGTGAGGGGGTGATGCTGAGGGAGGGGGGATGCTGAGGGTGGTGAGGGGGTTGATGCTGAGGGTGGTGAGGGGAGGTGATAGTGAGGGGGGTGATGCTGAGGGAGGGGGGAAATGCTGAGGGTGTGAGAGGGGGGATAGTGAGGGGGGTGATGCTGAGGGTGGTGATGGGGGTAATAGTGAGGGGGTGATGCTGAGGGTGGTGAGGGGAGGTGATAGTGAGGGGGTGATGCTGAGGGAGGGGGTAATGCTGAGGGTGTGAGGGGGGGATAGTGAGGGGGGTTATAGTGAAGGGGTAATGCTGAGGGTGGTAATAGTGTGGGGTAATGCTGAGGGTGGTGAGGGGGTGATAGTGAGGGGGGTTATGCTGAGGGGGGTAATGCTGAGGGTGGTGAGGGGGGATGATGCTGAGGGTGGTGAGGGTGTGTAATAGTGAGGGGGTAATGGTGAGGGGGGATGATAGCGAGGGGGGTAATGCTGAGGGTGGTGGGGGGTGATAGTGAGGGGGTAATGCTGAGGGTGGTGAGGGGGTGATAGTGAGGGGGGATGATGCTCAGGGTGGTGGGGGGGTGATAGTGAAGGGGGGGTGATGCTGAGGGTGGTAGGGGGTAATGCTGAGGGTGGTGGGGGGGTGATGCTGAGGGTGGTGAGAGGGGTGAGAGTGAGGGGTGATGCTGAGGGAGGGTGCATGCTGAGGGTGGTGAGGTGGTAATAGTAAGGGGGTGATGCTGAGGGTGGTGAGGGGAGGTGAGAGGGGTGATGCTGAGGGAGGGGGTAATGCGGAGGGTGTGAGAGGGGGGATAGTGAGGGGTGTGATGCTGAGGGTGGTGAGGGTGGTGATAGTAAGGGGGGTAATGCTGAGGGTGGTGAGGGGGGTGATAGTGAGGGGGTGATGCTGAGTGAGCGGGTAATGCTGAGGGTGTGAGGGGGTGATAGTGAGGGGGTGATGCTGAGGGTGGTGAGGAGGGGGTGATAGTGAGGGGTAATGCTGAGTGTGGTAATAGTGAGGGGGATAATGCTGAAGGTGGTGGGGGGTGATAGTGAGGGGGAATGATGCTGAGGGTGGTGAGGGGGGTGATGGTGAGGGGGTGATAGTGAGGGGGGTAATGCTTAGGGTGGTAATGGGGTGATGGTGAGGGTGGGTAATGCTGAGGGTGGTGAGGGGGTGATGGTGAGGGTGTGATAGTGAGGGGGGGGGGTGATAGTGAGGGGTGGTGATAATGAGGGGGGTAATTCTGAGGGTGGGTGATAGTGATGGGGGTAATGCTGAGGGTGGTGAGGGGGGGTGATAGTGAAGGGGTGGTGATAGTGAGGGGGGATGATACTGAGGGTGGGGGGGTGATAGTGAAGGGGGTGATGCTGAGGGTGGTGAGGGGGGTGATAGTGAGGGGGTAAAGCTGAGGGTGGTGAGGGGGGTGATAGTGAGGGGGATGATGCTGAGGCTGGTGAGGGGGGGTGATAGTGAAGGGGGTGATGCTGAGGGTGGTGAGGGGGGGTGAAAGTGAAGGGGGGATGATGCTGCGCATGTGAGGGTGTGATTTTGACGGGGGTGGTGGCGCTGAGGGTGGTGAGGGGGTGATGGTGAGGGGGGTGATAGTGAAGAGGGGTAATGCTGAGGGTGGTGAGGGGGGTGATAGTAAAGGGAGGTAATGCTGAGGGTGGTGAGGGGGGGTGATAGTGAAGGGGGGTGATGCTGAGGGTGGTGAGGGGGGTAATAGTGAGGGTGGTAATGCTGAGGGTGGTGAGGGGGGTGATAGTGAAGAGGGTGGTGAAGGGGGGTGATAGTGAAGGGGGGGTGATGGAGAGTGATAGTGAAGGGGGGTAATGCTGAGGGTGTGAGGGGGGTGATAGTGAAGGGGGGTGGTGGTGAGGGAGGTAATAGTGCCCCCCATCCCTCACTTACCTGCTCTGTAGGCTGCCTCTCTGCTGCTCCCCTGCGGTTTCAGTCATGAGAGAGAGGCAAGGATAAGCTGTAGCTTCCTGCCTTTCAATATTCACATCGCCACCTACTGGCCGGCGCCGGTATTGCAGTGTATTCTCACACAAACCAAAAATAGCAGCGCAAGCGGAAAAATACACACACACTACATTCATACACACACACTGCATTCATACACACACACTGCATTATATACACACACACTGCATTCATACACACACACACTGCATTCATACACACACACACACGGCACTCATACACACACACACACACACACACTGCACTCATACACACACACACTGCATTCATACACACACACTCTGAACTAATACACACACACACTGCATTCATACACAAACACACACCACATTCATACACACACACACTGCATTCATACAAACACACTGCATTGTATACACACACACACACACACACTGCATTCATTATATACACACACTGTAAATAAATATTCAATTAATATAATTTTGGGGGGATATAATTTTATATAGAAATTTACCAGTAGCTGCTGCATTTCCCACCCTAGTCTTATACTCGAGTCAATAAGTTTTCCCAGTTTTTTGAGGGTAAAATTAGGGGTCTCGACTTATATTCGGATCGACTTATACTATAGTAGATACGGTCATTTTTATTTTTTACAGGTATTAGTTTTATTGCCCCTCTACTATTATTAGGGTGAGGGGGTAGGTAGTAATATTTATTTTGGTCCACTGGTAGGTGGATATGGGGTTGGGACCAAAAGTCACCCGGGTAAGAGGAAAAGCGCGCCTGTCATGTCCTCCCCCTATTGTCTAATTATTATGAGCTCCCATCTACCACCCATGGAGGCTACAAGGAGATATTAGGACCTTACACCTCATATTATTATTACTAGGGCCTTATGTTCTCCACCCTGAAAACTAAAATGAAGACTGCCACCAATTGCTGTTTGGTGATGGGTAAGGGAGGGCAGTACCAGTATAATATTATAAATAGGGCCAGTGGATGGGGCTTTTCTAGTGACTAGGCAGAGATAGCTTCTCAGTCACTAATTTTAAACATTAGGCAGAAATGTCCATACCTTTAGCAAGACAGGCAGGTTAAAAGGCAGGATTTAAATCTCCCTTATAGTGTTATTGGGATCTTATTGACCATCAGGTTTGTTTATTTACTTATATATTTATAACTTTTTTGATGTGGCGCCACCTGAATAACACTGCCAACTGTTAACTGTTGGCTCATAGTGGGCATAAAATACTTAACATTTTCATTCACTTTTAGGAATTTTATTAAAACCAGTGCTTTGTGAATATTCTGAATCCTAATCCGGACACTGAATGCATGCAGCCAACATTCAGATTTGCTTACTGTAATATGACCATATTTTGCTTAGTAAATATGAAATCTGCCATTGCGATCAGTGTTCAGTCAGTTTCTTACTTGGTCTTTGGTGAATAACAACAGGGAAGGAATCAAGGCGCAAGATATAGGTGGATGTAGATAGCACTAGTATATGCACCAAAGCTATTGTTGCTTTTGAGAGAATCATAGGAGAAAATAATCCCATTAAACTCAAATTGTATCAGAATATTTGCTAGTACCCTTTACTGTAGATTGTCAAACATTTTTTGATACACTCTGGAGTTTTTTTGTATTTATTTAACCTATTAGATATAGAGCAGGGGTAGGCAGCATCAGCAGTCCAGATGTTATGGACTACATCTCCTATAATGTTCTTACAGTCATAATTCTGGAAAAGCATCAATAGCCATGGGAGATGTAGTCCATAACATTTGGAGTGCCAAAAGTTGCCTACTCTTGGTATACAGCAACACAGTTGCTAGAGTACAAGGTTTATTTCAGAATATAAAATAATGAGATATGTTTTTAGTGCTAATGATGTAGATGATTTGAGGCAGCTGACACCCGAACCAGAGTCTCACTTGCCCTGGTAAGGAAACATATGTATACGGATGGAGGGAGAAGCTCCTACAATGGTCCTCGGCAGTAAGCCAAATATGGAATAAAAAATAAGCAGAAAAGCAGTGTAAAGCTTCCAGTAAGCTGCACTTAAAAACTCCTGGGCGGTATGATCCCTGCCTGTGGATATGGTGTGAGAGTTTTGGTCCGATGGAGGATGATCAGTTGTTTTTAAAATACAAAAAACAAAACAATGGACTACCTCCATTTTTGCATATATTTCAAAAGGTGATCAAATTTGCTTGGAATGTACTTGTTGCCACAGAGAAATGAGAAGGAAATGTTATTTTGTTGTGAATTCACATACAAGTATAGGTTAATTATACTTCCCTGATCCTTATAGTGGTTATAGTCATGTGTGTAATGCCAGCTTGGGCACTTGACTTTTAAGTAGTAATATTGAAGTGTAAAGATTAGGTCATGCCAGGGTGGAGCTTTTGTGTGTCAATCAGTCCCACTCTTCAATGGAATGACACATGGTAGATTATAAGGTCACGAGTGTGGTTGCTGTACAGAGCAAAATATATTTTCTGGTCCACATGATGGCTTCTTAAAGCTGCAGCATAGTCTGGCAATGATTTTTCTGCAATTTGCACCACTAAGTGAAGATATATTTACTTTTTTGCTTTTTTGTATCTTGTCATGCACACATTTTCTGTTATCTCATGCTCATCTCTCTTCCATGCTGTAATATAACCATTAGGTGAACAGGGATGATATATGCTTTGCCCAGTTCTTTCTGGATCTTGAGCAGTAGAGAATATTGGATTTTGTTTGTAAAGCTTCTGGTTAGAGGAAATGTGCAGGTTCCGTATCCATGTGAATTACAATCCACAACATTACCAATCAATTTTCAAGATTAGATTGATTGCCAAATTACAAATGGCAACACACAAGTTACATCGCCTATCCATCACAATGCTCTGAGTTTTTCTATTCTGTAAGTCTGGAATACAATATTAGCATAAAAGCAAAAGTTTCATGTTTGATGTGCAAATCATTATTCTGTATCCTGAGCAACACCTGCTAATTATAATGTTCACATAATGTTCTTGACTAAATTGGGATGTTCTCAAAATGCAAAATAAGCTATTAAGTATACTGGCTCATAGAAACATCAGAATAAAACATGGAAATACAACAGAACATAGCAGAGACCAAAAGCTGTGGCAGGTTAGTCTACCGATTTCTGAACTTTGAAAAATGTATATCCTCTTCTGAAGCCTCGATGAAAAATATGAGTATAAGCCTTACGGCTCTAACTAGAGAAGATGATATCAGCCTTCAAGCCGTCACATAGTTTACTGATGAGAGGTAGAAGATGATGTATTTTGACAGTGGATTTGTTTAGGCAACTATAATATATGCATGGAAGACTTGACCCTTCTTTCTAGTCAAAAAGAAGCCTAACTCGCTAGAGACACAGGTTTCCAGATGAAGCCTTGAAGCAAATGTTCTTGGTTATTCTGTTTCTTCATCAGAATTTCATCCACAGGTGCTATTTCTAGTCTGATGTTGAGAAAGCCTGATGGATGCTTTTCATGTTTCATCCATCAGGTGCCCCATGTGTTTGCAATGTGATGTTATTACAGATACCCAGTTCTTGGATCAGTACCATATCTTGCTTCATGCATTTTAACTATACAAACTCATAACAGGAGATTATGCTTTACATTTCTTTATACATATGTTTGCATACATTTACAAACATATTTGAACAATGTGTGCCATGTAAGAGATGTAAATATAGAAGTTAACAATGAATATATATTACTGCTGTTGTCGGTTTTTATTTTCTTAATATTTAATTGATGGTGAATGAAGTTAATTATTTTACTGCTGATGACAAAGGAAAACAAAACAGAAATAATGAAACTCTTTCAAATTTAATAGAAAATAAAATGTTAAAGATCATATTTTCTCTGAACTGGTAAACTTCCGATATTTGTGATAAAGCCCGATACAGGCAAAATGCAGGTGTTTGAAAGGACCTTTAACTGCTTGTTTTCTATTTATTTATTTTATCACATGAAGTGCTTAGTAAATGCTACAAGTGTTCTGCATTAAAGGGACACTATAGTCACCAGAACAACTAGTGCTTATTGAATTTGTTCTGGTGAGTAGAATCATTACCTTCAGTTTTTTTTTGCTGTAAACACTGTCTTTTCAGAGAAAATGCAGTGTTTACATTACAGCCTAGTGATAACCTCACTGGCCACTCCTCAGGTAGCTGTTAGAGATCCTTCCTGGGACATGGCTGCCTAAAATGCATCCAAACATTCAGTATCTCCTCCCTGTGCATGCAGACACTGAACTTTCCACATAGAGATTCATTGATTCAATTCATCTCTATGAGGAGATGCTGATTGGCCAGGGCTGTGTTTGAATCATGCTGGCTGTGAACCTGATCTGCCTCAGTCTCAGCCAATCCTATGGGGAAGCACTGTGATTGGATCAGGCTACCACTTCTGATGATGTCATCAGACAGCTTTTTTTTTTTTTTTTTTTAGCAAACAGCATGCAGATCTACAGCTTCAGGCTTGAATACAGTTAGATGTTGCTATATTTATGGAGGGATGAGGGGCCCAGGGGGGGCTAGATGGTGGTTTTAACACTATAGGGTCAGGAATACATGTTTGTGTTCCTGACCCTATAGTGATCATTTAACAATGTCACTCCACTTTCACTTCTAGTGCTCTTTGTGACTTTTCTGGGCTTATTCTCCAGAAAAGATCCATTTCATTAGCCATAGAAAATAACCACAAGCACCCTGACTTTCAAATGTTAAAATGCAAAAATGTTTGGATGTCCTTCTTAGAAACCCTTTAAAAACCAAAGGGGTAGCTATGAAATGCTTAATGTTCCATCCTATGAATGGACGTGTGGGAGTGAATGGATAACCACGTGGGAATCCAGGGCATGCCACTGCTTTTAAATGTTCATAGATTTAATGCATAACGTTTAAAATCATCGCACATTTCGTGTGCCTAAAAGTATTGAAATTGTATATTATCACAATGAATATTGTTTTCAAGGATGAATAAAATAACTGGCTTATTTAATTTTGGAAAATGCCCATATATTAATACAACTAACATATGTCCCAAACATTATTATTTTCCTTTCTTAAAGCTATCTTGGATGATAAGTTACTACAATGACTGTTCATAAATTTATTTGTGCTCTTAGTAATGTCAAATTAATACTGTCAAAGTAAGTATAACAACCCTACTCACAGTGCTTAACCCCTTAAGGACCAAACTTCTGGAATAAAAGGGAATCATGGCATGTCACACATGTCATGTGTCCTTAAGGGGTTAAACGTATGTTATCCAAATATAGAAACCAAGCGTATTACCAGAACTTAGAGTGGCTAGACTTAACCCCTTCAGGACCGCTGACGGTTCAGGACCGTCAGCGGTAAAACGTGCGTTTGGACCGCTGACGGTCCTGAACCGTCATAACGGTCTGGGGCTACTTACCTGATCGCCGTCGGTCCCACGGCGGCGATCAGTGCTCCACCCGGTCCAGGGGGACTGCCTGTCTGCCCGGGCAGTCCCCCCTCGGCAGATCAGGACCCCACGGCCATGTGATCACTCGATCACATGATCGCAATAGGGGTCTTTGTATCTGCCTGCAGGGGGACTGTCTGTGCTGACAGGCAGTCTCCCTGCAAGTAAAAAATCCAAAAAATAAAGTAAAAAAAAAAACAGTGTAAAATCAGTGTAAAAATAAATAAATAATATGTGTATATATATATGATATATATACATGTATTATATCTATATATAATATATGTATATGTATCATATATATATATAATGTCATATTAAGTGTATTTTTATATTTATATATACGTATATTAATATAAAAATACACTTATATTTAAATTACACACGAATATATACAATATATATATAATTGCTATATATATGGTATATATATATTATTATAAAATACAAATAATATGTTAATAAAAATAAATAACAAAAAATAAAAATAATTTTTAATAATTATAAAAAAATATTTATATATGCAATTTTATTCTAACAGTATTTTGATATATATATATATATATATTTATATCAAAATATACTTAGAATGTAATGATATATATATCTATGTATAAATAAATAAATAAAAACAATACGAAATATACATATGTCCATATACATAATTACATAAATAATTTCATAAATATACACGTAGACGTCAAATATATAAATATGTATATATATTAAAATTCTACATGTGTATTTATGTAATATTTTTACCTAATTAAGTAATTTTAATGATTGCAATTTGAGGGACCTGCCTGCCAACCCAGGCCGAAAGTCCAGATAATTTAATTTGCTAGCACTGTGTTTAACCCTGTAACTTTCTATGACACCCTAAAACCTGTACATGGGGGTACTGTTTTACTCGGGAGACTTCGCTGAACACAAATATTAGTGTTTCAAAACAGTAAAACATATCACAGCGATGATATTGTCAGTGAAAGTGAATTTTTTTGCATTTTTCACACACAAACAGCACTTTCACTGAGGATATTATTGCTGTGATACATTTTACTGTTCTGATACACTAATATTTGTGTTCAGCGAAGTCTCCTGAGTATAACAGTACCCCACATGTAGAGGTTTTATAGTGTTTGTGAAAGTTACAGGGTCAAATATAAGGCTTGATTTTACTTTTTTTTTTTATTGAAATTTGTCGGATTGGTTAGGTTGCCTTTGAGAGCGTATGGTAGCCAAGGAATGAGAATTAGCCCCATGATGGCATACCATTTGCAAAAGAAGACAACCCAAGGTATTGCAAATGGGGTATGTTCAGCCTTTTTTAGTAGCCACTTAGTCACAAACACCGGCCAAAGTTAGCGTTTCTTGCATTTTTAACACACAAACAAATATAAATGCTAACTTTGGCCAGTGTTTGTGACTAAGTGGCTACTAAAAAAAACTGGACATACCCAATTTTGAATACCCTGGGTTGTCTACTTTAAAAAAAATATGTACATGTTAGGTGTGTTTCGGGGATTTATGACAGATAACGGTGTTACAAGGTCACTATTGATACATTTAAAATATATATATATTGAAACAGCAATTTCCTACTTGTATTTATAGGCCTATAACTTGCAAAAAAAAGCAATAAAGCATGTAAACACTGGGTGTTTTTAAACTCGGGACAAAATTTTGAATCTATTTAGCTGTTTTTTTCATTAGCTTTTGTAGATAAGTAAAAGATTTTTCAAGTAAAAGTCCAAAAACATGTTTTTTTTTTTAAATTTTTCACCATATTTTTTTTTTTTTTTTAAATACAATATTGGACATAATACAAATAATGGTATGTAAAGAAAGCCCCTTTTGTCCTGAAAAAAACAATATATAACTTGTATGGGAACCGTAAATGAGAGAGCGGAAAATTACAGCTAAACACAAACACCACAAAAGTGTTAAAACTGCTCTGGTCCTTAACGTACAAACATCGCAAAAACAGGCCGGTCCTGAAGGGGTTAACATAATTTCTATAGTAGGCAAAAAAGAAAGGTCAAGGTCAAAGCAAGGTCAGGTATTGCAGAGGTGCACAATAACGAGAAGCCAAAGAAGTATGGATAACAGTAGTCAGACAAGCCAAGTAATGATACCAGGAATTCTCAGAATAAGGATTATGCTACCTGGATCACAAAGAAACCACAACAGGGCACAGAACAGATTGAAGGCTCAAGTATAACCATGCACAAAAATGTGAGGGGGTTCTCGGCAATGGTATCATTATATAATGACTAGGCAGTGGCCTAATGATTTCACAAAAGAGGTGGAGCTACAACATCTGGCATCAGAAACGCTGACTAAAGTCTATGATGGTGTGTAACTGCAGTGGTACTCACTTGGGGAGGCAGGATTAGCAGGTGGGTGGCATAGCGAAAGGGTATGTATCTTTACAAATACACTATATCATGAAGTAATTTTAAAAAATATATTGCTAGGCACATACAACAAATGTTCATAAATGCTGCCACGTACAAGAAGTGCATCATTGCAAGATATTTTTATGGAAATCATATATTATATAATATTTACTGTAAAGATAATTTAATATATTAGATTTAGCTAGATGTGCACATTTATTTCTGATCACCAACGGTGCCAGTGAATACTATGGATATTTTTTTCAAAAATTGTCAGCAGAACTCTTTTAATATATTAGTTTTCCTGTCAACTAGTAAATCTACCCCAACATGTTGCTATAATTGTAGTCCCAATACGTGCTAATACCTGACAATAAGAACAGCAACATTTTATCATATATTTTGACATTAGTCATGTATATACATATACAGCACTTTAGTGTCCTTGAATATTACTATAATGTGACAAGATTAACATAATTCACATTACAGTTGTCATATGTATTTATGTAAATATAAAAAGAAAATTGACGCATAATCCAATTAAAAAAGCTAAATTATGTTGAAGGATGACAAGAAGAATTAATAATGATGATAACATAGATGCCTTTGTATAATATTATTACAATTTTACTTTAATTTCAATTATAAGAAAATAATGAAGGGATATTATTATTATTATAATTATTTATTTATTATTATTATTGCCATTTATATAGCGCCAACAGATTCCGTAGCACTTTACAATAATATGAGAGGGGGGATTTAACTATAAATAGGACAATTACAAGAAAACTTACAGGAACGATAGGTTAAAGAGGACCCTGCTCAAACGAGCTTACAGTCTATATGAGGCGGGGTATAGAACATGCTAGGACAGGGATTATTAATCAAATAAGGGGGGAGTGAAGCATAGCTGGAGTTCTGCCCTTTAGGAGAGAGCAAGAGAAGGTATGTAAGGTAGAGGTTACTCTGGGAGGCAATAAGCTTTCCTAAAAAGATGGGTTTTAAGGCACTTCTTAAACAATTGAAGACTAGGGGAGAATCTGATGGTGGTAGGAAGGCTATTCCATAGGATGGGAGCCGCCGGCGAGAAGTCCTGCAAGCGTGAGTTGGCCATACGGGTACGAGCAGCAGACAGGAGAAGGTCACGGGCAGAGCAGAGGGACCGAGGAGGGGCATACCTATGGATCTGTGAAGAGATATAAGAGGGGCTATAATTGTTCAGTGCTTTATATGTATGGGTTAGCACTTTGAATTGACTCCTATAGGATACAGGAAGCCAATGTAAGGACTGACAGAGGGGTGAGGTGTGAGACGACTGACTAGAGAGGAAAATCAGTCTGGCGGCAGCATTCATTACAGACTGTAGCGGGGCGATACGGCTTTTGGGAAGACCAATTATGCAAGGGTTACAATAATGCATGCAGGAAATTACTAGAGCATGGACAAGCTCCTTGGTAGCATCTTTTGTAAGAAAGGGACTATGTTTTTAAGTTAGACTCTACAGGATTTAGCAACAAACTGGATGTGAGGCTCAAAGGTGAGGCCAGAGTCAAGTATGACAACAAGACAGCATGCTTGCAAGGATGGACTTATGTGGATACCACTGACTTGAAGGGAGAGTGAGAGAGGAGGATCAGTATTAGGAGGAGGAAAGACAAGGAGTTCAGTTTTAGAGAGACTGAGTTTCAGAAAGCGGGAGGACATCCAGTCAGAGATGGAAGACTGCGAGGCAAACAAGGCAATTGCCTTGGGCGTTAATTTCCAGGGGGCGGCAAAATATGCCGCCCCCAAATGCCCAGGCAAATACCTTGTTTGCCTCGTTTTATGGGAGCCCAAGAGCTGACCAACTAAGTGTATGTCTGTCTATCAGTGTGTGAAATCAGTGAGTGTGTCATTGTTTGTCAGTGTATATGAGAGTGTGTGTCTGTCAATGAGTGTATGCATCTGTCAGTGAGTGTGCGTCTGTCAGTGAGTGAGCGTCTGTCAGTCAAAGTGCGGCCTTGATAGGAAGGGGTGGGGAAAATTTTAATTAGGGGGGAGGGGAGTGCCTGAGCACCGACCTGCCTACGGCAGCACAAAACCTAAATACACCACTGGAAAGAAAGGCATTTTTTTTTCTCCATATCACCACATTCATGGCTAACAACAAATCTTGATAGCAATATAAATTAACTATCTTTGTAATTCTACCACATTACACTGATTGATACTAAGTAGGATAGATAATGATAATGAGTATATAGCAACTGAGGAATCTAGTCATTGTTTGCCATATGTATTATATTTATGATCAAGTGCCACGCTAGGTACAAAATGCATTAGGTGCTCTCCTGTTTTTGTATATTTGGATTGGTGCTCTCTTATTTTGAGAATTACATTTTCTACTATTTACACTGTCTTCCCACACACTACAGAATGTTTATTTTCTTTCCACACCACTTTTTGCGGTATACCGACTTGGTATCTATTTGAATACTTGAAGTAGAGAAGAAATCTTCCCTTTTAATTCATGGACACCCGGTTTCAGCTGAGGTAGGAGTGTTATATATTATGCATTAAATAAAGTGGCTTGATCTGCTTTCGATATTTTTTTCTTTAGAGTTATATCATAACCTTTTTTTTCTTTTAGAAAAACCAAGTTGTTAAACGTGTCTGTGCAAAAAGAATAATAACAATTAAAAGATGCTGCTATTGTGAAACAACTCAGGAACCTATATAGTCATACTGAGGAACTATGCTTGAAAAACTTTGCCATCTATCCTTTATTTTAGTAGTATTTTAATACAAGAATTAATAATGATGGTAAGAAGAACTGGCATAGGAAGCTCATAGTGATACAGTCCCATTTCCAGGCAAAGGGGTATTTAGAAAGTTCTTCTCAAATCTTACTTGTTGCACAGTGACTTTAACAGGTTACTTCCACCTCTTTACTAATCATTTCTGTTACCTGTGTTCCCTGATCTTTGTAAGACTTGCATTCCTCTCTATAATGCATACAGTAGACCTCATGCCTGGAGGCTCAGAGCAGAAGATGACTGGTGTGTCCCTAAAGGAAAGAAATGACTCCCAATGCCATCTCTGCTCCTGCATTGGTCAATGCTTACAGCAGAACAAGGTGGCTCACTGATTCATAAAGGAAAGACCATAGAGGAGACAGATACATGTAGCTAAAGAGACATACAATGCTTTCAAGCATGCATGCCAAGGTGGCACAATACGTTAAACATAAGGAGATATGAAGCCAGTGGTGAGGTTCAATTATAGTCACTGCATTAAATCCCTCCTACCTTTGCATGTGTAATTGGTTTATCATCTATAAATGAGAAGGTGGAAGAGGAAGGAGACAGCAATGACAGCATGTTTCTGGCTACCACTCCTGTACATATATTATAATGACATCAATAGAAAATTAGAAATTTTAAAAAAGGATATATGCTTTTTCACTGGTTTTGGACTCATACAAGGACATCTCCTTGTATGAGGCCAAAACCAGTGAAAACGCATATTTCCTTTTTTTATATGACTATCATGGACTCCATCAACTCTTATGTTAATTCAGGCCTAAAACAAAAAAGAAAAACAACCATCAAGCTTATTAAGGCCTTTTTGAGTTGTATAGCTGAGAGGTACATCTAGGAAAGCCTGCTCTTGTATAAGCATGACAGAAGCTACCTCAGCTTATATGCCCACATCCAGCACATCTTACATACAGTGAGGGAAAAAAGTATTTGATCCCCTGCTGATTTTGAACGTCTGCCCACTGGCAAAGAAATGATAAGTCTATAATTTGAATGTTAGGTGTATTTTAACAGTGAGAGACAGAAACACAAAACAAAAACAAAATCTTGAAAAACTCATGTCAATGAGTGAAATAAGTATTTGATCCCCTATCAATTAGCAAGATGTCTGGCTCCCAGGTGTCTTTGATAAAGGTAACTAGCTGAGATTAGGAGCACTCTCTTAAAGGGAGTGTTCCTAATCTCAGCTTGTTACCTGTATAAAAGACACTTTTCTATTAATCAAGTATTGTCCACAGATGCAATCAATCAATCAATCAGGTCCCAAATTCGCCACTCTGGCCAAGACCAAAGAGCTGTCCAAGGATGTCAAGGACAAGATTGTTGACCTACACAAAGCTGGAATGGGCTACAAGACCATCGCCAAGCAGCTTGGTGAGAAGGTGACAACAGTTGGTGCGATTATTCACAAATGGAAGAAACACAAAATAACTGTCAGTCTCCCTCGGTCTGGTGCTCCATGCAAGATCTCACCTCGTGGAGTTTCAATGATCATGAGAATAGTGAAGAACTACACAGGAGGATCTTGTTAATGATCTCAAGGCTGCTGGGACTATTTTCACTAAGAAAACAAGTGAAAACGTCATGAAGGACTAAAACCCACAAGGTCCCCTGCTCAAGAAAGCACATGTACAGGCCCGTCTGAAGTTTGTCAAGGAACATCTGAATGTTTGTAATAAACAGCTGTACTTTGAAGGATGAAATCAGAGAACCTAGCATAACCAACAACCGCACAATTATTATAATTCATTATTTATAAAATTGCAACATATAACGCAGCACCGTCCAATTAGGAAAAAACATGCAGACAAAAATACATGCTAAAACATATTTAATAGACAATACTATTTTATACAAATTGCTTGGCATAATGGCTGAACTGTCTAGGACTTGAAGCTGAGAGCCAGTGAGATTGAGGACATATACAAACACTATTAAAGTTAAAGGAACACTACAAGGCCCTACCCATGCATGGCACTTGAGGTGCGTTTACACGCATTGCAGCACTTAGAAGAAGTGATCTCAGATCACATCCTCCCAGCACTTGTGAATGGGAATCTACACTGGAGTAGAGCTACCTGCAGCACCTATCGCAGCTCCTGACCTTGACCTGTACCTGGCCAGCCCCTTCCACACTGGACTCCACGGAAGCCACTCACACTATACACAGAGCTGCAGAACAAGCCTCCCCCTCATACAAATAATACAAACAGCCCACACACAAAGCACACAGTCCCCACAAATACATAACTGACAATCATAACTGACAACTCCACAAGCAACCTCTTACATGCAATACCACAGGCAGCCCCACAAATCCACACACCACTAAACACACTATGTGACATATCATCCACACACACAATTCCACAAACAGGCCCATACACAGCCCACATTCATGGGTATGAAACACAATACCACAAACTACTCATGATCGTATACAATATAACATCCTACATACACAAAAATGCAACTCTTCAAAGCAACTGCAGCACCCATAAAAAACATAAGTAGAATACGATAACATACACACCTCAATTAAAAAAAAAAAATGGAATAGGACAGGCACGCCAAGGGACTTCAAGGTCTTGTTTTGGCACAGTACTACTAAAAGCTTACATATCCCTGCTATAGGGTCAGGAACACAAACATGTATTCCTGATCTTATAGTATTAAAATTACCATCTAGCCCCCTGGTCCCCCTTGCACTCCCTAAATATAGTATAATCTTATGTTTATTCCAGTCTGCTTCTGCTGGCTCTGCCCCTGATCTGCCTGATTGGTTGACATCATCAGCAGTTGTGTTCAGAGCCAATCACAATGCATTGACATAGGGAAGCATTGGATTGGCTGAGACTGTCAAGTAGGCAGATCAGGGACAGAGCCAGCACAAGACAAACATAGCCCTGACCAGTCAGCATCTCCTCTTGGGGATGAATTAAATGAATGAATCTCTGTGAGGAAAATTCAGTGTCAGTGTGCATCACTGACCAAGGAAGCACCTCTAGTAGGCATCTGAGGAGTGGCCAGTGGAGGTATCCCTAGGCTGTAATGTAAGCATTGCATTTTCTCTGAAAAGACAGTGTTTACTGCAAAAAGCCTGAAGGAAAGTATTATAGTCACCAGAACAAAACAATAAGCTGTAGATGTTCTGTTGACTATAGTGTCCCTCTCTGAAAAGGCAGCATTTACATTAAAATGCAGGGACATACTATACACACCAGAACAACTACATTAAGCTGTAGTTGTTCTGGTGACTATAGTGTCCCTTTAAACATTTAAATTTCACACGTTTATATAACATAAATTCCATGCTGCATGTTCTTCGTATGAATACAGAAATACTACAAAAAAATGAAACCTTTGTCTTTCCTCCCAAAATACTCTATTATTGTTTGCAAATAGCCTATTTAATTTATGAAGGTCAAGATCCTCAACGTACATAGAATATTCACTGCAGTTAAAAAAAAAATCTGTGTTTATATCAGCAGTATACATTGCCATATTTCCAACGAACATAATTTAACACTCCAAGTGCCACAGACATCCATGTAGCGATATCACATCTCTCGATCTTAGCACCTTCTACCTATTTTCTATTAATTAATTAATTAATTAATTAAATTAAGTATTGTGTGACACAAACAAGTCAGCAGAAAACATAGATTTTGAAACTAGTCCCGTTGCATATTCTACAGGCATTCATATTCATATTGAAGCACTATAGAATTTTTATAATTATTATTAATATTAGTATTTTTACAAATAAAAATTTACGTCACAGGGCATTTCATATCTTTATATCTTTCATAAAGTTTATATGTATGTAAAATGTATTTAATAAATGAATTGTTTTCTTTTTGAATGTAGTTTTTTTAATAAAACAAAACAGTATTTTTGTTTTAATTTTTAACAAAGACTTTTAACTAAGATTCAAATGGGCATTGGAATAGCAAAATAAAAAAATAAAATAAAAATCTACATTTTTCTTCAGATGCCAATTTAGGTGTTTGCTAATGACATATACAATGTGCATCCAGAAGTTTGGGAGGTCAGATGCCACTTAACAGAAACCTCATATTGTCACCACATGCAAAATATGCATTTATGTATCAACAGCAATTTGCATGACTGTATTATTATTGTTATTATTTTTATTATTATTGGTATTTATATAGTGCCAACTAATTTCACAGCACTTTACAATATTATGAAAGGGGGCCAAAAAATGGGGGTCTGTAGGAAAGTGGTATAGTCCACCAATGAGCGGCATGTGGGTAGGTCAGACACAAGCTCAAACAAAGATCCCCAGGACTGCATGTTAACTAGGGAGTCTCACCTGAAAGGCTTTCCAAATCCCATGCTCAGCAATTAAAATTAAGAAATTGATGGGTAATGTTACTGGGTAGTAGAGCTCTGCAGATGACATTTGCTTTCAGCTATCAGTGTCTGGTCTTACTAATTCTACCTTAATATGAAACTAAATGATGCTGTTGTTTTTTGTAACTTACAGGGAAGGCCTATTTTATTTAGGTGTAATTAACCAAGTATTTTATCATATGTAGTGAGCACTTAATGCCATGTTAACTTCATTTGCTAATTTTTGCAAGGCTCTTGATTTGTGAAAGTGTAGTAAAATGCATTGTAAATACTGACCTGTAAGCACTCTGACACCAAAACCAACTACCAATGATAAGGGAGGTAATGTATTGCAGATGGCCTCCTGACTAATGAACACCAACAAAATGAAAATTGGATACACTTGGGAGTGGGGGAATAGAATGACACGGGGAGGGAAAGAGAGAGTTTGTAAGAAGGATAAAGAGATACATAATGTAAAATTAAGATGGGACTGAGGGCATGGGAGTAGGAGGGAGTTGTGTAGAATTGGTGGGGAGAGTAAAAGAAGAAACATGAGGTCTCTGGTAGGAATGGATAGATATGGAATAATGGGTAGGGGCATGGAAAGCAAAGGGAAAGGGAAAGATAGGAGGGACATATAGTGAAAGATGGAGACAGCATAGTGTATAAATAAGAAGCCATGGAATGATTCTGGAAGAAAATAATTAGAGGAGGGACAAGCAATGATAGTGGAAAAGAGTATGAGTACATGGAAATAGAGGAAATAGAGGACATAGATAAAGATGGAGAAGGAACAAGAAGAGAAAGCTGTAATTAGTAAGAGATGGATTGAAGGCGTTGCTTCAAGAATGGGAAGTATATGAAATAAGAAGGAAGACTGAAATAAGGGGCATTGAATGAATGATTGGGCATGTTATTAGGAAGGAACAATGGAAAGAAGTAATGAATAAAAAGACCACCACACAATCTGGCAATGACACTCTATAATATATACACTGAAACCACCTCTATTTAATCTGGAACAATTTTTGTTTAATTAAATTTTTTTAATTAAGATGTTTATTGAGATTGTTTGCTTAGCAAGACAAAAGGTAGGCACCTGAAACTAATCTCCTAATTATTAGAATAATGGCAACAGGTAATTCTAGAATGGGGCTGGTTCCCTTAAGTGTGGGATCCTGGAACTTTGGTGCCATATTGAATCAGTTAGGGTTTTAGTTATTTTGTTTAATCATATTTTTTTTTTTATATATTCCAAATTCAGTCTTTGGAATTGCTGTGAAGTGCTTCATACTTTTTGGTCCAACTTTGCTAGTGCAAACTCAATCTTTAGTAAATGCATAATGATATCGAGGGAGCATGACCAAGTAATCTGGATTTTTTTGATATATTCATTTTTTTGTAATGCTTCAAGCATAATGCTAATGCCATTTTATATATACACTGTAAAACATTATTTAGATTATAGATATGCATTAATGCAGGAACTGGGCATTATAATGTAGCCTACCTCTATCTCCTTACTTTAGTCAATGTAATTTGCATGCAGTTATATAAAATTCCTACATAATGAAACTTGGCCATGTTTAAGTTGATACACATGAGATAAAATTGTATTTCAATGTATTTTTCTTCTATTGTGCTTTAGGCAACCATATCTCATATTTTTTCCTGATGCAGTTATATGAAGAATGGATACTGCAGGGCACAATTAAAATCAAAGCATCTTTTATAAGTGACCCTAATTACAAAATGTTCACCTTAACACCACATACATTGACACAATACGCTGCACAGAATTTATATTAAAAAAACACACCAGTATCCATGCATCCATTCAGAATAATATTGTTAAATGAATAACTGATTAAACCAACATTACCAATGGTGTTATATTTCAGCTACAAAATATTTAAGATTAAAGGGAATCCAAGCACAAATATATCATACATGTGTAAATCATTGCTGCGATTTAAACTTTTTCTTCTTCGGGTCCCCAGTGTAGTGACATTTTTCTATTTATGTAATTTTTTTTCCTGTGTTGCTTGACAGGCCATCAGAACTAATGAACTCAGCTGCAGGATTAAGGCAAGAATCCAGCAGAATTGGTGGATTTATGATATAACCATAGATTCCCTGTCATTCTATAAGCCTAACGTTCAATAAATTGTAATGACACAACAAAAATATTGTAGATGTGCCAATGTTAGCAAAGCCACCCAAGGTTTTATTAAGAAGCTGTGATTGACTAATCTATGTTATTGGATCATATATGAAAGGTTTGTTGGAAACCACAAGTTAAAATAAACTTGTTTTAATGATTACAGAAAAATAATTGAACAAACATGTAAACATCATATTTATAATAGTTTTCCAAATTAAGAGCATTTGTAGAACATTTTGCATTTGAATATCCAACCTGTTTATCTGTCTTCCAATGCAATTATAATTATTATACTTTTGTGACGGACCGCCTAGCGCTCCGACTAGGTACCTCCGTCAATCAATGCTCCTAGTGCTCACCGAGGGTTTCAAGCACTCCACCAGACACCATAAGCACTGTAGACTCCACGAACTGCCGCAGCTTGGTTGGGGTCTTGCCGTCCTCTACCCTCCCTGGAACCAAGACCAGGATCCAGCTTCCAGTGCGTAGACCTCTCCTACTCCAGAGAGCATAGCAGAAAAAGCTCTTAGAAGAGCTAGTGATTATACTCAGGGGAGTATTGTGATACAGCAATCCCCAGAGTGCATGTAGTTTCAGGTGATGCTTTTATTGAGATCCTGGAGAGCATAAGTAGCACACTGTTCATGGGCAGAGAAGAGAAGATGTAAAATAGAATGTGAGGATATGTTATGACATAACTCTCCCTATACGTTAGAGTAGGGGTTATCAAGTTTTGCTTTGGGATCTAGTTCCATGTATTTCTGGAAGCTGGCAATGCCCCTGTTGCCAAGTGTCATACTCCTCATAATACTTCCCCTTGTTATTTTCATTATTCCACTGTTTTTAAATCATATGAAGTCACATCTGTATAGTTATAAACAGGGATGTCAGGGGGGCTGACTCCAGTGGCGGATCCAGGTGGAGGGGGGCAACGGGGCACTTGCCTTCCCCCCAAGATTCTCCTCTGCCGGCTAATGTAGGGCTGGCATTGTTTAAGTGCCAGCCCTGCAATGTTCCTTCACAGACCAGAGGGGAGATCAGAGATCTCCCTCCCCGGTCCGCAGGACCCGTGCGGGCAGCCGGCAGGGAGTGAGAGAGGACCCGGGAGCTCAGCCTGCAGCTCCTCCGGGTCCTACTCTCGCGAGCATGGAGCGTTGCCGCGGTTACCACGGCAACACTCCGGATCTCGCAAGAGTGAACTTTAGCCCAGGAGCTAAGGGATAGAGTTCACTCGCACCACTGGGAACACCAGAGAATCCCCACCGGACCACCAGGGATCCATAAATGTCCCCCCTCCTCCCAGTAAAGGTAAAAAGGGAGGGGGGGACATAAATATATTTATTTTTATTTAAAAAAAAAGAAAACATTATTAAAAAGCGTCCCTACACTTTCCCCATACACACACTGCCCCGTACACACACTGCCCCCCATACACACACCACTGGCGGATCCAGAGTCTTATCTCGGGAGGGGCACTCATAGATTATTTAAAGAAACAATCCAGGCACAATAACCACTACAGCTCTCTGTAGTGGTTTTGGTGCCAGGAGTGCCGTGGCGCCCTCCAAGAGTAAATAGTTAAACTGTTTAAGAACAGTTTGACAATTTACCTGGCGTTTGCTAGGATAAGGGCTGTAGTAGGGGAAAGGGCCTCTATTAATGTGTGTGTGTGTGTGTGTATGGGAGGCACTGAGTGTGTGAGGGATGCAGGGTGGGTATGGGAGGCAGTGTGTGAGGGGTGCAGAGTGTGTGTGTGGATGGGAGGCAGTGTGTGTATGGGAGTGCAGTGGGAGCACAGTGTGTAGGAGGCAGTGTGTGCATGGGAGTGCAGTGTGTATATGTGGGGTGCTGTGGGAGGACTGTGTGTGTATGGGCCCAGTGTTTGTATGATGGTGTAGTGGGGTCAGTGTGTGTATGGGAGTGCAGTTGGGGAAGTGTGTTTATGGGGGTGCAGTGCTTGTGTGGGGGAGCACTGTGTGTATGGGGGTGCAGTGTCTGTGGGGGTGCAGCATTTGTGTGGGGGGATAAGTGTGTGGAGGTGCAGTGTTTGTTTGGGGAGCACTGTGTGTATGGGGGAGCAGTGTGTGTGTGTGTGGGGTGCAGTGTGTATGGAGGAGAAGTGTGTGTGGAGGTGCAGTGTGTGTGTGGGGTGCAGTGTTTGTATGGGGAGCACTGTGTGTGTGTGGGAGATGTTTGTGGGGGTGCAGTGTTTGCACACCCCCCACACACACACTGCACCCACACACACGCTGCTCCCTCATACACACAGTGCTCCACATACAGTGTGTGTGTGTGGGTGAAGTGTTTGTATGGGGAGCACTGTGTTTGGGGGTGCAGTGTGTGTGGGGGGGTGCAGTGTTGTGTGGGGTGCAGTGTGTATGGAGGACAATTGTGTGTGTGGGGGTGCAGTGTGTGTGTATGGGGCTGCAGTGTGTGTGTATGAGGGTGCAGTGTGTGTGTGTGTGTGTGTGTGGGGTGCACTGTGTGTATGGGGGTGCAGTGTGTATGGAGGAGAAGTGTGTGTGGAGGTGCAGTGTGTGTGTGGGGTGCAGTGTTTGTATGGGGAGCACTGTGTGTGTGTGGGAGATGTTTGTGGGGGTGCAGTGTTTGCACCCCCCACACACACACTGCACCCACACACACGCTGCTCCCTCATACACACAGTGCTCCCCATACAGTGTGTGTGTGTGTGGGTGAAGTGTTTGTATGGGGAGCACTGTGTTTGGGGGTGCAGTGTGTGTGGGGGGGTGCAGTGTTGTGTGGGGTGCAGTGTGTATGGAGGACAATTGTGTGTGTGGGGGTGCAGTGTGTGTGTATGGGGGTGCAGTGTGTGTGTATGAGGGTGCAGTGTGTGTGTGTGGGGGGGGTGCACTGTGTGTATGGGGGTGCAGTGTTTGTGGAGGATAAGTCTGTGTGTATGGGGGGCTGTGGGGAAATGTGTGTGTAGTTGGAGGGGGCAGAGCAAAACAAATTTTTTTTTTTTTTAATTAAAAATACATTATTTTATATTTTTTATATCCCCCCTCCCTTCTTACCTTTTCCCAGGCAGGGGGGATATTATTTCAAATCTCTGGTGGTCCTCGTGGTGAATCCCTGGCGGTTCTAGTGGGAGTGAACTCTAACCTGCAGCTCAGGCTAGAGTTCACTCTCGCAAGAACGGAGCATTGCCGTGGTAACTGCGGCAACACTCCGTGCTCGCGAGAGGAGACCTGGCGGCCGCCAGTAATGTGCCTGCAGACCGGGGAGGGAGATCTCCCCTCCGGTCCGTGAAGGCACTTAGCACCGGCCCTGCAGGACAGAGCATCGGATCTCAGGGGGGGGGGGAAACAATTGCTCTGTTGCCCCCCCTGGATTCGCCACTGACACACACTGCCCCACAAA
Organism: Pelobates fuscus; assembly: GCF_036172605.1. Taxonomy (NCBI): domain Eukaryota; kingdom Metazoa; phylum Chordata; class Amphibia; order Anura; family Pelobatidae; genus Pelobates; species Pelobates fuscus. Next base: position 165,428,437 of record NC_086321.1, on the reverse strand, counting down.
CACTGCCCCCATACACACACACAGCCCCACACACACACACACTGCCCCACAAACACTGCCCCCATTCACACACTGCACACCTATAGACACATTTCCCTCTACACACATACACTGCACACCCATACACACATTGCGCCCCACACACACGGCCCCCCTCATACACACATTGCCCCACAGACACATACAGTGCCCCACACACACTGCTGCCCCCCCATACACACATTGCCCCCACACACACACCCCCATACACACACTGCCCCATACATACATACAGTGCCCCACACACACATACTGTGCCCCCCACACACATGCTGTGCCCCCCATACACACACACTGCCCCACACACACATACAGTGCTCCCCATACATGCACTGCCACCCATCTACACATTGCCACACATACACACGTTGTCCCCATACACACTTTGCCCCCCCATACACACACTGCCCCATACACACATACAGTGCCCCCCATACACACACTGCCCCAAACACACATACACTGCAAGCCTCACACACACACTGAAACGCTTACATACACTTCCCCCTCACATACACACTGCAGCTCTCACACGCACACTGCCCCAACACACACACTGCAACCTTGACATACACTACCGCCCTCACGCACTCACACACACACCCACTGCACCTTTCACACACACTTCACCACTGTTCCTATGCCCTATATTCCAGCAGACCCCAGGAAAGTTGTCAAACTGTTCTTAAATGGTTGGACTACTTACTCTGGGATGGGATCCTGGCACACTGAGCTGTAGTGTTTATTGTGCCTGGATTATTTCTTTAAATAATCTACAAGTGCCCCTCCCAAGATCAGGCTCTGGATCCGCCACTGGCTGACTCAGACTAGAGTTGTGAGTGTGCTATTGAAAGAACTCTGGGTCTGATTTAGATTCAATTGCATTGCAAGCCACAGAATGTGAAATCTTGTGTGACAGCGCCTCTCTCTACCACTGTGTGTTTGCTGATCAGGTGCTGATTTGGTGAGATTTAAGGCAGGCTCCAATGGCATCAGAACAGCACGTCTTCTTCAGGCTGCCGGCTGTGTCCTGTGCGGAACCATCACTCCCTCCCTTGTCTTCCCCTTTCACATATCAAGATTGCAGTAACAGTATGCAAAGGCAGAGGGAGGCTGTGCATGGAATACAAAGGATTTGTTGGAGAGTCTGACAAACTAATGTATCACTGCAGCCCAGGAGCCTGCAGACTGATATATGATGCAAAGCAGGTACTCTGTTCAGCAGCATTTTGTCCAATGTTTGTATTTATGAAAAGAAGAAAACTAAATATAATTGGATCAAAACAGTAGGAGCATGGGGCGGCTACAGTCCTGAATAAGGGACTCTGAAACCCAAAATATCTTAACTGTAAAGGGGATGCAGAGACCTGAACCTGTGACATTTTATTCCTCCATGCTGCTCTCCCTCCCCGTTTCCAAGTTGAATCATGGCTGGGAGCAAAAGCGGCAGCATTAGGCCCATTAGGCAACTAAGCCTTTGTTCATTCTAGGGCCTTTTCCCTTACACATTACAACCTATAATCTGCAATTAAATAGTACGGTCAACTTCTGTGGCCCTGCACAGCCATTCTGGAGTAGAGATGTCCCGAACAGTTAGCTGGCGAATAGTTCCTGGCGAACATCGCTTGTTCAAGTTCGCCACGGCGGGCGAACATATGCGATGTTCGGTCCGCCCCTATTCCATATCATTGAGTAAACTTTGACAACCCCCCCACCCGCCGCTCAGGGGTGGGGGTGCGGGGGGGGTTTTCAAAGTTTACTCAATGATATGGGTGGGGCCCTAAAAAAAAACAATAGGGGGGGAACTTCTGTCCCCCCCGGCCCCCACCCCTGAGTGGTGGGTGGGGACCCTAAATACTAAGATGGGGGGACCTAATGTCCTCCTCCCAGGCCCCCACCCCTGAGCGGCGGATGGGGGCCCTAAATACTCAAAAGGGGGGGACCTAAGGTCCTCCCCCCCTGGCCCCCACCCCTGAGCGGTGGGTGGGGGCCCTAAATACTAATAAGGGGGGGGCGTAAGGTCCTCCCCCCTGGCCCCCACCCCTGAGCAGGGGTGGGGGCCAGGGGGGGGAGGACAGTAGGTCCCCCCTCATTATTTTTATAGCCCCCATCCGCCGCCCAAGTATACAGCTACGAATTTGTGTCTTCATGTAGACATACCTCCCATGTGTCCTGCTTTTTCATAAGTTCCATATTGTTGGTGTGTCTAAATGTAAAACAAAGCTCAACAGCAATAATGTGTCTTTAAACTACAATAAATGTGTTTAGAAGTAAGTGTGTGTAAATAAAATACACTGTTCTTGTTCTAAATTACACAAATTGTTATTATTAAGTCACCAAAAATATCTTAGAACAGCCCTGCCCCACACTCTCAGTAATCGTAAAATTAAAGTGTCCCTCTTTATCCATCACAAATATTGGAAGGTATGTGTATGTTTCAATCAGTGTATCACGAGGAAATATTATCAAGTGAAGGCTTTATAGTATTATCATCATTTTCCAAATTGCATAAAGATATATAATAATTGGCAAATATATTGCTAATTTTGGTTGGATTAAATATTTTATTACCTTGATCATTAAGTAAATATTAAATTCCAGTTTGGTATGTAATTTGTTTAAAGGAAAACTTTAGGGTCTGGAATACAAACATGTATTCCTGAAACTGTAGTGTTAAAATTCAATATTTAGGTCCTCTGCCCCCGTTTAAATAAATAGTTTACTTACCTTTATTCCAGTGCTTCAAGGGTCTGCTAGCACTGGTTTTGCCCCCAATCTGCATCCGCCTACTTGGCTTAAATCATCAGAATTGACAATCTCAGCCAAACAAATGCTTTCCCATGGGAAAGCATTAGATTGGCTAAGATTGGCAATTCTAAAGATCTCAGTCAAGGAAGCATGATCGGGGTGGAGCCAAACACCATCCTGACCAATCAAAATCTCCTCAGAGATGCATTAAATCATGAAGGTGAAAAGGCAGTGTTCTAAAGAAAATGCCTGCAGGGACATACCTCACCATAGCAACGAGATTAAAAGGACACTGTAGGCACCTAGACCACTTCAGCTCATTGAAGTGGTCTGGGTGCAGACTCCTATCAACCTTAACCCTGAGCATGCAATTATTGCAGTTTCTATAAACTGCAATAATTACCTGCTAGGGTTAAAGGACCACTATAGTGCCCTGAGGGTGCCCTCACCCTCAGGGACCCCCTCCCGCCGTGCTGGATGGAGAGTAAAGGGTTAAAACTTACCTTTATTCCAGTGCCGGGCATGGAGCTCTCCTCCTCCGATCCTCTCCTCCCATTCGGTTGAATGCGCACGCGCGGCAAGAGGCTGGATTAACCCATTTATAAACATAGCAGTTTCTCTGAAACTGCTATGTTTTTTTAAAAAAAATGGGTTAACCCTAGCTGGACCTGGCACCCAGACCACTTCATTAAGCTGAAGTGGTCTGGGTGCCTATAGTGGTCCTTTAACACCTTCTAGTGGCTGCCTGGTAGACAACAACTAGAGAGACTTCCAGGTGGATAGGTGACTTTTGGTCGTCTAAACGACGCTAGACGTCCTCACGCTATGCATGAGGATTTCCAGCGTCACTGGAATCCCTATGGGAAAGCATTGAATAATGCTTTCCTATGGGGAGATCCTAATGTTAGTGCGGCCCCTTCTGCACCATGGTGAGAGGAGGGGGAGGGGAGAAAGGGGGGAGGTGGAGGAGGCACTATAGTTTCCCTTAAAGCTGAAATTGTTCTGGTGACTGTAGTGTCCCTTTAAGTTTATTTGTCAAAAGAAATAGGGTCGTGTTGCTTTTAGATTAAAACATTTGTTTTAGTCATCTCAATGCCAAAGAAGCATGCTCTAATTAAAGAACATAAATTTGTATTATTAATATTTTATATCATAACCAAAACTGATAGTAAGGGGACAAATATGCCTAAATTAGGTTATACCATTTTTATTTTTTTTGTATTTTATGATTTAGTTTTTTTTAATGAAACGTGCCCTCAATAAAGTGGCCTCTCAGAACCGCTTTTTGCACATTCTACACTGCATTGCAATACACATGAGGATGCAAATTCTCACTAAAATAACTCTACAGGTCCTTTTCCACGAAAAGCTTATTTTAAACATTTTAAACATGAGTGATTAAATACTCACTTAACTTCCAAGGCCTGTGCAGTGTCACAGAGGAAGGCTCAGACACTTACAAAAGTATTGGTGCATGGTTAGACTAGCTGATGGACAAAATGTCTGATTTAACAAAAAATGGTATAGTGGGTTCATCAAGCAAGAAACTGTCAATTCTTGAATACATGTTATAAGTTGATGAATAATAAGTGAAGTCTCTCTCTCCTTCATGCAGCAGTCGCCATGACTCATAAAGGTCCCAGGAGAAAAGATACTGTAAACATAATTTAGCTAATTTGTCTGTTGCATTAATACCTGATAGATGTTTTTTTTTCTCTAGTGGTGTTTAAAGGGACACTATAGGCACCCAAACAACAGTGTCACAGACCCCTTAACCCTGCAATTGTAATTATTGCAATTTTTGATAAACTGCAATAATTACACTGCAGGGTTAACTCCAGCTGACTTCGGTGGAGGAGAGGAGGCAGAGCCTGAACCAGCGCAAAGGGATATCTGCAGTGGAAGTAAGTGACAAAAGGGTTACCTGGTTCCAGTGCAGATATCCCTTGGCGCGGGTTCAGGCTCTGTCTCATGTCCTCCACCGATGTTAGTTGGAGTTAACTCTGTAATGTAATTAAATTATTGCATGACGTGGGGGTTGGAGGCTGCGAGGTAGGGGACCCTTTGTTTTTCACTATAGTTTCTCTTTAAGCCACCATCTAAAACTAAATTATTATTCCTACATATAATAATCTTTCCTTTTCTCACATTCAAGATCTTTTTCAGAATTTGCTTTTAGTACTTGTACCTTGTGAAAGTATACATTTGCAGTACTATATTATACATAATTAACTTTACTAACACAAATCAATTATCTACCATCATTGTCATATATGATCAAATCTGTTAAAACAGACACATTCTTATTAAAACCATTGAGACCCCTCTAGGTTTTATCCTATAGGTAGAGTGAAACTGAATAGCGTAGTGTCTAACCATAATGGGGACAGATCACTGTCCACTCCCATACCCCCACAATGGGTCAGTTAAATATAAAATGGAGGAGGCATATTGTTCCCCTCAAACCCCAAGGGTGGGGCTCTAATTAATTTATAATATGGGTGGACACCACCCATGGCCAGCAGGTGGGTTCTATAGCTCAAATGAATGTAAGCACTAGCAGGTATGGGCTCTACTGTTGATAACATGGGAAGCTTGTATAGGCTCTAAACAGATATAAAAGGGAAGTTGACATGTCATTGTCCACCCCTACACAAAAAAAATATTCATGCCCTTCCCCGGTGGCTTTGGATCCTGAATTACACACCCATCCCAATTAAAACAAAACAAAACTATTTAACCCACAGACCCTAATAATAGTGAGGGAGACCACAAAAACTAATACCAGCACAAAATGAGTATCATTTACCATTAGATTTTTTTCTTTCTACTTTTCTGTTATTTTCTTCAGCTCCAAAATAGGTACATTAAAAATCCTTCTATTGCCTTTGGATTTTTATTATTGCAAAAAAGAGAACAAAAATTCCCAGATTTTACTATTAACATGACGTAAAGTCATGATTTTATTAAAGACACGGAGGCGAGTATTATGCATAACTCTTTCTTTATTTCCTCAGCAGCAAAGATAGAGGAATATAAATATATCAAAAATGAAAGAAAAAACTGTATAGGTACACATGCAACCAATCACATAGCATAGGAAGTGACTATATAAGGCCTGTGTCTCCCACAATCCCCCTCTTTCTTGCGAAAACCGAAGACCAGGTAAGAAGAACGATATCACACTTGGCCAAAACCGGAAACAATTCGATAACTTCAAGCTAAAAGAGAGAGAGAAATATGGTAATAACCAAACTCCAAACTGTGGGCTTACCAAGACAGACTGTCGATTATTCATATGACAAAACTGAAATCTGAAAAATATAATAGACATAATTAATCAATATAACCATACAGAATACATGAAATTCAAATAAAAACAGACCAAATCTCAACATACCTGAATATGCCAATCGCATCTCACCCCATACCCCACACTGGGAGGGTGGGAGGGAATAATACTCGCCTCCGTGTCTTTAATAAAATCATGACTTTACGTCATGTTAATAGTAAAATCTGGGAATTTTATTAAAGACACGGAGGCTCATATTATGCAAGTTCAAAGCTGTGCTATCACCTGAGATGCGATGTGCACAATAGGTCTGAAGTAGAAATTGTGGAAGGTCGACTCTCGAGACCAATCCGCTGCTCGCATAATGTCCTCCAAACGACATCCAACTGTAGACGCTTTCGAAGCCATAGCTCCTCGAACCGAATGCGTCGTGAAGACAGAGGTGTCTATACCCGCCATAGACAGGAGCCATCTTACCCAACGCGCCAGCGTTGGCGTTGAAACAGGTCGGTGAGGTGCACGAAAAGAAATGAACAAGGGATGAGAATCCGATGAACGTAGAGGTTGCGTAGCTTCTAGATAGGCCTTTAGGCAATCCACTGGACAGAGTGCCGGACTCCCTGAGAATCTAGGATACACAAACGACTTAGAAGCTGATTTTGTCCTCCTGGATATGTTGAAGCTAACACCCTCTGGGGTGAAAACAATGGCGTCCCAGTCAAGGGCCCTGACATCGGAGACCCTCTTACACGAAATCAAACAAAGCAACATGACCAACTTGGAGGACAATTGCTTAAGGGTCAAATCTTGGTTAGGATACCATGACGACAGAAAACTGTAGCATCACGTTAACGTCCCAAAAGGCAGAGAAACGAGCCTTGGGAGGGCGAGCGAGGCGAATGCCCTTGAGAAGGCGACACATGAAAGGGTGCTTGCCTACGGGCGTCCATCCAAACCACTATGTCCAGCTGATATAGCGGAACGGAAAAGGTTGATAGTGCGATACACCTTGCCCGAATCAAACAGAAATGTGAGGAACTCCAAAATCATATGGAGAGGGGCAGATACGGGATCCATAGCCCGTTCCATGCACCAACCAGACCATGAGTTCCATGAAGAGCGGTAAGCCAATCTCGTACCTGGAGCCCAGGCGTTATCGAGGAGCAGGCGAGTAGACTGCGAAACGTTCGGGACAACCCAGGATCCCCTGAAAGGAGCCACGCCATCAGAGGAAACTGATGACCGAGTACCAGTCCGTGCGAGTTCCCATTCGGTTCCAGAAGAAGGTCCTGGAAGTTCGGAATCAGTCGGGGGTAGTCCACCGACAACCCCATCAAGCGTGGAAACCATGGACGGGATCTCCACAGAGGTGTGATCAGCGCCAGGGAACAATTGTGACGAATCAACTTCGAGATCATGCGAGCGATCATGTTGAACGGTGGGAAGGCATATAGGCGGCCTGGTGGCCATTCCTGGAGAAAAGCATCCGTCGCCACAGTTGCCGGATCCGGCCTCCAGCTGTAAAACTTGGAATACGGAAACGTGCAAGCGCCAATCCCCCGAGTCTCCCGAATTGTCCAGACCTGGGATGTGTTCCGCCTGCACCGAGACATAGTTGAGAAGACAAAATTGTCAAAAGTCCTTTGCCGACAGTGCCAACATTCTGGACTTTGTTCCCCCCAGGTGATTTATGTACCGGCCTGCCGACACGTTGTCCATCTTGAGGAGAACGCAGCAGTTTGCTCGGTCCGGGGTCAGGCTGCGAATCGCGAAGGCCCCCGCCAGAAGTTCCAGACAATTGATGTGTAAGGACTTCTCTATGTCGGACCATCTGCCTCCTGTGGAAACGTCTCCACAACGAGCACCCCAGCCGTGTAAGCTGGCATCGGATTCGATTGCGATATCCGGGATCGAACCGAAGATGGCTCTTCCGTTCCAGGCCTCCATGTGGGCCAACCACCACACTATCTCGTCTCTGGATTCCTCGTCCAGTCGTATCCGGGATTCGTAAGAATGACCTGAACGGAGGTGTGAACCTTTGAGCCGTTGGAGGGCACGGTAGTGTAGCGGGCCCGGAATTATCGCCTGAATAGAAGCCGCTAGAAGACCGATAATCCTTGTCAGTTGTCTGACGGACATATCCGGCACCCGAAGAGCCCTTTGGAGCTCCTATTGAATGGTCTTCATCTTGGAGTCCGGCAAGTACAGGAACTGCCTGATGGAAACCACTTGGAAACCCAGGAACTCTATCGACTGTGAAGGGATCACTATCGACTTGTCCCAGTTGACCAGAAAACCCAAGTTCTGGAGAAGGTTGATCGTCCAATCCAAGTGTAACAGTAAGGAGTCCCTGGACTGGGACATGATCAAAATGTCGTCCAGGTAAATAATCACAGGGCGGACCCCGCCTCCCTTCTTTGGCACCAGGAAAAGATTGCTCGTGAAGCCTGGAGAGGCCAATGGCATCTCCTCTATGGCACCTTTCGTGAACATCTCTTCTACCTCCGCGGGAATCATTTCGTCTTGATCCAGCGGGAGGGACAACTCTCTGGGGATGGAAACTTGGACAGGCCTAGAAACGAACTCCGGGTGATAACCCTTCACACATTGCAGAACCCAAGCGTCTGAAGTTATCTCTGACCACCCTCTGTAAAATAAGGCTAGCCTCCCTGCCACCCGTACATGTTCGAGAGGGGAAAAAAGGGGTACTCACCATAAGGACGTCTGCCCGAAGTGGCACCGCGGGGGTATCTGGAGCCCCAGGATCTCCCTCGGGCCGGGAAGAAGGGAGGTGTCCTCGTATCCTGAACTCCTCGGGAAGGAAAGAAGGAACCTCAGGTGGCTCTAAACAAGCCTCGGAAGCCGCGGCCGGGTGGACAGTTCCTGCTACGCCCGGCCCCTACGAAAACCTTGGGTGCGAACAGGCGCTTCATGTTTGCCTGGGCCTTGTCTATGGCCGCAAAGGTCTTCACATAGGAACCTAGGTCTTTAACAAAGGAGGTTCCGAATAATAAACCCTCTTCAGAGGGGTCAGGTTCCGCCACCGACATGGCAGCCAACTCGGGGTCGATCTTAAGGAGAATCGCCTTACACCTTTCCGAAGACATGGCGGTATTCGCGTTCCCCAAAAGGCAGATCGCCCTCTGGACCCATCCAATGGCCACATCTACATCCAAAACGGAATCCCCAGCTCTAGCGGCATCTAGCAGTTCATACAATTTTGACAGGGGGCCCAGGGTATCTAATATTTTATCTAGGCATCCCTTGAGGGAAAAATCCAACCCCTTTTTGGGCTTCCAGCCTGACTTGTTCAGGAACTGGGCAATTTGGGTATCAATATCCGGAGTCTTACAGGCCGAGCCTGGGAGAGAGGGCCTAGGGCATTCGGCACGTAGCTTGTTGCGACCCTCCTTGGAGAGGGTGGTATGCAGGCGTTTAGCCACATATTGGGCAATATGGTCGGGAGGGACCCATTCTGCTGACCGTGGGTGGCGAAGGTCGTCAGGGTCGAACAGGGGGTTGCCCTGGGGGTCGAAAAGTGCCTTACTGTCCCCAGCGGGGATCTTAGCCTGACCAAGGGTAATGGCAGAGGAACCAGAAGGGGTAACACCCGTAATGGGTAATTCCTCGCCCGACTCACCCTCATCGTAGGAGTCATACTCCATAGCATCAGAGTCACGTTCCACACTCCGGTCGCTATCCGACTCATCCTCTAGGGCCTTAGCCCGTTTCCACAGTCTAGCCTTTTTAGCCCGGCCAGGGGCTCTTTTGCGCGTGGGGTGCGCGCTGTCTGTGACCACATCCAGTGTGTCAGTCATGGCAGGTAAAACCTGCATCGAGGAGTGGGAATCAACGTGCTTAGATTTAGCCTTCACCTTACGGGCTCCAGGCACAGTCTGGGCAAGGGGAAGGGGACCCCACACCCAGGAGGGTAGGAGTAGCTAGTGAGGGCATAAGCATAGAATGCAGGGACTGAGAGAAGGAGGAAGAAACAGCACCCATAGCTGAAGCAAAGGCCTTTTGCAATGAAGAAGCCATAGTGGCATCCAGCACGGCCTGAAATTCCTGGGAGGCCATAGCTCCCTCAGTGTTATCAGCATTAAAATCATCAGAGGTGCCTACAGGCCCATCATCCCTATCCTGCATGGTGGCAAAAATAATAGGGAAATATACCTTTAAGCGAATAAAGTATCAAAGGCTAGAGAAATATATGTGCAAATATATCTTACAGATTACAACTATAGTAGACTAGGGAATGTACCTTTAAAATAAACGAAAACAGAAGGGTTGAGTAACCCACAATAAAGTACGAGGGAAAGGGAAAACCTGCCCGCTGGTGCACTCATGGGACCCAGAGACCGGGAGACAAACCGCACGGTAGCAGAGTGAGCGACCGATCAGAGCTAGACAGACCGCCCAAAATGGCCGCCGCACGTGCAACAGAACGATCGCGGACTGACTCCCGGCGGGGGAAGGGGCGCGTGGACCTTACCCGTGCGGGCAGCCCGCGAACGAAAAGAAACAGCAGAGCAGAAAAACACTGCCGTGGCAGATGAAACAGCCGCGGCCGGAAAAACAGTACAGGGTCCTGCGCGGCACCCGCAGGGGGTAGGGAGAGCGCAGGGGAAAACCAAAGAGCAGAGAGGGAAACCCAGGGCACAGGACAGGGGATAGCCCGAGCACACCAGCGGAAGGTTGCACAGATAAAGGCAACCAGAAACAAATAACCATAAGCAATAATAGCAGGCAATAACAACAAACCATAAACAATAAATCATGAAAAGAAATCCAAGAGCAAGAGCAAAATACTTAGCTGTCTGAGGTAAGCAGCAAAGAAAGAGGGGGATTGTGGGAGACACAGGCCTTATATAGTCACTTCCTATGCTATGTGATTGGCTGCCTGTGTACCTATACAGTTTTTTCTTTAGTTTTTGATATATTTATATTCCTCTATCTTTGCTGCTGAGGAAATAAAGAAAGAGTTATGCATAATATGAGCCTCCGTGTCTTTAATAAAATTTAAATTATGCAACAAAATAATCAATCTGCTTCAGAATGAACTTGCAAGTTAGGAAAACCCTTTATAAGAGCTATCTCACACTATGCAATCAGGGACTTCTTATTGGTTGGCTTAAGGAGCTGCCCAGTTGGTAGTCTTTTATTACAGTGAGCAGCAAATGGCTGTTTATTGTGTAGCAGAGATGCCCCTACTCATGTCAGGGAAAGTAGTCATATGGTGAAGGTATAATATTTAGTTTTTGTTATTATTTATAGTATATTTATATGTATTAAGGCCTTTTGGCCTGTAATTGTGGGAGGGGCGTATGACTCACCTTCTACCTACTTAAGGGACACCCCTTACCTGGCTCCATACCGTTTGAGGTCAGCGCTGCATCACCCTCCCACCCACTCCTCTTTATCAACTCCTTTTTCTTACATTTCTTCTTGGTGGGCCCTCTTTATTTACAGGCCTACCTCATCGTCGGTTTCGGCACACCACAACCGACTTGCTCTTTTAATACCATCCCACACTTATCAGTGTTTGTATCTTCTGTACTATCATGAGCCCTTAACACAAATATGTATATATATATATATTATGATTATTTATGTCATTTTTTATTATATTTACTATTTAATGTGGCGGCAGGCTAGCAAACACTGCCCAGCTGCCATATGATTGATTCTTGCTCCGTGGAGTTGTATATATCGATACTTTTGGGTTTTTTTATGGCCGAAATTCAGCTGTACCGAGCTGGCACATTAATAAATGTTGAAGGTCACAAACTAAAATTTCACTTTGGAAAATTTTGTTCGGAAGAACCAAAATATATTGTAGTGCACAAGTCTAAAAGCCAGTTTCTTTACTCCTTCTTGTATTACAACTGATAAAACCCTGGGAACCTTATTGTAAAGTAAATGCGTTTTATATTTCTTCACCTATGATCCTGCAATTTTTAATCAATCTTTAAAGCTAAATGTCCATTGGAATACCTCGACCTCTGTGCGTGCCCTTAAGCCCTGTATTTCTTACATCTGGTACGAAAATGCTACTTCTGCCTATTGTAACCTCTCACTAAATTACCATTCCCTATTAAAACTTGCCAATTTTTAGTAAATTTCATGGTCATGTTTGAGATGAGATCAAACATGATCGAAAAAAATCTTCATTGATTTATTCAAATTATATTGCTAAAGGTCTCTGCAGAAATGTAGAATGAAGCCTGAAACATGATGCCTATCTTTGCTCATTTGCATATCAAAAATTGAGAATTCTGGGATAATTGTGGGTACATGATTTCTCAGACTTACTGTGACTAACAGCGGAGTATGTTTTATGGAAAAATAATTCCATTGAGAAATCATAAAAAAACAATATACAGAGAAGGCATTACATTTAATGTATACATGCTTCAGTATTGTATACATTTTATTTTACATGTATTTTCAGAGTAGTGTTGGGAGTTACAGTTCTGTGCGGCAGCTACAATTCCCTGCTGTTGTCATTGATTTGGTTCTTCTCTTTATAAGTACATGCTAGGAGTGAAGCTGTAAACACAGAATTGCCTCTCCACCTTCATACTCACCAGCTGCTCTCCTGATATACATTTCACTAAATACGGAGGACTGAATGAAATAAGTGGCTGCTACATATACTCTCTGGCTACCTAGAAACATATCTCCCTCTAATTTTAGGAAAATTGGGTTAAGTATTTCCTAACGTAGCTCTGGTAATAGGGGACTGTTACATTGTAGAATAGCAAAAACATAGTGCAGTATACTTTTTTATATTCAACAATCCAGCAGATTTTGACACAAGGCAAGGAAAATGGCTTAAAAAAAAAAAATGAAAAAAAATTCTGCTTATGTTTTTGTAACAATAAAGATGATTTACAAAATATTAGAAGGTGCGCTGGCCCACATTTAAAAAAAAAATTGTTTTTGCTATTGCATGAGCTGGATAATATATTTGGGTTACCTGCACCCTTTAATGTAAAGAGAATACCTTACTGCTCACCCCTAATTGTTTTTTTTTTTTAATCTAATACTACCATTGTATAGTGTCAGTCAAGCTGTTCATTGTCAAGAATAATAGACAGATGAAATATGCATATATATAATTTCAATTGTGCATTTTACTGCCAGGGAAGCAAACCACCCAGGCATGTGTTTTAGAGGTTTGATCTGAGACTAAAAACCTGATATGGTTCTTGTGTCTTTTTTTTTTTTTTTTTTTTCAATGAGAAAATTATTCCCGGCAGGCTGACAAATTAGTGTGCAAGGTCTACAGGGCACAAACCTACTATGTTTTAAAATCTGACGAACAGATCAATATACAATGGCAGTGTTAAATTACATTGCACAGCACTGTAGGGAATGTGGTAAATAAATGATAGCAATAATAATAATACAAAAATAAAACATGATATCATTTTTTCATATCCTGTACTTTCTTTACAACAAAAACAGTTGCTATAGAATTTCAGAAGGTTGCATAATGTGGATAAGGCATTCAGCATGCAAACTGAAGAATATGCATATAATAATGTCTTAAGGGGAAAGAATTGGTGCAGTAATAATAATTTCTACAGCAAGGAGGTTGCAGCTTTAATTGTCACCTTGATCCCACAGGACTTAACAGAAATGTATTGCGGTTGAATAGAAAAACAGACATTAGCAACCATGCAAGCCTTTTCTTGGAGGATTGCTTTGCTGTTATTTCTGCTTGATAATAAATGAGAGCTCATTTAGCAGTAGTTGTACACATTGTCGCCAGATACTCAGTAAAGGCAAAGGGAACAATAATGAGCCTCACGAGACCGTTCATTTGCAATGTTTAAAACACAGAACCTTGTTGAGAGCAAAGTATGTTCCTAGTGAGTGCAGTGTTACTGCTGTCTGTCTGTGTAATTCTTACTGGCAGACAAGAAGGCGACCTTTTCTCCCATCGGGCCAGAATGCACTGGTAATGTGAGTAGCTGTCGGCCATTTTGAGTTTTCTTTTAGCATGAGAAATGGTTCTTTATTTCCCCAGTGTTTCTCTCCTTGCTTAACATTGGTTTGAAGTCAATTATATAAAAGAGAAATGAAAATATCATGTCACATGTGAAATATTGCAGCATCGGCAAAGTAGATTTATTTCTTAGCTCACAAAAAAAATATGCATATAGAACAAGCCCTTGTGAAAAGTTAATAATGAAAACAAAATATTTGTGAGTGTTTTATATTTGTTAATGTAGGAACTACTTTACAAGTCAGTTTGTTAATAAAGATGTGTTCACCTTTTCAACAGTTTTTACCCTATTTCTACATATCTTGTTAAAGTCCATTTTATTCTGATATTTTACAATACCTCGCTCATGTGAAATTCCTGATAGTACCCCTGTAAATTTACTAGCTTTCATTTAGTTTTTTTTCATTCTTTGTATACTTTGTGATTACAAAGACATGTATTCTATGTTGTTTCAGTAACATAGTTTTTGCTGGAGACCTGGTGATACTTAGCTGACTGTGATGGAGCTCAGCACTCAGCTTGAATTTCTCTGTCAGTGGTCCCTCTCTTTCAGCACAGGATACCTGGAGTGATTATAACTGTTATAGCCGTTACAGCTGGCTCAAACAAACACTAGCCTTGACTTTGTGAAGGGTGAATGAGAACTGGTTTATTGAAGACAAGGCACACTTTTATACACATGAGTTCAATTGGGGATCTATGGCTTGATCAATGTGAATCCTACGCTGGCTCCCAGGATCTATGAGATAATTGGATCAGTAACCACTAAGTTAATTATCCCCAAGACATCAGGGTGCCATTAAAATATCCCCCAAAACATATGAAATTACACAAATAACCTCCACTTATCTTCTATATCCCCGGGTAGCTCTCCCATTCTGCCGCCTTTGGTCAAAAAAGCACTCTTGTAACAGTTGAATTGCCATCTGGTTAAAGTCTTAGCTTATTTCTGATCTGATGGAGAGTTCCATGCGGCCGGCCAAAGCTTCCTCTAGTAGACCCGTAGCTTTCATGGAGTGGAGGAAAACTCGGTCAATGAGTGGGTTGGAGTGACAGTGCTCTTTAGGTCTCTGCCTGATAAAGGACAGTGGGAAAACAAGGGAGTGTGACTTCAGCTCCTAAATAAGAAATCAAGGTGTATGTCTCTGCATTGTGGCTAAACTGTGGTTCACGATGATTATTCAAATCTTTAATTTGGCGGAGCGTACCTGTACATTCATCTCTAGCACATTGCAAAAGAGGCATTGGTTCATTCCAATAGCCAATTTAACTTAATTTTGGTAGGTTATGTTAGCGGCATAGGCTTACACTTAAAGAAACTTGTACTTGGATTGTAATAGTCTTAAAAAATAATGTGCTGACAATGGATTCTAGTGGAATATTTTTCATGTTGGACAAAAGTGGTAAGTGGAGTACTTCAGGGTCATGTAGTGAGTCTACTTCTTTTTAAAATATGTATTAATAATCTTGAAATTGTATCAAATGTCAGTGTTTGTAGAACAAATAGAGGTAAGGTAATACAGTTTGAGCAGGTTATTTTCCTTCTACAGAAGGGTTTGTACACATTTGGGGACTGGGCAACAAAGTGTCAGATAAAATTCGGTGTAGATAAATGAAAACTTGCATGCAATTTTGCACAAGGTATTAACAAGCAAATATAACTTAAATGGGGATGAGTAAGGGATAATGTTAAGTGAAACTTTTTTTTTTTTTTTAAATTGGAAGCAAAATACCAGGAAACAATACTGAAGGTCAGTCAGCAGTTGCAAAGGCCAGTAAAATACTGTCATAAACAAAAATAAGTATTAATTCAAGTGCTGAATACAATTAACCTGTTTACAAACCAATTTTTAGACCCTTATGATTAAAGGGTGGGGTGCATTTTGGCGATCAGAATATTATGGAAATGGAAAGTACAGAGGTAAGCTACAACATATACTTAAAAAAGCCATCATAACATTATATACATGTGCACAGTGCTTTACACAACTATATGGTAAATATTGTATTAACAAGACACCCAGATCGGTTCAGGGGTTCAGGAATTTCCTGGAAGTCTTATTTTTGCCCCACCGTGCACATGGTCCCATGCCCAAAACAGTTCCATACACTCAACGACAAAACACTGCTGGACAATTTAAGATGGCCGCCGCCACATGTTTGAAAGGGGCATTGTGCTGAGTTCCAATAGGCACAAATAGTGTTTTTAAAAGGCAATACACCCCAGGGGCAATAGTCACAGGGCAATAGGCTGTCAAGCAGGCCTCTCCAGTGCCCAGTGGCGAGGTTACTTTCCCCACAACTATTCACAATTATTTTCCATAGTCTAATTGGCATATGTCTAGGGAAGGTCATTGGATGCCATGTTTACTGTTTAACAAGCAATTTTAATTCACTACCTGAAATCATTACATTTTATGATAGAACACTTAGCAGGGTGCTGGGAGCAGTACCCCAACTTCCATAACAGATAGGAATTTATTCTACCAACAAGTTTATTGGCAATGTATTAAACCAGAGTGGATGTTTCTCAAGCTTGAGAATTGTGTAGTGTGATCTAAACTACCATTGCTATGGTGATGATACGTTTGCTTATCATATAAGCTTAGTACAGATAATCAAGTAACAATGATAAATATACTGTATATAATATAATTGCTGCTTTGTTTGAGTGGATGAGTGACAACTGGCTCACACTGGACATGAAAGTTAATACAGAGGTAATTATACTACAAGAACACAGTCTAATGGCAGCAGGCTATAATCAAGGTCAGACGCACTGACTCATTATTATGTTATTATGTTATTATTTATATAGCACCAACACATTCTGCAGCACTTTACAGTGGGTGGACGAACAAACATGTAGTTGTAACCAGACAAGTTGGACACACGGGAACAGAGGGGGTAAGGGCCCTGCTCAATGAGCTTACATGCTAGATGGAGTGGGGAAAAGTGATAAAAAAAGGTAAGGATCGTATTAGACTAATGACAGTTGCAAGAGAGGAATCAGTTGGGAGGTATTAACAGTCTAATTGATATGCTTGTATGAAGAAATGGGCTTTTAATGATTTGTTTTTGAAGGAGTGGAGACTGGGTGAGCATCTAACGGAGGAGGAAAGTGAGTTCCACAGGAACGGTACAGCCCTAGAGAATTCTTGAAGGCGAGCATCAGAGGTGGGAGTACAAACAGAAGACGTAAGTCTTCAGCAGACGTGACATACTTGTGTATTAGGGAGGACAGAGGTGGAAGCAGCATTATGTAGAGATTTGAAAGCAAGAACCAGAATTTTAAATTGAGCCCTATATATAACAGAAAGTCAATGTAGGGACTGACAGAAGGATGAGGTGACTATTATTTTTGTGTGCCCATGGTTTTGTCATAAATAATTTGCAGATTTATTTATCCTTTGTATAGCTAACAGCTATGTATAAATATTAAATGATTTGCTGTTTTACGTTTGTCATGAAAAATAATTTAGTCTAATTTATTCCAAATTATTTTTACTTTTTACCACAGTACATTATTTGGCACCTTTTGCAAACTGTGACTTCTGCGAATGTACAAACATATAAATAATTAAGGGAGGCGAAAATTAACTTAATTGTAGCAAAGTCAGGTTTCTTCTTGGTAAATGATATTTAGTCTTAATGCTTAAAGACAAAATGCTATACAATTCTCCAAAATCTTACAACTTCGCTGTTCTTTACCCAGTAGGGTATCTACCAAGTACTGTATAGCACAAAAAGGCCAATACATTTCAAGAATATTTTTTAGGATACTTTGTGTTGAATACAAAGTTCTGTATAATCAACAAGTAGACATAAAATAAGTACAAAAAAGGTACATAGGTGAGTAAAAATGTGCCCACGTAATCTCAATTAGATATCCTTACTCTGAAAAATTATAAAGTCCAGACAGGCTTAAAATACAATAAACTATTTAAAAACAAAATAAAAAAAAATATACACTTTTTATCAAATGTCGCAAAACATTGTGTAAGACAGTTCACTTTGGAGTAATTTTGTAGTAATCAGCCAACCTCTTGTCAGAGAAAGTTCTAATTCATTACCCAGCAGGTCCGGACTGGCCCACCGGGATACCGGGAAATTTCCCAGTAAGCTGCAGCACCTGGGGCTGGGCAGACAGCCCTAATCATAAAGACTAATGCCCTATAAATGATTTTCCCCTTGAACTATGACAGACTATGTCAGTCCAAGGGAATTAACAAGGGAGGTGTCGGGGGCTGTTGTGTCATTCAGGTAGTTGGCAGCCGGAGGGAGTACTGTGAGGCTCCCTTCACAGTTTCTAGCAATTTGGTGCTGCATGGTCCACCTTCGCACTCAAGCCCTGCCTCCGGCACTCAAACCCCTTCCCACATGCAAGCACATCCTCCTCACTCAAGATGCTGAACTAGCTGGCAGGAAGAAGCCATAAAATGGCAGCTTCACCTCCCAGTGCTCCCTCAGCCTTCAGTACCAGGTAGGCTTCAGCCTATGATGGTGATTTTGTGTGTGTGTGTGTGTATGTATGTGCCTGCTAGTGAGTGAGCTTGTATGTGTATCTGTGAGCTTCTGTGTGTCAAAGAGCCTGTAGTGAGCATGTGTGTGACAGTAAGCTTGTCTATAGTGAGCATGTTATGTCTGTAGCGAGCTTGTGTGTGTGAATGAGCTTTTCTGTCGGGAGCATGTGTATGTCAATGATTTTGACTGTAGTGAGTTTGTGTGTCAGTGAGCTTTTCTGTAGTGAGCATGTGTGTGCCAGTGAGCTTTTCTGTAGTGATCATGTGTGTATAAGTAAGCTTTTCTGTAAGAAGCATGTGTGTATCATTGAGAGTTTCTGTAGTGAACGTGTGTATCAATGAGCTTTTCTGTAGTGAGCTTATGTGTGTCAAAGAGCTTTCCTGTAGTGAGCATGTGTGTGACAGTGAGCTTGTCTGTGGTGAGCATGTGTGTGTCAATCTGCTTGTCTGTAGTGAGCTTGTGTGTGTCAGTGAACTTATCTCTAGTGAGCATGTGTGTGTCAGTGAGCTTTTCTGTGGGGATCATGTGTTTGACAGGGAGCTTGTCTGTAGTGATCATGTGTGTGTAAGTGAGCTTTTCTGTAGGGAGCATGTGTGTGTTATTGAGAGTTTCTGTAGTGAACATGTGTGTGTCAGTGAGCTTGTCTGTAGTAAGCATGTTTGTGTGTGTGTCAGTGAACATTTCTGTAGTGTGCTTGTATGTGTGTGTCAGTGAGCTTGTCTGTAGTGAGCCTGTGAGTCAGTGAGCTTGTCTGTAGTGAGCGTGTGTGTATGATAATACGTTTGTCTGTAGTAAGCTTCTGTTTGTATACCAATGGGTTTTTCTGTAGTAAGCTTCTGTGTATATAAGGGGGTTTGTCTGTAGTAAGCATGTGTGTGTGTGTGTGTGTGTGTTTGCCTGTACTAAATTTGTGTGTGTGTACCAGTAAACTTGTCTGTTTGTGTCATTGAGATTCTATTAGTGAGCCTATTTGTGTGCATCAGTGAGCTTGTGTTTTGTGTCAGTGAGCTTGAGTATATCAATGAGATAGTCTGTCTGTAAACTTGTGTCAGTGAGATTGTCTGTGCCTGCATGTGATTATTCTTACTGTATAATTAATTGTTTTACCCTTAAATTATCAATATTTTGAACTAGAAAAATAAATATACCAATAACATATATTATTATTAAGTTACCTTATAATATTTCAAATATGGTTATTTCTTGAAACCCCACATGATTGAGTAATTTATAAACATAGATGATAAATAACTCAATTTATATATAATGCGCACGCTATGTGATACACGGACTTATGGGGCTGGGATACATTTTTTTCCAGGGCTGCTTTGTATCCCCAAGTTTGTCCCTGTTACCCAGTGGTAGTAGACTACATGTATGTTTGTGTATGAGATGACATTTCTGTTAAGGCTCTTTCTCTGACCTGCTACTTGCATTTCCAATTTTTAGTTTTCAGTCTGCAATGTAAGCAAGGGACATGGCATGTATAAAACCACAACATGTATTATTAAATTAATAAACAAAAAAAATAGTCTTGTCATCATTGCGAAATGTTAGGTGTCATTTTTTTAAAGTAAAATATTTCACACCTCATAAATACATATTGGATAAATATAGGGTTTAAGTAAACAATACAAATCCTGGGTTGTGACAGTACCCCTTTAACTACTACACTACATGTTCTAAGAAAAAAAAAATCTGAAACAAGCCCTTCTTCGTATGCCAGCTTAGTTCACGGTTTTATGTGCTATTCCTAAATATATATCGTTTTCCTTCATGGTGGATGGAAGAATGTAAAGCAGCTGAGAAGCAAATAAATTCTTATTGTTCCACAAAGACCTTCACATTATGTCTGCAGAAAGAAAATCCCTTGTGCTAACATTTCATGTATAAACACCAAGGTGAAAATAAACTATTCTTTATATTTAGAGCTGACAAATTATAGACTTCAAATAATAATGAATCTTTTATATAGATGGCCAAGCTTAAAATTCATATGGATTTTTAGAGTAAAAATTCAATATCCTTATAGAAGAAACATCCAATTTGATTTGAAGCATATACATAATTAAGGTTCTAGATGCTTTTAAAAAAAAACAAAAAACAAAACATAATTTGCTCTGCTGAAATCAAGTATGGTTACCTTGCCCTTTTCTATATTTTCTCTATCACACTGTTTAATATGTCTTGTGTCATTACAGATTATCTAAGGATGTAGTAGTTTTAACTAGACAATATTTGTTAATGCGGAACTATTTTACCTAATCTGAAGAGTAGTTTGCTTTAATTTGACTACCTTTAGCTTACTTATCTTCCTTCTACTGGAGCTACTAGGACATAGATTATATCACAAAGTAACATGATAATTAGCGAGGAATAGCCCAACAATATAAGTAGAAATTAATGCTCCCAAATACGTTCACATATCAGTTTTAGCTAAAGGAATACTCTTTGTGTGTGAAGAGTGTATCCTCTTTTTTTAATCTAGCAAAAAGTGCAGATTTCAATAGAATTTTGCACTTTTATAAATTAACCTTGTTTCACTCCCCATCTGTCAATTCGACAACCAGTCCTGTTTCTTCTTGGTTGTTTAGCTCAGTAAAACCTAAACGCAACAGACAGGCAATTGCTCAGAACACTTGCTTTGCAAAGACTTCCCATTGAGCTGCATTTGGAATTCTGTGATTGGACATCTGAACGTTTGGATGAGGGAAGAATGGGAGGGCCTGCAAAGGTTTCATACAAGAGATTTTAAGCTTTTGCAAACTGTTTTTAGATATAAGCACAAATGAAGAAAAAAATAAATACATCACTAAACTGTAATTTTCATTTATTTTTATTTTTTTACACTTGGGCAATGAGCTGTGTTTTTAATCTATAGCCCCTGTCTTGCCTTACCCAGCTTTACCATCACATCTTATTTGGGTTCCTTGTGGGTGTACCATACTTGCATTAGAACCTTCTTTAACTGCACCTCCTCTGCTGTTCTGTAGTCACAAACTTATGTAGAATAGTGCTTGCACTGTATTTACTATGCGTAATTAATGTTTTTATGACATGTGCACAGAAGAAGATTGTACAATCACTACTGTGTTAATTATAGCAGGTAATGGTAGCAAAATCATATGTGATTAGATTATTCTGCTAATACAGTAACATTTCTCAATGACAGGTCAAACTTTAATTTCCAATAGGCATGTGCCTAAAGTGTCATAGATTTACAGGCTGCAGGACAATTTAATATAGAACATTTTCACACCCAACAGACTTGATTTGGGCCAGGGTGTCTGCATGATGTCACTACTATTATTTCTCTATAAAATGAAAAAGCCATAATGCTTCTTCCGGTAAATTTAACGTTAAAGTCAGGAATACAAAGGAAAACCCAAAGACATAAATTTGCAAGAGCATTAGTCAGAAATGCTGCAAAATAGTTCAGGCAAAGCTGACAGTTCATGTTTTCACCCTTTCCATCAAATTATGGATGAAAATGGAATTGAAAATTCCACCATTTGGGTTTTATAAGGACAATTTCATACATTGCTAATATTTGATTTAAAACACATGAATAATTGGTATCTAGATATCTTTGGTAACAAATGGAAGCATGCCAGGAATAAAACTTGTATTATCATCATTGATTCTAAAAATTCTGGTTATAATTGATTTATATTGTCTCGTAGAGTGTTTTTTCCAATAAATATATTATAGTCTTGAACAAAAAAAAAAAAAGAACACAAAATGAAAAGAAAACGAAAGATACTTTATAACCTTAGAAACATAAATTTTTTTCTCTAACTTTGGATGCCAACAATTAGTGAATTTGTCACTGCAGAACATTTCGATGTGTGAACTAATTTTGAATGGAAAGGGTTTTCAGCCTTTTAAACCAAGAAAAGAAGCATTCCTATGAAAGGGGAATAAGGGATCTCCTTCAATCTTTTATTTATATGTTTTGTTTGATTGGGTCTTTTTTTTCAAGGACACGAGAAAAATGACATATTGTTCCACAAACAGCAATTGGCAGTTGCAATTGTATTTAAATGACTACTTAATATGAAATAATAGGAAAGCATACATAAACAACACATTTTATTGTTTTTATGCTGAGCTCTCATAAGCTTTTCACCACAAATCTGATAATACATTTAGACCATCCAAAAGATTCTTTTAAAACTCTAACCAGCATTATACTGAAGACAAATATAAATGACCAATTTTACAAAAATCTGATTCTTCTCGCTGTGGTTAATCAATTACAATCTCATTACTGATGCACTGGCTCGAGGAGAGATGAAATCTCTTCTAATTTAGATGAGGCTTTTCCACTGCAATCAGTTTGGATTCTGGCAGAGGCGTTACCAAGGATACAAATCCGAGGGAAATAGGGACATTGGGGGCAGATCGGCTTTCTGAATTTGGAGGCTTTAATACGGTTAGACAACTAGTAAAATTGTATGATAAAGGTTTGTCACACTTTTGCAGAAGAGATTAGTATATGAGAGACAGTGTGCGTGCTTGTACTAAGATATTGAAAATCAAGCAATCTGCTTGCCTAACATGATCCCAGCAAACAATATAAATATGAAAAGAACATAAAAGGATATGGTGCAAGCTTGTTTCTGTTACAATAAATGTCCATGTATTCTGCAGGAATTATGGCAATGTTATATCTTGATTTTAAAGCGACACACTAACACAGCTAGTAACAAATATATATATATATATATATATATATGTGTTTTTTTCTTAAATTTGTGAAACAGCATATTAGTTTCATATATTATTATAACTATAATTATGATTATTAAAGTGAAAAGAAACTTGCACATTAGAAAATAGGATAAATACAGGGATTTCTGAATATAAAACATCAATCTATTCGAAACAGATGCCAGTATCACAATGCTTGAATATTCTGTAATTTTTACTGCATTATTCTACTCCTAAGAAAATATAGTTTCTTCTGTGAAAGAAAAAAAACTGGCAGATAAGATCCATTTGTTATTCATCACTATACTGCTGGAAAAGAGATAAATCTCTCTCATAAATCTGTGGATCATGCACTGTCCGGAATGTAGGCAACTCAGCCCTGGAGATATAGTAATAATAATAGTTATTTCCTATATGCCGCTGACACAGCACACTTTGATGCACATAGATTTTCACACGAGCCAGTGCCCTGAAGAACTTGCTACGCAAATTTGGTTCAGAAGGCACACATGGATGAAGTGATTTTTTTACTGAGGTTTAAAGGACACATAGAATAATATATCCTGCCGCTGCATTCATCAACTTCAGTAGGAAGATCAGAGAGCTATACTTTAACACTTTCTATAAAAAAAAGTTTCTTTAACATGATGGAACTGATTTGTAAATGGAAGTATTGTGGTTATGTGGCGTTAAAGGAATACTATCAGGTTCTCAAACTGTCTACCTCTGCCCATTGCCATTTAAATTACCTCTGTAAGGAGTACGCACTTATCCAACTAAAGGTCATCACACGGTTTTGCATGGCTGCATGATCATATTACAGTGACATCAGCCATGATCTTTGGGATAAGCAACATGATAGTCAGGTACATGAGAGCACCCAACTGAGGGTCGTTTAAAAGGTATCGTGCAGGGAGAGAAGGCCTGGGGATCTGACCATTTTCCATTAAGATGCTTAGCAGAAACAAAAAAGCACAAGGGACCTAAAGAATGTTCTTCTTGACGCATTCACAGGAATAGTAGTCAGTGTAATTTATTAACAAAAACAGAACACCATACATGTGGACCATATGGATACAATTTGATATGTTTTGTGTACGTCCTCATAAGGTCATAAGCATTGGAGCTTTAAGATGTGAAAGCTGATTGATTTACATCTCTCATACCGCTCTCTTTCTAATATGAGATGAGAGACTATGTAAATGTGTTTGTGGCGATGTATCTATGAAGTATGCTTCTCATGCATAATTCTCTCATTTTGTGCTGTTGTTATAGTATATAAACTTGTGACATCTGATTAAGAGCATATTCCCACCATGTGATACACAGATCAAGTGATAAAAAGTAACCAATAAAGGAAAAAACAGGAGTAGCAGAAAAACAAATTATATTTATATAGCTATATATTATATATTTATTAAACATACACATAGAGCTTTTTTGCTGCTCCTTCTTTTTCCCCTCTGTTGTTCACTACTCACTTATATGTGAATAAAATCAACATTTGGTGACTGTCTCCTAACCATCAATCATAATTTCTTTCCATCAGCCATCTCTTTTCTCGCCTCCATGGGCAGAATTCAGAATCACAAATAAAAATGAACATGTTCGGCCAATGCGTGGTTAGTTAGGTTCGTGATTCAGGTACGTTAAAGCTCCAAGTTCAGGGATTCGACCAATCACCAGATCAGCCCAAATGTTAATGAACTGCAGTTCAGATGGAAATGAATCTCCAATTGTAACACTGTGCGGATGCCTGCCTGGTTTGACTAAAACAATAAGAAATATGTTTCTACCTTTAACCCCTTAAGGACACATGACATGTGTGACATGTCATGATTCCCTTTTATTCCAGAAGTTTGGTCCTTAAGGGGTTAAAGACATACATGTGTTTGAATGATTCCTGTGAGCATGTACAAATGTACCCATATATTCCGCTCAATCAAACATGATTTAATGAATCAGAATCTATAATATATATTTCGACTTGACTTGAGTTTGACAGATTTTACAAGGAATAAGAATTTAGCAATAATCTAGCCCTGTTTTCCTGCCTGCTTTGATAGAGATCGACATAGTCACTGCTTTGCTGAATGGGTGATGGTTATTCATGGGAATACTTGGAACACATTTTGGACAGTAAACAGAACAGTATACTGAAGTAAAGCCAAGGATAGTCAACACAGCTTTAATGTCTTACAATGAAATGGCTGACTATACACACACAACAACTTGAATTTGTGTGCAGTCTGTTTTTGATTGTTGGCAAAAAGACGTTTACACAGTGATGCTTTATCTCTGATCCTCATAAGACCATTACCAGATACAGAGCTAAAAGTCAGCATAAAGATATCAGAATCCATTTAAGAAATGACCTAACGGTGATTGAGTTTCTTTAATGCTCTCCTGACCATTTGGCTCAATTGCTTGAATCTGATCTGAGCTGCATATCTACACCCTCCAACAATGCCACTGGATAATGTTAAGCTAGACTAACACAAAGATACAACTATTGTTTGGTTTATGGAGTGGGAGAGATTCTCTGGGGTTATTCCAAAGCAAAAGTCATTGGACAGACGTTGTATAAGAGATTAGCCATGAGTTCATCTGCACCACAGTTTTTACTATCATGTGGAAAACGTGTACTTGAGAGCTGGGCAACAAAAGTGAATATATAAGATATTACTGATGCTTCTTTGTTTAATCTAAAGTAGGTTATATTACTGCTCATAAAAGCAAAAGACATTTGCAGGAGCTCAAAGTTCAAATAGAGCAAGTCAGAGTCATACCTAGGTCCCTTGGCACCTGCTGCAGGCATGCATATTGGCACTGCCCATTTTAAACTTCTGTATGTCTCTGCACCGACTCAATCCTGTGTTTGACATGCAGTCACACACAAAAACACACACTGCCAAACACAGGCACACACCCACAGCCACAAATTCACACTCAGCTGCAGGTATGCAGTCACAGTCACACACAGACACACAGTAACACAAACAGTCGTGGGCACATAGCCTCACACACAGTCACAGGTACACACACACAATTAAATTCCCTCATGTTTATTGGTGGTTAAGCAGGGACTTCTTCCTGCTTTCTTCCAGGCATGATTATCAGGCAGCGGGTGATGGCGGCCTTTTTATTGTTACCGCTCTCTTCCTTCTTGAGTAGGTGGAGGATAATGAAATTATCTACCCAGTTCCTGCACTGCAAAGAGTTATCTGTGGGATAGGGATACCTATTGGTATGTTACTGATGCAACACAGCAACTAGTTTGGAATGTAAGGATTGAGGGTGGACTAAATAACAACAATAATTATACGTAGAAAGTATTTATTGAGACCTGCTTCTCTGCTTTTGAAAAGCAGGTCCAGAAACCAAACCAGGTACACGGAATTAAAAAACAAACAGAATTTTCATGAACCCCCTCAAACGTAAAATAAAAATTCTTGAACAGGGATGTTATTTGTCCACAGTCATTTATGACTGCCTGGCATTTTCTGTGTTTTGGGAGTTTCCCTATGAGAAACAGTGAAATAGTAAAGAAAGGACTCCCTTACTAAGAAGAATCTTAAAGAATAACATATCCCATACTATTGAGGACCTCAAGGTAACCTCAGTTCAATTTCTAGAAAAAACAACATCACTGAGCATTATCTGACTCACAAAGTAACATTTTTCAACCTGTAAGACTTCAACCATTTACAGCCATGGACACCAAAGATGTTTTTCCAACACCTATATGTCTCATATGATTGACCTGGTCTTAAAGTAATATTTTGCTGAGACCCTTGCAACTTTGAAACCAGAATGTTTTTGCCTCTGGGTGTATTCCATGTTCTATATATTCTATAAGCCTTCTGTTTGAATAATCCATGTATGGTTCTCATACTTGACTTAATCTTGTATTTTGAATTTGTAACATGCCATTGTTGATGTGCTAAATAAAGCAAGCCTTAAATCACAGCAAATGTAAGAATCTTAGTTGTTACCTTATTATCATGCACAAACATTAATGTATACTTCTAATTCACTTTTTTTTAATTCACTTTTTCAGGTTTAAGGGGGTATCACATGGACATTAGTATCTTGACTGTCTAACTAAACTTTCTTTTTACATACTCTTGTGCCTCAATTCCATTAAATACATGTATTGCAACCCTTCAAATTTCATATCTTTCTAAAACAAAACATTTACTTACCTTTACTCCAGCACCAACAGCAGTCCCTTGCGGAAGACCCCTCTACCATAAAGTCTGATGCCTCCAAGAAAGCTTTGGGTACCTAAGGCAAACTGCCAAAATCTGCCCGTCAAATGCTTCTCATGAAGAAGCACCGAAAACAATACAGTGAAGTGATGAATGACTGGAGGGACTAGCTTCTCCTGCACTGCAGAAGCTGAATGTGCATCACTAAGAATAAGAAAATGCTTGTTGACTGTCAGCACCCATGTAAAAGGACAAACCATTGCAAATGGTTTACTCCGTTAATAGGGATTAGCCCCAAGGTACTCCTAGCATCACAATCACTACAGTGGACTGTGGACTGTAGTGGTTATAATGCTTGAGGTAACCCTTTAACTCAATTTCAGATCACTTGCAAACACCACTGATACTGACCCTCCTTTGCAGTGTGAAAAAAAAATCTAGCTTTTCTAGGCAACATGTACATAAATTATATATTGGGCAAGATAATAAATGATAATTATACAGAGGGCTGAAAAGGAGGACTGTGAAAAGCAGCAGGTGCATTATGAGATGACAAGATGGGACTTTAACTTAATGCTGTAAATAGCATATTAATGGATTAAGCAATAACAATGAGAATTATGATGATTATTATTATTTTCATTAGCATTATGATTGGTTTATTTATCAAATGTAAGTACAGTATGCATCAATGCACAACAGGAAGGTACTACAGTGGAACTGTATGATGTAGGAGGATAGGAAGGATTCAGAGGTTAGACTTAAGATAATGGCATTGTGGTATGAATTGGTTAAGAAGGTGGTATATTCAGTTTTTGACATGCCGGAATTCAAAATGTTATTGTTGTTAGGTGGTGGGAAGGATAATGACACGGAGGCGTGTACAAGCATATGATGTGCACGGTTGAGGGGGAATACATTTGGGAGATGAAAGAATGGGAAGCACAATATGCGTGTGTGTAAATATACATATTTTATTATTACTTCAATTGACAGACAATTTACTAGGATGTGCATGCAAAGCAGATGGTAATATATCAAAATGAATTCTATTCGACTGGAAGTTAACACATCATTAATTGTACATTAACAGTTTTCTCTTTAATATGAGAACAGAGATCAGCCTGTATACTATGTAACGAGGTAACTGTGAATTAATTTCCAATCTCAGGAGAAAAAGTAAATATAGTGTGTTTTGTCACTAAGTTACCCAGCCACAGAACGTATTGATTAAATGTCTGAAATAGACATTTTCATAAAATATCAGCAGGGAGTAATTCCATATGCTCTGAAGCAGGCGATCATTGTTATGTTTCAATGCTACTTCTTAACATGTCTTTTATTTGAGGAGGTCATGGTAGAGAGGAACTAAATGGCACATATTCAAATACCCATGGCAATACTTCTAGCTAAACAATGCAGGTGCATATCTCAAGGAGCTAGGCCACCAACCATAGCTGCTAATAATGAAATGTAAACATATTTTCTTTTAATTACTACAGTGCTGGATGATTATGCAGAAGAGTGGTTACGCTGAAATGCAGAACAGGAAGTCACATTACCGTGTGCCTTAAATGAGCAAGCTGTAATTTTTATTAATTGCATAAAAATACTCCCTATATCAGGTATCAGGATCATTTTGAAGCAGATTTGTGTTCTACGTAGATGTAGCTTAGAAGTGAACATTTCACATCCTTTCAGTACGTTATAGGTTAATGGATGTTACTCACGTTCATCATACATCAAAATGAGAAATTATTATAGTGGCATGAACATGCCTATACGTGCAACTTTTGCCTTTATCCCGGACTAATTAATGGAAAGGTCAATGCACCTTGAAGTCTTATTCATTGTGTTAATTCCTAGTCATCTGAAGTCAAAATAATGGCAAAGTTCCCATAATGAGCAGGCTGCTTCACAGCCTCTAGAATTTGAAAAGAACATGTCAACAGTGCTATTTTCCACGAAACGTGGTTATCTCCAGCAGCTGTTTGCTGGAAGTGCAAGTTATTGCTCATGTTCCCAGGCTTGCCTACATACTGTGAAATTTTGGCAAGAGATAGTTCGGAAAGAACAAAAGCTGCCAAATTCATAGTGTTCCAATAACAAAACTGTACAAATAGATTATTTAAATGTGATCCAAAGAGGTCACTTTGTGGGCGATCACAATGCAGTATTCTGGGGGTGGTTAATTACAATTAATAACAGACACGTATGTACATGAATAGTGTGAATAGATAGATCCATAGATATGTGTGTTTATCTGTCTGTCTGCCTGCCTGTCTACCTTTCTGTGTGTCTGTATTATTTCATATTATGGCATATAACCATTAATTGAATAATCCTAGCTCAGTGGAGCTAATCAAATTCTCCTGCAAGGAGAACCTAGAAGCAGGACTGCCAGATCACATGCCTGGTGAAACCTAGGTAAGTTGTTAAACCATTGACTTATTTTGCTTGGAGGTTATTTTGGCACTCCTTGCATTTTGACCTCTACGGCACTTCGAGTATTTTGTTTAAATTATTATTATTTTTTTTCCTAAACACATTCAGTAACTAGCAGTCCTCGTCCACCACTGCTTCTTGTATAATCTGAGCTTGCAGTGCGTACATAACGCCTCTATTTTTCTCATTCTATTTTTTACTGAAAAACCCATCTCATCTCGTTTGACTGCTAAGCTGAGGCACCTATGATACCAAGATAAAACAGCTTAAAAAATAACTTCTCTGATCCTCAGATCAAAAACCATACATCAATATTCTGCGTTTTACAGGGTCACCCTCACACAATAGAGTGCCTTGCACTTTGTAATATTGATAAGGTGGTCTTTCGTCTTTTAAGTGAAACAATTTTGTTTAAAAATGAATGCCCACCTTTACTAAGTGAAAACTATACTAACATCTCCTTGTTCTGGTGTGATCAGAGGAGTATTTTTTTTATGTTTAATACATGTTTCCTTCTGTTGTAGTACTGCTTATGAATCTCAGACTTTTTTATTTTAAAAAAAGTGAAATGATTTATTTCTCTTATTTACAATAAATTTTCCCAAAAAACAATGTTTTTTTTGTTTTTCTTTTAAATTCTTCATTTAATAATTAAAAGAAAAATACAGAATAAAGATGTAGATTGCCATTACACACAGATACATATTGTACATAAGTAACTAAAATTTCTGGACATGACAAAGGTTAGCATTTTTTTTTTTTTTTAAATTGTCGAACACCGGATCATGTCAGAAAATAATAAATAAGATCAACTTAGGAAAAGAAAATTGATGGTAACCAATGGGGCAAGCTTAAGGATTACATAAAATACCAATATATTCAGACCAGATGTCCAAGATTTTATGGACTGAAGAAGTAAAGCTGTGTACCATGCATTCAAATCACCCACAAAAGGGACGATATAGTCACCAAAACAACTTTAGCTTAATGAAGCAGTTGTGGTGTATAGATCATGCCCTTGCAGTCACTGCTCAGTTCTCTGCCATTTAGGAGTTAAATCACTTTGTTAATGCAGCCCTAGTCACACCTCCCTGAATGTGACTTGCACAGCTCTCCTAAACACTTCATGTAAAGAGAGATCTAATATTTAAATGTCCTTTATTACATAGTATGTTTAATTTAGAATTAAAGGGATTCTCCAGTGCCAGAAAAAAAAAAAAACATTTTCGTTTTCCTGGCACTGCAGGACCCTGTAGTGCCCATCTCCCCTCCCCATCCCAAGTTGTTGAAGGGGTTAAAACCCCTTCAGCGACTCTCCGCCTACTACCCTCCCCAGCCAACGTCAGCCGTCGGGGGAGACCTAATGCACATGCGTGGCAATGGCCGCGTACGCGCATTAGACCTCCCCATAGGAAAGCATTTTTCAATGCTTTCCTATGGGGATTTCAGCAATGCTGGAGGTCCTCACATAGCATGAGGACGTCCAGCGTTGCTTAAAATACTTTTCGTGTTCTATAAACACGGAAGTCCCACTAGTGGCTGTCTGATAGACAGCCACTAGAGGAGGACTTAAGCCTGCAAGGTAAATATTGCAGTTCATGAAAACTGCTATAATTACACTTGCAAGGTTAAGGATAGTGGGAGTTGGCACCCAGACCAATCCAATGGGCAGAAGTGGTCTGGGTGCCTGGAGTATCCCTTTACATTATCTCCTGCACTGCTAATAGGTTGCTAGACCTTGCATGAGCCGCATGTGATTAAAGGTAAATTTACAGAGCAGGAGATAAAAACTTCTAAAGCAAGTTAACATCGGATTAAAAATGAAAACACTTTTTGCATGCAGGCATGAGCCAATGAAGGTATGGCTAGGGCAGCATGGAGAAAACAAAACTGATTTAACTAAATAGCAGAGAATTGAACAGTGAGTATGATCTATTTACCCAAACTTTTACATTAAATAGAGCATGGTGTTCCTTTAATTTGTTGTCTTAGTTTTCTCCATGACTATAGCCAAAAGGTGGGTGTATCATGTATCCAGGCTGAGAGCTGCAAGTGCCTTTGCAAATTGCAGGCAGAGGTGGATACGTGCCTGGAAGGAGGGTTGCAGTGGAATAGGCAGAGGGGACGATACCTTCCTGGAAGGATAGTTGCAGCCTGATCGGGTGGAAAAGCTCCAGAGAGACCCCAGTCAAGTCTCGGCAACTGAGATTGAAGAACTCCAGGGTCCTTGCAAGCGGCTAGGAAGTGGACTGGGCGGAGATACTTAGTCGGAGTACAGGTGCTCCATCACACTCCACTTTAGAGTTCTCTCCAAAATTCTGATTCCCTTTGGGAAATATATGAGATCTTGAATCCTTTGGTGGATGCCCTGTTCAGCTTCAGGTATAGGAATGTGATCAGCCCGTTCTTGGTTACCACTCTGGTACACAAAGACTTAAAATCAGGTAAGCTGTTTGTAAGATATAATTTTTTTGAGCAAAGTCCGCTATTTGTAGATACCTAGAAAAGTCAGCTTGGGACATTTTGCATCTAGCCTTTAGTGTGCTAAAAGTGATAACAGAATAGCCTATACCAAATATCACAAATGCGATGGATCCCGGTCTTTTCTATATGTCAGAAGTGTCAGACTAGTACGTCCAGGGGAAATGCATGGCTGCCAAGGATTAGGGTGAGTGGGAACAGTTTGGAAGTCAATCCCATTTAAAGTTCAACGCTTCCCAAATACGCAAAGAATTACAATGGCCAGGCAATATGTACAAAGGAAAAGTCTGTGTTTTTTAGGTACCACCTTAATGAATTGCAGGAGAACTGGACTCAGTCTGCCATCAGGTCAGCCCCTATCTTATATCCCATGGCAATATGCTACCTGGATAATTTGTGCAGCATATTAGTGTGTGTGTGTGAAAGCAAGTTTGGTTAACCCAGTTCTCCCCTCCCATTGGCAGCTAGAAGACCCACCTGGTCACCCTATGTACCCTATAGCTCAAAATAAAATAATTAATGGCCCTTAGAAGACTGACCAAATCTCTTGAAATGACTGGTGTTGCTTGAAAATAATGTAGGAGCCTTGGAAGCACATTCATCTCCAAGAGACAGAGTAAGTCTGCTACTTTTCAAGATCTGCATTTAAATGGGAAATTAGAGGGACATAATTCAAAGTGTAAACTTCCTCTGGTTCAGCGTTGGATGCCCAATCACAATGCCTATTAAGTAAGCAGTAAGAGACAATACCAAAAATGAATGAATACAAATTGTGTTTTCTTATATGTCGACTGTGTTGAAATACTGGAATTAATCAATTTTCTATTTTTGTGCAGCTTTGAATTTCCACAAATATTTTTGATTTTCCAGAAATTATTTTAAATATATTAGCTAGTACTTAGATCCTCTTCTACAACCCCAATCATAAACAAGAAAAAACAGCTCTAGGCTTTGGTTTATTTCAGTGTAAAATGACTTGTGGGTGTAAGGTACTTGTCAAGTTAGACAATATTAGAAACCAACATAAAGGGGATATGTGAACTACACACTAAATAAGAAACTTCAAAACTGTTATTACAAAAGTAAATAAAAAATGTAAATTATATGTTTTAAACCTAAAAGGGATTTCAGGTCAATAAATAATGATTACTTTTAATATGTAAACAGTACATTCCTTTGCATACTGTGTTTTGTATATTTTGCACCTTTTAGACAGTCTTAGAGCAATGCAACTAGAAGCTGTTTAGGAAACAAAACTGCACTAGCTTGGGCCATCTTGATCCTGTGCTGAGACATTTGATGCTGATGAGTTTTTAAGTAAGGCTTTTAAGAATCAGCATGCAATATTCACTGACAAAAGATCAGCAAAAAAAAAAAAAGCCTGATGTTAGTACTAATATTGAATTAAAAAGTGAGCCAGAAATCACATGGTTTCATATACATTCAGAGATAATTCTTGTTTTTCTCTCAGAAAGCAATATTATTTTATTTTGCCCATGTTTGTTTCCACTGGCATAATTAGAGGGATTGGATGTCATTTGAATAAACTGAATATATTTTTTATATTAAAATATCTAATTCTACAGGCCTGTATATTTTTATGTAAAAAATACAGAATTGTTGCCCACAGGAATCTAGAGGCACTGGCATAAATGACAAAGGGACTTTTTTTTTTAGAGTATACTGTATTTTTGAGTAGAGAAAAGACCAAATAGGCCAATAGGAATAAACAAAAACCTAGTCCATTAAAAAAAAAAAAAAAAAATGCTAATCACTATAGAGTACTGTTCTTAGTATAAATAACTAAACTTTTTCCAAGGATTATGTATGGTCAAATTGATTATTTTATTTGAAATCTTTATTGACTGAAATTAAAGCAATCAACTCCATGGATTAGTATATACTAAGAGAAAAGTTCAATTGCATTGTAAACACAATGAATGATACTATAACCAATAAACATTCTAAAATACAAAGAAAACAAAATCACAAGAATACACATTTACAAAATATGTGTTTGGCCATATACATAAAAACTAAAGAGCAGAGTATGAATTATTTCCCAGAGATATGGTTAAGAAATGTAAGAGGTATAGTCCTCCATTAATCAAATTACTGATTCGTAAGGCTTATTTGGCCTTACTGTGTTGGCAGTCTAACTAAGGGTTAAGTCCTTAAATTTACATCTAGTCCATTACTTGTACAGTTAAATAATCTCTACTAATTATAATAATTATCAATATCCAGATTCCTTAGTTTTATATTTATTTTTAACAGAGCACAATATTTATTCCAGAGAGATTCTCATGGTATATGGATAAATTATGGGGTAGCCCCTTCTCCTCTATATTAAAGATGACACTATCTACACTGAAAAAGTAACTCCATCCCAAACCATTCTATATGTAAGATTTTGTAAACAGTGAAATATGATAATGTATGTGTAATTGCAAGAAGACTAATTACGCGGATGCTGTATTATACATAGCAAAAAATAGCAAGAATAGTATAAATGTGGGATCCTATCAATGACAGACTGGCATACCTCCGAACAATTGGGAAAGGAGAATCAGGATGGGGTGAGCAAGACCCATTGAGTGAGCATTGCCAGTGTTACGACCTGTGTCACTGGTGACACCCATAATGGCTGCAGAAATACTCCCTGCATAACTCTAGTGCCAATTGCACAGCACAAATAAGTCTAATGATGGTCTTGCATTGTGCTGCCCTGGTATGTTCCTGGATGTGGGACACTAAGGAACTAATGCAAGGGCAGCAGGACAGGATCCCAAAATATGGACTGTCCTGTCAAAAGTGGGACTGTTAGGAGGCATTCACTCATAATGGTGATGAAGCTTTTGCGTCACTTCCAAGCTACTCACTGTCACCTGAAGAACTGACCCAAATGACTTTTTCTTACAATCAGTATTCTATAAATATACAAATACCTGATGTGGTTGAGCTGGAGGTGAAGTCTGATATTTGGACATATATTTTAAAGCAGATGAAGATTTTAATGCTTTTTATTTTAACATTGTCAGTTCTAACTATTTTATGTGTTTTATGTTATCGGATTTTATATTACTTTTTCATTTAGAGTTTTATTTTTAAAATATCACATTTAGTGATATTTTATTAATACACATATTTTGTTGTATCGCTTATGTCATATTGCATGTTGATTTTTTATACACAATCGCACTCTTCCCTGTGATCATAGGTTGTATATACTTTCACTTGTTGTTAGTGTTGTAAATAATAGTTGTATTTTTTTTCCCCTGCAGTTCCCTGGAATGGGCTATTTCATTTTGGTTTCATTGTTACCTAGAGTATTTCTTACAAATTTTGTAGCTTGCCCCTTGATTCCTCATTGCTTTAATAAAAATGATATTGATATGATACAGAGACTTTAAAATGAAAACTTTCCAATGATATAATCATGGGGAACTCTTTGCCATTCATCCATAAATTTAAAAGCAAACAAAAATAATGTCATGTTAGTCCCTATTGTACAAACATTCAGTCTGCAACGTGGTTCCTTTTTAAAGTTGATGGCTGACAAAAGTGTTTTGGTTTTTATTTTTCTCTAGTTATCCTTTGCATTTTTCTAGCTCCCTTGATACTGCTGCAAGAATCTTGCTTCAACCTCAGCATGTGTGTGAAAGCCTAGATAAAGTGAATTAAACAATTTGGCAAACAAGCTAAATGTTAATTGCTGAAAAATATATTTTCGGTATTCTAGCGTCATTTTAACAGTCACAACCATAAAAAATATTGATACCTTTACGTGGCGATCTCTCGCCTCGAGGTTGTGCTCTGAAGCCCCTCAATCTGCTTTGCACTTGCTCCTATAGTTACTATACTTCCACAGAGCCGATTCTCTTCCCTCTCTAACTTTGTTTTTCTTTTTCCTTCCATCATTTATCCCTTATCCTGGTATTAACACAGTCATGAGCACATTTTAAAGAAATAAGTTCAATTGTTTTTTATCAGGGACTCGGCTCTCTCGATTGGGCGTTTGAATACTTATGAATATGGATGACTGATTATCGTCTGACAGAACAGTATCACTACCAATGTTAATGTTGACATTGATCACCATTGTTGTATTATTTTCTTTCATTTCTTTTATGTTATACTTTTAAAGCCATTGACAGTATGTATTAACATCACTATATTGAAGCACAGCTCATGGCTCACCTTTGTTTGCCTTATTGAATGGCGCACTACTGAATAATTATAATACTGAAAGATGTGTATTCCATTGTGAAATGTAGCTATTGTGTAAGCCTCAATTCAAATGCTGTGTTTTTTCAAAATCTGGCAATGCAAAAATAAAGAATAAAAAAAAAAAAGCATTACAAACGCAATTTGTTTTCATTTGTCTTTTCCTTGCCCCACCACTATACAGCTTTCGGGAAGGTGAAGAAAAAGGGGAAATAGTCTTAAAGGAACACAAATTGTAGCAGTTATTGTGCCAGGACACTCCCCATTGTAAGTAGTAAAATAATATTTCAACAGTTTAACTTCTTACCTGGGGTCTACAAAGTGCTGCTCCCTGCCTTCACTACTAATGCCAAAGAGCCACAAGTTCCAGCACAGGAACCTCCATCAGCTCTCCTGAGTTAAGCTTTGCAGACATGGCTTAGCTCATTTGCTTTTTCTTTTTCATTTTCAATTGGAGACAAATAATTGAAAAAGTATTTTGCAAGCCCACTATCTATTACATTAAGGTTTACATTGAATAAGGCCAGAAGAGTGACAGTTCTCATTTACATCATTAATGGGACATGGCATGATTGCCCACTTTCTTACTATTATTTACGATGCTAAACTGTCGCTTTTTATGCAAAATGTCCAACAATTACAATATCAAGGACAAGATGCAAGAATGCTCTACTACAGAGTTAAATGAGTAAAGATGATCTTGTTTGTGTTAATAATCCATCTTGTATGGAAAGTATAGTTTCTGGATTCCATAATCATTTGTATTCTGCACTATACCTATGAAGGTAACAATACATCTGCTCACCCCTTAAGAGATTTAGCAGCAGGCGATACCTACTTTAGCAAACTGCTCTGCCCGACTTGGTAAAAAAGAGAAAAAAATCTACATAGATTTATACGCAATACATAATCTCCTTATCACATAGGAATAGTGATGCTAGACATACATTTAGAATAGGAAATTAAGCCTCCATTGTAATTGAGGATTAAAAAGCATAATTTATTTAACTAACAATTTCACATGTATTTTTTTTTTCAAACTTATTTCTGTGTTAGGTATATCATATAATTGATACAGTACAAAAGCTCAATAGAATATACATGCAAACTGACACAAAACATATTCAAAGTGTTATTAAAGAATATGTTAATCAAATAGATGTCACACAGTTATTATAAATTGCTCAGTACAATTTGCATGTTGTGTTCAGTGTAATCGTCCAGTGATAGGATATGAAAGTGGTTATTAAAATGCACTAGGTTATTCTGGTCCCCTTTACTTGTCCCTCATCTCCCTGGCATCCTTTACTTGTCCTCCCTGGCTACCCCCCCCCCCCCCCCCGCTACTCTGGTTATGTAGTTTACCCCAATATCTCTATAAGTCATGGAATTTATTGTGTGCAGCCTTCAGTCTGTAAAACATTTCTTCTTGTTGACAGGCAACAGAGGGTTGTAGTCAACTGAGTATATTCGAAGCAAGGTCTAGTTACCGGTGGGGTACCTCAGGGATCTGTACTTGGGCCCATTCT
Source organism: Pelobates fuscus (assembly GCF_036172605.1). Lineage (NCBI taxonomy): Eukaryota > Metazoa > Chordata > Amphibia > Anura > Pelobatidae > Pelobates > Pelobates fuscus. The sequence goes on along the minus strand of NC_086321.1, from coordinate 165,390,214 downwards.
TTTTAATATTTTTATTAGTGATATTACAGAAGGTCTTGTTGGTAAGGTATGTCTTTTTTTCTTATGATACAAAAAATTGCAACAGGGTTGATGTTCCAGGAGGTATAAGCAAAATGGCGAATGATTTAGGTAAACTAGAAAAATGGTCAGAGCTGTGGCAACTGACAATTAATGTGGATAAGTGCAAGATAATGCATATTGGGCATAAAAACCCAATGGCAGAGTATAGAACCCCTAAAATAATTTAGGAGTGATTATTTCAGATGACTTAAAGGTAGGAAGACAATGTAATAGAGCAGCAGTCAATGCTAGTAGAATGTTTGGTTTTATAGGGAGAGGCATTAGCAGTAGAAAGAGTGAAGTGCTCATGCCATTGTACAACACTGGTGAGACCTCACTTGGAGTATTGTACGCAGTACTGGAGACCGTATCTTCAGAAGGATATTGATACTTTGGAAAGAGTTCAGAGAAACTACTAAACTGGTTCATGGATTGCAGGATAAAACTTACAAGGAAAGGTTAAAGGAACTTAACATGTATAGCTTGGAGGAAAGACTAGACAGGGGGGATATGATAGGAACATTTAAATACAAAAAGGGAATAAACACAGTAAAGGAAGAGACTATATTTAAAAGAAGAAAAACTACCACAACAAGAGGACATAGTCTTAAATTAGAAGGGCAAAGGTTTAAAAATAATTTCAGGAAGTATTACTTTACTGAGAGGGTAGTGGATGCATGGAATAGCCTTCCAGCGGAAGTGGTAGAGGTTAACACAGGGAGAGAGTTTAAGCATGCATGGGGTAGGTATAAGGCTATGCAAGACTTAACATAAGGCCAGGGACTAAGTAGAAGTATTTTGAAAATTGGGCAAACTGGATGGGCCAAATGGCTCTTATCTGCTGTCACATTTTATATTTCTGTGTTGCATACCGGTAAGTGACCTGTAATTTACCTATTACCATAGGGATCGGTGAATCCTCTGATTTACAGGTTGTAATTAATATGTGGTATATCATGTGGAGTTTTGCACACTTTATGTTAGAGGGCACCATTCCCAACATATAGGCTTCAGGTTGGAGAGGGAGGAGCACTCATGTGGTTGATAAGATATATTGTTGAATGTCTTTAGCAAACTACTTTAAAAGGAAGCATTGCAAAAAATATGACATGAGCTAAGTTTCCCTCCGCCTCTTTATATCGCCACCGCAGCGACGAAGAACAGGTGAAGGCTTTCATTAATTTGGATGGCATATAGCACTATCTCATCAATAATTTTATTTGTTGTTCCCAATGATACAGACATTGGAAATGCTGGGGGGGTTCTCCCTCTCCCTGGGGTCTAGTGGAGATGCTGGGCGGTCGGTCGGGTGGGAATGGTGAGGGAACACTTTCCCCTGAGCGCTCTGCAGAGTGATGCCGGGGGCCGGAATATGATGTCATATTCTGGCTCCCGGCAGCCAGCATCACTCTGCGGTGCACGAGGGAGCTGAACAGAGCGCTCAGGAGAAAATGCTCCCTCTCCACACTGCCCACCCGACCGACCGGATTTTTAGTTAGCCGTGAGGCTAACAAGACATTTGCCCTGGGCATTTGGGGGTGGCTTTTTTTTCCGCCCCCTGGAAAATGCCTCGCAGCTAATACGTCCCTGAGTAGACCCTTTGAGCTGGGTACAGGCTCTACAGTTATAATATAATTGGTGTTCGCATAGAAAGGAGGACACCCTATCCGCCAAGGTTATTACTTTTTTGGATGGTGGTTTACCTATAACTTTTAGAGTATTCAAACTAGGGTCCAACATGCAATTGGATATTTACCAGTAATGATTCTGCATTTGGATATAGAAATTAGCAATAGTAATAGATATTAGGATTTCCCACTAAAATTAAAAACCTCCCCTCCCTATCTTTGAATTGGGTCAGTCCTTTGCATTTTGTTGATTTCGTAGAGTGGTATGCTACTGGATATTGAGGGAAATTAAGGCTAGGTGCCCCCGATTGCAGAAGTGGGTCTCCTGGAGACAACCCAAAACTGCTTTTCCCCCGTACATTTCGTGAAATGTCAGCCTCATTTTATGTGGGGTATTATGCCCTTTGATTTTAAGGGTTAGGACCATTAAGGCAGCCATGTAAGTAGTTGAAGGAATTGCTAAATCTTAGGTGTCATGTGGTGTGCTTCCCACCTATTATGGGAGCCAATTTCCTATGGAGCAATTGGGGCGTACCCAGCATGAACTTGTCTTTAACCTTGTGTGTTTCATATTGTAGGACCAAGTGTGCACCCATGCGGTATCAGATTACTCCATGTCAACATAAACATAAACATGAACCAACAAAAGTACGTAAAGTACCAAGTCATGGTCATAAAAAGTCATAGGTAGACATATAGTTGAAATCAATTATAATACCGGACAATAAACAACACTCTCTAGGGAAGAGTGGATATGGTACTTCATGGTGTAAGTACTGTAGTATTAAGTAAAACCTTGTAACAGTTTGCTCTAAGTATTAAAGGAATATGGTTACAACACTAACTTTTTCTTTCTTTTCCCTTTTAATCTTTTTATTTTAAAACTGGTAGAACGTTATACCATTGCCTGGGTATACTGTAATTGACATTGTTGGTTGATTTTACTCACGGAACATTTTAATTTTCTGGGTGTCTTGTTATCGTCAATTTGGATTATTGTGAGCTGAGTGGAGATATATTTTCTTTTGATCTGAAGTCTTTGTGATTGTTTCTTTGGGCTGCACCAACCTTTTGCCAGTCCATGCGCATTTTCTGAGCTTGGAATGCCCTAGTAGTTTTATCCAGCAAAGATAGTGCTTTCCCCCCAGTACTTCAGTATGGTACTACCCCTCTCAGGAAATGTTATTGTTGCCAGTGCTCCATTCCTCCAAATTAGTAGGCATGTGGGTTATCCCCATCTATAATTGACTCCTCTCTTTCTTAGAACTGAAGTTATTGGTGTAAACTCTTTCCTCCATGTCAGTGCAAAAATCAATAGATCGGAGTACAAGGTCAAGTCCTGAAAGGACTTTAGAAACTATTTAAATTTGCATGCATTTTTACCAGTGCCTCCATGAGATGATAAAAATGGATGCATACTATTGTGCCCTTGGGGGTATTCTAGAGTAGCCCTTTTGATTTGGGTAGCCTGTTCTCCCTGATCATGATTCACTCCTTTCCTTCAAAAGTAGGCGCAATGGCTTCAAAAAGAGAGCACACATATTGAGGCAATACAGCCAATACAGAGATTTTTGTTATCTGCCGTTTCCAGGTTTGATGGTAAGTCAGAGTTCAGTTATATTGAAGGTGACATTGTGTGGCTGCCATTTTGATTTATCCCGGGGCCTGTCTTTTTTGGCAGAGGAGTGTAATTTGACAGACTCCATTGGTTACAGAGCTTTTGTGGGCGCCATTGGGAAAGTAAATAGTGTCAGTGAGTGGTTTCCCATCTCTGGGATCTGCTCTTATACGCTTTAGGCCTTTATGTTACACAGAGCTCCAACAGCATACATCTTGTTATGGCACTCTCTCAACCACGCCTACTGCATGTTATATTTTTATTTCCCTAAATTTGGTTTTAGGTTGTGTGACACTATTTAAGGAATAAACTGATTGAATTGCTTACCCAATCAAGAACTCATGGTCAGTCCAAGACCCCATGATGACTTTTGTCTGTCTGGTCTCCTCCTATAAGACTAAGACTTTTAGTTTGTATCATACTACCTGCTTGGCCAATGTGCCCTTCAGGTGTTTAATTTCATAGAAGACAACATTAGGTGTGATGACATAGTATAATGCAAAAAGAAAGTAAACCACTCTGAAACCTTTTTTGAGCTGCAGTAATTTTGTATGAGAACTATAATAGCAGTAAAGCCCCCCTCATATTTCTTATTTTTATTTTCACATTACATAGCCTTTACTTGTACAGTCCACATTTTGAATAAAAGAAAAATCAAGACTTTGTTGGTGTAACCCCTTTGGTTGATTACTGCTTTGGTCAACATATATGCTTATTGTATATATTTCTCATGGTCATCACAATCATGTGATGAGTCATCACATGACCAAACACATTTATGCTTCACTCTTAATAAATTGCCAGTTCAAATGTCTTACAAAGTAGACAACTTGGTGCCCAATGACTGGCCACTAGGGAAGGGCCAATGATGCCACTTACAATACATCATTGGTAATGCCAATGGGTAGTTCCATGTGAAAAGGGGGTAGTGATGTTTAATGAAGCTGGGGCTGGTGAAGAGACACACAATATGAGCTGGGGGAAAAAGAGACACACCAATAGGCGAGGGAAGTAAAAGACACACAAAAGGGTGTGGAGTGAAGTAAGAGACACAGAAAGGACTGGGGGAAAGTAAAAGGCACACAGACCAAGGGGAAGTAATACATAAAGCAGAAAACATTGGGCACAGTCAGATACACTTAGGATACATTAGAAAGGCTAAGACATTCAAAAGATTGCATAAGAAACGCACAATGATATATAAGAAATTTAACGTTTGGTTAAGAGACACACTGATGAAGATGCATTTTTTTTGTGGGGAGAGGAAAATGCATCTTAACCTGTGTAGTCAAAATTCCTCGCATTGGCCCTGCAGACAACCATCTGCATTTTTGCAGATACCTATAGCAATGGACAGTGTTTTAAACACAGATTTATTTTTTTTAAACCAAAGCATGGGCTATGATGCAAAATGACCAGTGACCATAAACCAGCCATGGACTGCAATTTCAACATTGTGATTTGTACCAGCTCATTTCATCAGTTCCTAAACATATCATGTTTCAACCTGTGTTTAAAAATCAAGAATTAATATAAATAAACAAAGAAAATTACAATACATTGCTTATAGTAACAAAGAAACACTCAAAGGATAGTAAAAAGCACAGTGGAAATGAAACACAGATCATTATGTAATCTTCACAACTTAATATGAAAACAGCCCATGGGTGAACCATTTGTAATGATAACATTGTTAGTTAAGGCTATTTAGAATAAACACCTGATGAATTGGTCCTGACTTAGTTATATATGTGAGACACATAAATTAAGCATCCAAGTATACATGGATGATATCCCCTACTTCATCAGACATTTGAAATGATTGGAGCATTTCATTCAGGCAGCCTGACAACAATTCAAAATACACATAAAATGTGCATTATGCGTGTGCACTGATTCTCCCCTCTTATCTCTAATGTAGGAGAACTCTGGGGAGAGCTGCACTATGGTTTCCAGGCATGGTTAATACCTGTACTAATTAAGATGTGCATGCAAGCAGCCTTCCATCATATGTCACAACATGAAAGGAGAACACAGCACTCAGGAATCTGTAATTAACTTGCTAATGTGCCACGCTATAGAAGATACTGCAAGTCCCTGAAATTCAATAAACAGCGGATGTGAGGAGGCACAGGCTGATGAGAGTAACGGATGCTTTTTTCATGCCAATAAAAGGCTGCAATGTTTAAGTCCAAATGTACTTTAATCATGTATAGTAATTACACAGAATGGTAGGATTCAAGTTGTCACCTGACAGAAAATTTTAATTTTGTTTGCAATTTTGATCTTTTATATTGTATGTAGGTTGTTCTGCATGGTAGGATTATTTTGACGTCACTTTAATTAGGAATGATTCATACAAAAAATCTTATGAAATTAATAAAGTTCAAAGAATGTAAAGGACTTATATTTTAGACTCTGGACCATGGCCAGCCTTAGGTAGTTAGCTGCCTTGTGCAAAAAATCTTCACTGCGCCTCTCCCTGGTCATACTCCTTCATCCATGTATAGTGTGTGTGTATAGGGGTGTAATGTTTGTATAGGGGATTTATTAAATTAATAAGTATTTAAAAACAAATATTCATTCCCCGTAGCCTGTTGTTACCTTGTAGGGAGAGGGGCATGCTGATCTCAAGTGGTCCAGTGTGCTGGGAAACTGGTTTGCCCCTCCACCATACAGCTGTATACACACAGTCCCCTGGCACATAATCACACTAGACACAGAGCTCCCCCTATGCTACTCATTATTCTCCGCTCTCACTGCCATATTAGGTTTATAGTCCTGGGTAGAGAATCCTGAAAATCTTCACCCAGGTGCTACACATAGCTCGACCTGCTTTATAGAGGTGCTCTGTGCACCTCCCTCACACCTGTCACCCTCGGAGTGTGCAAGCTAAGTCGGCTGCATGGTGCCCCTTACTGCCATAGTGCCCTGTGCGGCCTCACAGCTTGTACATCCCTAAGGCCGACCCTGCTCTGGACAAGAGTTTAAACTCACAATATGTTTTACTACCATAGCATTTGATGGTTGGCAACCATTAACTTTAACTGATTACTTCAAAATAATATTTTTAAAACCAAAACTATTGACGTGTTTTTTTTTTCTGTGTGGAGCCACACAATATAACGATTTATAAAATGTAGCCTACCACTATTGAGAAATAAAAATAGTAATCACAACATTCAATCATTTAATTTCTCACCTAGAACTAAAGAAATAAAGTTTCTTTATTTTCCTTTTGACTTATTTAGTTATTACTATTAGGCATCAGCAACATTTGCATCACCCATTTAATAGAATTCAAATGGATGTTTGAAAACACATTTAAATCTAGTGCTACATTTGGAGTAATCAGCAGAATCAATCTTTTTTTTTTTTTTTTAAGAGTGTTTCAACTGATTAAGCCAAAATAGAATTAATGAAAACAGTGAATATTTGGTTAGTTGACTTGGCACAAGAGAACCCAGACAATCACAACAGTCAGCTTTGGGCCTTGTCATTCAGGTGTAGCTGATACCCCCCCAAGCAAAGTAAGCAAGGGTTTCGGTTAATAATAACAAGTGTGGAAATATGTATCTGACCTGTTTAAGTTTTGCCTTTAAAATATGGTTCGTAGTTGTACTCATTTTAATAGGTATGACTGAATATAAGTGTATAGTCTGGTACTTTATTATTTAAAAGAAGCTGTTTAGGATAGTTATTTTATTCACCCTTATAAAGCATGGAATATGATGGAGACATAGTTGCCCAGGAGATTTTCCACTGAGAGTATTCCATTGAAAATGTGTGTTTAATGTCATGTATAGAGCATCACATCAAATTTTTCAACGTTTGCGTGATTGGATTTTGCTTATATGTGGGTATTTATTTTGAAAACATTTTAATTTCATTGCAGCTTAAGCTAATTGAAAACATAGACATAGATTATGATCGGGAAAATAGATATCGTGATGAAAAAACATGGTTTGAAAATAGAAGGATGAAGGGAAGGATGATCACATCTTAAAAATATATTTATCATCCCAAATTTCATAACCTGTAATGAAAAGACTTGCAAGCAAAAAAAAAATTAAGCCAGTACAATTAAGATAATCTTGTAATAACACAGATATTTTTTTTTCCGGAAGCACAGCTTAAATAAAGGTTCCTGCTAGTTTGTTTGTTAGTACCTGAAAAAAAATCAGGGTTGGTGGGGAGCCTTTTCTAAAAAATTCTTATACCATTTAAAGCTAGAATACATACACTGATCAGCCACAATATTAAAACCACCTTCCTAATATTTTATAGATCCCCATTGTGCTACCAAAATACCTCTGATGCGTCGAGGCATGGACTTCACAGGATCACTAACATGTCCAAGACATTAGCAACAGATTCTTTAAGTCATACAAGTTGCGAAGTGAGGTCTCCATGGATCACATTTGTTGTTCCTGAATATTACACAGATGCTCACTTGGTTTAAGATCTGGGGGATTTGGAGGCCAAGGCAACATCTCAAACTATTTGTTATGTTCCTCAAAACATTCCTGAGCAATTTTTTGTAATGCAACAGGGAGCATTATCCTGCTGTAAGATGCCACTGACATCAGGGATTACCACTGCTATGAACGTGGTCTGCAACAATCTCTAGGTAGGTGGTATGTGTCAAAGTAGAATCCAGATGAATGCCAGGACCCAAAGAACATTACCCAGAGCCTCCACCTGCTTGCCTTCTTCCTATTGTGCATCCTCATGCCATCTCTTCTAAAAGTAAATGACTCACATGTACCCAGCTATTGAATTGATCTAAAAGAGAATGTCACAGGAGGCAACCTTCTTCCATTGCTCCATGGTCCAACCCCATTGAAGGAGCTTTCAGCAGTGCACAGTGTTCATCATGACTGGTCGGCAGCTACACAGCCCAATATGCAGCAAACTGGTTATGTCCTGTGTGTTTTGACACCTTTCTATCATGAAACAACATATACACCAGTGGGGATTGTACACTACATGCTGTTATACTCAGAGATGGTTTTATAACTCTACTAAATGTGAGTGCTACGTCATAGACCTCTTTGTTGTTTGTTCTGCACTAGACACTAAATACTCTGCACCATTACAAGTTATCTTTCTTCTTTATTACATATACCTGCCACCATTAGAAGCCTGGACAATTTACAAGTAAAGAATATTCCAAGTGTCTAATAATCTATTGGAATTTTGTTTTGGCGCAACCTGTACATATATTTTGTATTAACTTACCACTGCATACTAGGACCATCAAAAAAAGATTAGCCGTTTTGTAGATGCTCTGACCCAGTTGTCTAGCCATCACTATTTGACCCTTACCAAAGTAAGGGCCAGTTAAACACATGAGCTATTAGAGCTGAAGTTTCAGGTCATGTCACCAGGATAAGCCCACTGGTTTAAAAAAAAAAAAATCTTTATTTTAAATTTTTTATTACTTTTTACATGCTCTTGCTTTGTGCGGAAGAAATTATGTATGGGAACTGAAGTTGGATGTAGAGGAGCAAAATTTGTGTGGACTAGATGACCAAAAACTAGTTAAGTTAAACGTGACTTGGCACACTGTGCAAATGCTCTTGCTGCATCAGTCTCTCTAACAGTGTGGCATAGCCTCTTAATTTTACACTCACTACATCTATCTTTTTCTCTGTCCCATACGGCATAAAGCAAGATCCTGCTTGCTAGTAAGAAGGGAAGGGGAGGACTGGACAAATTAGTGTTGGGGACACCAGAAAACTGTCCCCAGAAAGCATCATTAAATGCACTGGCACCCAGAGTAGGGTGCTAAAAAAGCACTGTCTGCCTAGTCTGCCCTTAGTTGGCTGATCTTCGTGATTCACACCAGGCTGACCTTTCTAGGAGGGCCCATCATTTTGGGCAGTGCCCCTTATGTAATTCATGTCACTAGCCCACCTCCTTTTATCCCGTTCACCGACATCCCATTTCAAAGAATGCTGATGCTGGGGGGGGGGGGGGGGGGGAGGCGGGATTAGAGATTAGAGGTTAGCAAAGGGTATGTGTATTCTTATATCTGCATTCCCCTGGATACATGACACTTGTGAGGTATGACTGTTTAAGTGTTTTCTGTCAATAAAATTCTGTAATTAGGCCCATCATAATTGTCAACACCAAGTCCAATGGGCTCTTTATTCGGCCCTGGTCAAAGTCACTCAAATATTTTCACTTGCCATTTTTTCCTGTTTCCTGCATGAAATTCAAGAACTGACTGTTCACTTTCTACCTAACATAGCCCACCTACTGACAGGTGCCACTGCAACAATATAATCAATGTTATTCACTCCACCTGTCAGTGGTTTTGATGTTGTTTTTGATTGGTGTATATCATACTACTTGGTCTTATGCAGACGCATATTGTATATAATTGTTAGAAAGTTTGGAAGTAGCATTGCCACCAAAGCAGAAGTGAAAGTTTTAGCCACATGATATCACTAAAGTGGGGATATGGAGATAGGAGAAAACATGCTGCAAGTGTCGTATAGTGGCTTATATCCATTGCAGGCACCTGGGGCAAATAAGTGATTGGCATGTATAAAATATATAAAAGGCATGTGGCCAGAGCACCTATCTGAAGAGCTTGCAACAGGGTTTAGTAATAACTATACAGTTATGGTAAGTAGAAATGTACTTGGGTCTGTTGCAAGCAGCAGGTAGTACAAACTATCATGTAATGTCTTTTTGCAATGTCACATTTAATACAAACACATGATTCCGCACACACTTGCATTCTTATTGTTTGCAGAGACTCACTGTAAATACCTTTTTACTTACCTTCTCTACATAGTGCACACAAAGAATACACACAGAGAATCACCCCAGTTTGGTTCACTAGGGTGATTGAAGCAAGATACGGCTGAAACACGCAATTCAAGAGTTTCTCTTTATAGCAACATCAGATTAAGCCAGCATGTTCTTTCATTTGATGCCCTGTCATGTTGAAATTGTGCTTTATGTGACTATTACACTCATATTCTGCCACCAATCTAAAAGAAAATATGCCATAAAACTATTACATCAGATATCCCTTAATGAAAAACACGATACCCTATAAATACACTTTCATAGGATAAATTGTTAAATATACTATATTTAAATTTAAAAAACTGCCACATTTACATAACAGTTTACAATAAGAAAGGGGACAGCTATGTCTGTGTCAAAAGCAGGATATTTTATGTTTTACACAGAAAATAAATGGCAACCTTAATTTAATTTGAACAGTTGTAGATCAAAACAAAAAAGCTGAGAGACATCATGTATGAAAAATCTTTACATTTTACATTTAACTTTTGTGGGTTTCTATCAAATGCAGAAAAGTGTAACAGGAAAATCTTTGAATTTGATGTCTTGTAAATTTATGCCGCTATCTAGAACCTTTTTAAATCTATCAGGGTTATTCACTAAAGATCAAAAGTGTGTGGATTGACAAAGTTTAGTTTAAATTACCAAAATTCAGCTGGAATTGTAACTCTTATAATTACTAAAGGCAAATGTATTTTAGCTGAATAAGAACATCTCATTTAGTATAATCAGGTGTCTGATTTAAAAGAGTAATTCTGTAACTCTGGCAGTACAAATTTGATGAAATGAATCATAATGGGAAAAATATGACTTCCACATAACTATCATGAAGATAAATTCCTTCTTAGTCCACCATGTACTCCCATTGCCCAGCAGTTATCTTGCTGTGACAATCCACCCTCAAGGCTCCATGCAATTAATGGTGGGATGAGTCCTGTAATAGAACAAGGGGCATGCCATTGGTCCTCCTCCTAATGTACCGCCCATGGAAATCAAGTTAAGTCTATATAAAGAAATACGGGACCTACCATTGCTACCCCAACATTAGTAGTAATAGGGAAGACCTGCCCCAGGTTCCATCCAGCCAATTTAAACACCAATAAAACACGAGCACACTAGTGACAGGGGATATCCAATGTTTGTCACAATGCTGAAAAGAGGTCGCTCTGACTTGCTCTTTATAGGACGTGATAATTGTGAAATTTGATTACCTGGAACTTGACTTGAAGAACCAGCCATCAAATGAGAGGATATCTGGTTTGCTAGTTTGAACAAGTGGAGGCTTAAAAAAACAAATAAATATTCTATTAAAGTCCCCATTCATTGCTTACAGTCACTAGTTCCTTGAACACCCAACTGCAATGTAAGGTGAGGGGGGCAGAGACAGATCTCCCTCATTTTCATTGTATGAAATATATGTCCCAATCACCATCTGAATTTCAGCAATATTATCTGGGTTGGCTAGATATAGTGTGACCAATGTCTTTTTTCAGACGCATCCAAATGCCACCGAATTATGCAAGATTATTTTTGGTAATCCTGATTTGGGGCATTCAGATTTTAGTTAGTAATGCTAACAGGCACATTGTGTAATAAATTGTGGCATATGTAAACCTGGGTATTCTTTTCAGGACATATTAAAAAATAATCCCAATGTACTATATTATGCATCAATATACAAATGGAAATGTCTTTGTATTATATTAATAATTAAATTGATTTTGTAAGTCACTCATAATAGTTTTGTGTCAATTAATGATAAAAGCTATAAATTAAATGGTATGATAGGCTCCGCAACCCATAACATATCCTTATTCCTTCTTGTGATATTATCATATAAAGAAATATAGTTTTCTAGCGAGGGGCAGCAAGTTAAATGCCAGTCATTTTGAAAGAAAATGACATGGTTTACAGTTGAAAAGGTTAAGAAATTCCAAGTGTCACAGAAAGACCAACACATTGCTTACTGTAAATAGGTTGTGACAATATTTGGGCAGACAATATTTAGGCCATAATCCACTTTTGACTAAACTCCCTTGTTCCCTACATGTCATCATAATTCTTGCTTATATCTCTTATTCTCTGGTTACATGGCCAAATTCCACAACCTGAAAAAATAAGTGAATATGATTGCATAGGGTGAATTATGCACATTCTTACAAAATAATTATATAGAGATAATTCTTTATACGTATGTATTTTTAATATACATAAAATGCCCACTCATATAATTTCCACTCATGGACATGACCTTGCCAATAGAGTTCTGCAAACATTTATTTGAGCCTGTTTGTACGAATCAAATTCCATTGAATCCACACCCAAACTAACTGATCGATTCATCATTAACCCATGGAGTCTTAAAGCAACACTATTGTGTCAGAAACACAAATGTGTATTCCTAACACTATATTTGCCTTAGTCACCATTTAGGTTACTGCTCCCCCTGGAAAAGTAAAAAAAAAAACATATTCTGACATCTTATCTCATTATGTTCTCTCCACTGTTGGCCCTGCCTCCTATAGCAGAGATAATCCAGTTTGATGACTTCAACTAATCCAATGCTTTCCACAGGAAAACATTGGGAGGCTTGTACGCATGCATGGCAAAACATGATGCTGTGCCAATCAGATGGTCTTTTTTTTTAGGTGGAAAAATAGTTAACATATTTAGTACAATACAGAGTATTAATAAAAAATATATCACTGATGGTGCACAATATAATGTCCATTTTGAGTACAGTATTGTTTCAAACCTCAAGCAACAATCCGGAGATATTAAAGGAACACTATAGCGATACTTGCTGAAATTATTCAAAAAGTGATTATAATTATTCAACTAGTGTATTACCCCTCCCTTTTGATTACTTTGGACATGGTCCTTTGTGGTCCTGTGAGTAGGTACCAGCTCTGGACCTCCAGTGGTGCAGACTGTTCTCTCCTTTCAGGAGATATGCTCTGATATACTTTAAGGAACAGTTTATTTATATGTATTTTTACTATCTGTAGTCCACATTGATACATTTTGGCGCAGCCTTGCATTACTGTTGTTGTTGATTTCCATTCTTACTATGGAGGGTTACCCTCTGCTAGGCCGCTGCCCACCCACCTTTTTATTATTAGCACTAACCTCCTTTCTTGTTTTTACAGTGTCATGTAAATAAGATTGAAAAGGAATAAATATATTTTTTGTTGTAGCACAAGATTTAAAATTATAATTTTAAAAGGTTTTTGTTTTAATTGGTTAATGTTTAATATCTACTGTTGAATCAATATAGTTTTACTCAATTGGATGCTTTTCATAGAGAAGCATTGAGGACCCTTGGCACTTGACTATATCCGCAAAGCACTGAATTCAAACCACAATATTGGCATCAACCTACTTTACATGCTGATGTCAGATATCAAATAGATTTAATTACTGAGTCTATGTCACTCTAAATACTCTATTTGTTTTATGTCTGACAATCACTAGTAGTTGGAAACTGCAACATGTAACACCCTGATTGCTGAGAAGCATCACTGTTTGCAACAGCAAAACTGCTAATGTAGTTCCAATGCCCCAAATACTCTCGCTTTATAACCTCAAAATTACTGCTAACTTTAATAATGAATCTCAAAAGACTATCTTCAGTGTCCCTGTCAGATAAAGAAAATGTCATCTATATAACTTAGACAGAGGACTAAGCTAAAACTACAGTCATCCAGTTCGAGGTTAAGAAATTCTCCCAATAAGACTTAAAAATTCCAACATGAATGGGTACAAAACTTGTTCAGATCAGCAACCCTGTAATATGCACACAAAAAAAGACAAACCCCCAATGATACCAGAAAACAATATATATGAGTATTTAATTTACACTTTGTTCTTTATTAATTTTTCCATCTTTCTCTAGATGAAAATATACAGCTTTACAACAGTATATGGTCAGTGATAGCATATAAACCACCAATGTCACATTCCAATATGAATTTTTGCATTGGAACATTTCCTGTATTTGGATTAAATATCTAGAATCTTTAAAGTAGCCAGAACATTTTTTTTACCACATGTTGTAATTGGATGTCAGTTTATTAAAATCTTGCTAGCAAGGAATCAGCAACAGAGACAATCAGACTCCTTGATGTTTTTTCCACATTATTGTGTACTTTGGACAATATATTAAAAAAAATTAAAATAAGGAATATTTGGACTACTTACATTTAAAAAAAATACATACTTTTATTAAGAATTGTTTTTATTTTTCTCTCATGCAATAACATTATATACCTGCAAAAACATGACATACTTTTTTTATTTTAGAAGTCGTATCACCTGTTTTTATAAACTTTTACATGCTCTACTTGGTCTAACATAATATTTCCTACTCCAAAAGTTACTCCTCTTCTCTACCAGTTTAATATCTGGGTCACTAGTTAAATTCTCAAGGGCCTATCTTTAATTCAAATTCCAAGACTTATTTTTTTTGCATGTCCTCTGTAATAATTTTCTGAAATAACTTGCACCCAATATTTTTAGCTTTCTGTTTTGAACTGACCTCTGATTTATTTTCCAACATTTTTCAACAAACACCTGTGTTGCAGAAGTGTACACACTAATTAAACTAAAAATTAATCAAGATATTTTTTTTTCTATAAAAGGCTTCTGATAACAACACTGTTGGAGTTTTGCTATTTTGTCTCACTAATTTTTGCAGAAAAGTTCAAACTCAAAATCAAATCAACATTCTGCATGTAGGCTTCTTTAGATCATTCAGGGACTAGGGTATTTTTTTTTTTTAAGATTTTCTTCAGTTTCTAGCCATATTTGACAATGTTCTAAGGGCTAATGTCTACTCTCTGGCAAAACGAGATATAAAGTATGCATTATGAGGGGACTAGTATAAATTCCTTTGGCACCTTTAATCTTACAGGTAACCTTTTGGTCAACTCTCGAATGAACTTTCTGACTTGTCCAAATGTCATATTTGCAGGGACTCTTGATTTGTGTAAAATTCTGAAAGTGCCATATTTACTACCAATCGTCTGTTCCACAATGTATACAATGGTTCTAAAATACTTTTATACCTCATTCTTATGTTTACCTTTAACCCCTTAAGGACACCTGACATATGTGACATGTCATGATTCCCTTTTATTCCAGAAGTTTGGTCCTTAAGGGGTTAAGCAACAATGTCCCATAGATATTGTGTTAGCTCCTTATCACCCACTGCTATTTCTGCATTAAACAACTGTGTGCACACTCATCCCAGACAAAGACAATGTTTGTTATACATGACTTGGAATGTGATGGGTGAACACTGAACAGAGATATAACTTATATTGTAAAGAATTGGCACACATGTGATCAAAATATCAGTGTTCTATTTTTTATCTGATTTACCTATTGTATGCAAATATATATATTTATTGAATGAATAAAGAAGTACACTTTATGAGTGTCACTCTTTAGGGTCAGCTACATGTTTGACCTGTATATTCTATTTTTTTTTCAAAGAGAGCAAAGTGTATAAGTGTATCTAAGAGCTATATGGCAACAAAACACAACATAATATATCAACAGAAAAAAACAAGTAATGTGTAGACAGTGCAACGCAAGCAAGATGAATAAAACCATCCACAAAAACGAAGTATAATAATCTCTTTCCAAGAGGTCAGGAACACTGTCATATTTGTAACATTCAGACATGATATAAGAAACATAGTGTGTATGCTCATTTCTCCCTGGCTCATCATGGGGAGCCCATCATTCTTTAATTTGCAGATGTTATTAAGAAAGACATAAATTGGACAAGAGGGACAAGAATTTTGGGGGAGTTGGGCAGTGTTGTTACAAAATCGATTTTGAGCTAAAAATGGTAGCTCCTACAAATGTAAATTAGATTTTAAAATAGGTTTGTTTTTTTTTTAAAGAACTAGTTTATGACTTATAAGCTTATTAATATGCTATTTTTCTCTATTTAAACCCTGGCTATTCATATACAACAACACTTTTTACTGTTTCTTGTATATATAGTATTTTACAATAACTTTTATTCTTTCTGTGATACTTTTAAGGTGCATTGACATCCTTGGTATTGATTCTTGTGACCCATGAAGGGGGCCACCCCAATGCTGCATATATAAAGCCTGAATATGGCTTTGTTCCATGTGAGTGGTTCATTTTATTGTTCTGTTTACCCAAGTGTCCACCAGATATTGCACGATTTTACGCTTTTTATTAGATATGAGCAGTATATCCCACTGTTCCTGAACTCTAGCAAGGAAAGTATTACACGTCTGTTTTGTGGATTTTTCTTCCACCATGCTGATGTTGTTCAGCGTTCTCATTACTTTTTTATACAATTGTTATGTTACATACAGGTTGATTGTGAGAATACCACCTGCACGTGTACTTTCATTTCACTGTTGTTTAAGTAATATACAAGAAAATGTCTGAACACTTATTTTTAATTTTGTATTTGTTGTTTTCTCGTGAAAGGATTTATGTGTACATTGCAGTATATATTTCATTGAGTATTCAGCTCTTGTAAATAAAATAAGCTATGTTTGTTCGATGTAGCTCACCCAATTGCGCAAATAGCCTTCAAATGATCTTAAGATCACTGAAAAATGATTGTCAATATCTTGTCGTGTAACCATGCCAACTGCGAAACTCATTTTGTTCATGTTATACTCTATTAAGCATGCAATAAGTTCTAATATTGTGGAACACTTGTGGTGGTACCTGAGAATGCAGTGAATTAGGTTACAATAATGTGTTCATAAAGTTATCTGCTACAATGTGATCACCAGGGCAACAGAACTGTTACCATAATAATGAAAAAAAGGTTGATGCTTGTTATTATGATGGTTTTGCCCTTGCTTTGCAAAGAAACAACTTCATTTAGTAACCTATTGAAGCAATGCTGACATTTTCAATGCAACTGTCATAGACTTCTGGTTCAATTAAAATGTTGTGGAGCAGGATCCTACTACAACTATGATGCATTAAATTAAATTTAAATACAGGCTTCAGTCCTGTTCAGTGACCATTAATGACATCTCACATCAAAGATTTTTTTTAATTATGTTTTTTTTTTCAATTGTTTTTATTTTCTTAGCCAATTTATATCAAGAAGTTAGTCTGAGTTATAACCCCTATAGCGTGACAGCCCTGGCATGTCATATCATGAATTGTTAAACTGTCTAAATACACACAAAATTCAGTCATAGTTAATTACTGCAGATTTGCCTATTACTAGTTTAATATTATTATTACACACATTGAATTATCCCGCAGACACATCTAATAAAAGTAATGTGTACATATTGAGAAACAAGTCATCAACCTTAAAAAAATATATGCATATATGAATATGTTCTTTGAAACAGATTGACAGTGTAATGTTTTATATTTTATATGGTTGAACTCAATGAATTTTATATGTAATTTTCTTTTAAATAAACACTTCAAAAACAGCGTTAATTATATTAATCTTTTTTAATGAATGTGAAGATATTTGAAGATAGTCAATAATTAATTTTTATGTTTTAATGTATATATTTTTTTCTATACAATGATATATATATATTTATATATATATATATATATATATATATATATATATATATATATATACACACCCACATATGTTACATATATATCATTGTATAGAAAATATATATATATATATATATATATATATATATATTCCAAGGGGAACCCAAACGTCAACTTTTGGAGTAAATAGAAGTTTCTTCATAAAAAATCCTGGGAGTGCTGATTCTTTTTGTAACATTGTATAGAAAATATAAGTAAATACGACATTTGATAGATTCCATATTTCAGCTTCCATCTAACTGTACCATATACTGGGCAAACTTTTGGGTGATGGTAACTCACCTGAAACAGGGGCCTTCTTCATACTCTGACTCTCTGTGCCCCAGGCAATGGAAAGGTTAAATTATCACCTTTGAGTGATAAGATTAATGCTTTTGAAATGGCTGTTAATACTGAGCTGAAGACAGATGGTTTGGGGAAAGAGTGTAAAAAGAGCGTTATAGCTTTTGATTCTTCTCTTTTTAAAAAACCATTGCTACTATCCCCTCGATGTAAAAGCTATGTTGCTATGGAAGCACAGATGGTACTTAACTCTAGGCTCCAGCAGAAGGTGAATAATAGACACACATTCTTTGTTGAATAAGCAAGCAGCTGGTTTTCGACACAGCCCATTCAACAAAGTACAGATGGGTTGATTATTCGAAGCTTTTCAGTGGTCCCCCTTTATTCACGTAGACACTAATTACACTGGATTGTCATGCAATGACCTGCACTCATTCTCTGGAAGCAGTACATTGTATTCGGCACACGCCAACACCGCAGAACTGCTTCTCTATCTCTCCTCGGTTAAAACAGTCAAGCTACTCTTTGCAAAGTACAAACGATTTTATAGATCGGGCTCTTGCGAAGGTGACTTGGATATATTTTGGCATTAAAATTTAATAGTATCTGCAGCAGATTTTTCTTCCCCCATCTTTTTTTTTTCCAATGGGTTGTGCTTATAAGGAGATCCGTTTACTGAAAAGTGGGAGGAGAATGACAGACAAAATCTCCCCTGTATTTTTTTTTTCCTTAAGACCTAAGCCTCAGCACAAAGGAAAGATCTGTGTATTTCGCCAGACATCACACGGTTGGCTGCTGCACCTACTGTCAAAGTGAGAAGATTTGCCAAGATCAGGTAAAACTACAGATATCCTGCCTTCTCTCCCACTCACGACTATCAATCGACTTCAATGTCTTCATTTAAGTCATTTCATAATGTTTACATTTCAAATCAGTTTTACATCCTGCAATATTTGCATGACCTGTTTTTATATAAGGATTTTAGTACTTATTTACACTAATCTTTAATGAACTTATCATGAAATAAAAACCTCAACTATAAAAATGGGAATAACAATTAACATTGTGATTATTGTTACTATACTTCTCATAGAAAAACAACTACATGCATGCACACATACATCAACACAGACACACACTTACAATCTCTATGTTTTAAAATAGCAGACTTACATGATTTGGATTTTTGTTTACTAGATTTTTCAAACTTAATTAATACAATATTGAAGAAAAAAATTGAAACCGCATCTGCACAGCTAGAATTTATCTACAAGAATCAGCAATACTTCTGCAAGTAGATATCTGCAGCATACAGCAGGCAACATTTTATGAAGATGTTTTTCTAAAGGGAGTGGAATTAAATGTATTTGACAAACGACTAACATACACATACAGATATATTTGGAAGGAACCTCTATCATCTATCTACTAATATTGCTGAGAGATCTATTCTGAAGCGCTACCCCTCTACTAATACTAATATTGGATGAGAAAAATATTTAAGCCAGTAAAGTTAATGTTTTCATATTATTGTACACCTATTTTGATATTCCTACATTCATTGTAGGTAAGCACTATTATATGTTAAACAATTTCATTATTAAAAAACAAAAAAAAAACATGAATTAATTTGGCTTTCCATTGTTTATTACAATTGTATATTACAATTGTAGATTAAGAATTAAATCACGCATTCTAAATTAAAGACATACAAATGCATACACATGCATTCTAAATTAAAGACATACAAATGCATACACTTTTTGCTACAGAAATTTCAGTGGACTTATTAAAACACTGCATACAGACATTAACCTTTCATTTTCAAATAATTTTATACCTGAATCTTTTTTTCATATTCATTTTTTTTCCTATTTAGAATTTAATACATCAGAAATGCATATTGAAAAAAATATAATGCATTAATAAGTAAATCATTTTCTACTTTTCTTGTATTTCAGAATTCCCTCCAGAGTATTTCTATTTTAATTTACACTGATGGAAAGGTAAATATGTTTCCAGATGCTTGTCTATTACAATACTTGCAAAGCATTATATTTTTTTCCAGCAGTTGAAATGTTAACACAGTGAGACTCATTATCTCCAAGTATCTTTTCTGATGTGTGTAACAGTACACCACCATTTTCTCTTACAATCGTGGATACAGGCAGTTGCTGATGGCATTGCAGAGAGATACATGCCAGTTTATTTATATTCTGTTTCACTATCATAAAATAACACCCGATCAAACAGAATACCAATCGTATAAATATATTATGTACGTACATTCGAGAATATTATGTTTAATACAGTCACATGTACATGTATCTATCTAAGATAGATAGATAGATAGATAGATAGATAGATAGATAGATAGATAGATAGACAGCATTATGTTTTCCAGGAGAATATCTATTATGCATTTTAAGTGAATGCACACAAATAGTTTAGTATGCCTTCTAATATTTGACAATACTTACTAAGCTATAGAGTCAATGATATTTAGCAGGTATTTTGTTGGGCAGCTTGTTTTGACATTATTATGGCTTACATACCCCAGAGTAGATACTCTTTTAAATGCCTTCTGTACTGTTAGTTTCAGCATGGCATATATTTTTGAATGAAAAGAAAGAACACAATAGATTTCAAGATTCCAACCCCCACCCCCACACTACACACACTATCATAGCTTGGAGGCGTTTTGAAGGCTTATAATTATCTGCAATAAAAACACTATAATGGGCTACTAGTACAACATGCGTTTAAAAATAAAAACATCTTTATCCTTCACTAAAATGGTGTTTAAAGAATAAACGTGTTAGAATGAAGCCCTTGTAAAGCAAAGTTGCAAGCTTAATGGTTTTGTTGGTTCTGTAGTTTGTTTTTGGTATGTAAAGGGTTAATCATCAATTCCATCTAGCAAGGAACAGAATAAATACATTTATGGATTAATTAATAGATTTGTATTCCACAATCACCTTATTTCATTATTCCTTTTTTTTTAAGCTTATTGGTCTGTTCCATTTTGATTTGGCAGAAATGTGGATTTAATTGTTCTACAATCTCAGGGGAGAACAAAATTCGCAGAGCTATCTGCTCCAGATACTTGACAGCTGCTGCAGGAAGCCAATACTATATAGAACATTTTTTTTCACTGTTTGAGCAGCTTGTAACAGCCACACAAAGCACTTACATTGTGCTCTATAAAACTAAAATTTATATCATGAACTGCTGCATTGATGAATAAAATAAATATTTTTATAGTAAAAAAAATACTATAATTTAAACCAAATTACATTTTATTGAATTTATTAGAAGTGAATATAAGTTAACTATCATATTGAGACAATATTCACATTATTAATGCAGCTTTTATATTTTACTTTTTTTAGTCATGATGTTATGCAATGTTTTTTTTAAAGTGAGATTAAGTTTAATAAGAAACTGCCCATTTTTTTTTATTTTTTTACACATGACGTAAGTTAATTTTGTGATACTTCCCCAATTTCACATTAATATTGTTAAGCATACTATAAACACACAGAATTTTACTGATATTAAGTCCACATCATATATATTTTGCATTGCAACATTATGTTAACATGGCTGCAAATACAATATGTAATGAGGTATGTGGCTCATTTTTTTAAGATGTCCTGCACTGAAAGAAAAATAGTCTCATGTAAATATAGGGAAGTTTTCACATAGAGTGTTTTTGTTACCATGCAGTTTCCTAATGCACTTAGTGGTAAATAACAGAAGTTGAATGCGTATCTGCTTGGTAATAGCTTTTTTTTTTTTTACAAACATGGTTCTAAGTAGAAATTGTAGGCCTAATTGTTAGCGTTCACATATCAAATACCACTTATTCATATTTGTCCCTTAAATGCTAGTGCTGGTCTTCTGTCTAGTTACGGACTGTCATTTTTTCTTAATTAGTTAAGAGACCTTTGATTGAAATATCTAAACTTGAATATCCTGGATGGCTCTCTGATGCTCTCCTCTTTATGAAATGCAAGGCTTTTTGAAGTCAATAGGCTGTAATCACAAATCCCATGTTTTATTTTTTATTTTTTTATTTTTTTTACTTTTCCTGTCATGATTTTTCAGTCAATCTGGAAAGTTTAAGTTCAAACTGTGAATTAGCAATTTGCACATTGCCTCAATTATAGAAGCCAATTGACAATGTTATTGAATCGTGTAGCTGGAAACAAATGTCAATTTAAAATGTCCATGTTCCAGTGGGTTTAATGTCTAATAAGTGGCTCCTGAATATAACAAGGTGCAACTATGCTGAAATTACTATACTCAAATTATTGTTTTTTATCAAAAATGGTCTAAACTTCAACGAAGAGGGGCCTAAGAATCAAAATGAATTAGGCTAATGGAACAATTGTAAATTAAATGTAAATCTACTAATATAAGTGTTCTTGTGAAAAATATCTTTATTGTAAAGCAATTCCCTCCTTTTTCTGCTACATGCTATAGCACACCATGGGCCTATTAATTCCATTTTAAATGTCATTGGCTAATTTAGACCATACTGGGAGAGATTTGGCTTTAAAATATTCTTTTTAAAAACTTGTAAAATGTTAACTAAAAACTTACTTTAATTCCATTAGATAAAAACATTTTTAAAATACCATTAATAATCAAATATTTTCAACATGAGTTTTTTATAATTCAGTAAACAATGAATTGTGGTGAAATGAAACACACATTTCAAATGTCAAGCCAAAATAGCTGTATTGGGGGGAAATATCCCTAATCAGGTTTCAAAATCATTTTAAAATTGATAAACAACTATTTAAAAAACAATGGTTATTGTGTATAAACAACTAATTAAAAACTAGCTATTTCATGAAATACAAGCTAGTGTAGTTTTGTAAAACAAAATCCACTGCAAAGTAGTATATTTTGTATAAAGCAAGTTTAGAATGAAGGTAAAGACAACAGATAAAACATTGTGCCCATTTAAATTAAGACATTTTAGAACAAGAATGCTTTTATACATTGTTTATGAAAACTCCATGAGGAAAGCATTCCCAAAAATTATGCTGATTTCTAAGCAACATCAAGACTGTGAAATTCCCCAAATATATAACAAATATGCATTCCTTTTTAATAAATCATGCATATATAACTTCTGTGTTCTTTTTCAAAATTTGATTATTTTTTTATTATTTTTATAAGAGGTCATCATATCATCAGATTCTGTTATTGCTGCTGGGGAGAGTATTCCTCTGGGTCTCTATTTTGGTATGAGCTGAAAGGAATGGTACATATAATGTAAGTGAAATGAGATTTGATGTAGCAGAGAGATTGGAAGTGAGAGAGGAAATGGAGATTTAATGAGAGAGAGCTGGATGAATATAAAGATGAAGACAACAAAGGAAGGGAACACCGGTAAAGACACAGGGAGAGAAAGAAATGACATCATTTGGTTGCATCTCCAAACTCTAATTTAGGTACAATATCCAAGGGACAAACTTACCTTACGGGCCTGCCCCCATCCCTTTGGGATGGAGAATAGAAATTATGTATAGTAGAATATATTTTATAAAAGTGTGGGATCTCTATAATATCTATAATATTTTAAAAGAAAGACGTGTCACATAGTTTCCCTATTATAGTATGGATCAAGAAGGCCCTACTCCAGGGCTTCCCAACAGGTAGATCCCCAGATATTGTGGAACTGCAACTCCCATGCCTTTAAAATGCATTTAGAATGCCAAGGCAACATTGGAGTTGTAGTTCTACAAAATCTGGGGATCTACCTGTTGGGCAGCCCTGCCTAATCTAATCCAATGTCTTGTCATGCTGGTATAAATTCTTTAGATTTAAATAAGCATTTAGGATTTCCATTCCATGCCCTTATTAAATGCTGGCATAGCAATGTCTTCTGCAACATTTACCTCATATCAAAACAAGTTGTATCTTCTAGTTTGCTATTACAGCTGACTTGCATGGATATGCATCACTTTAGACAACTGGTTCATTCAAAAGCTTTAGTTTTGAATGAGACCATTGCCTCACTCTGCAGGCTGAATAAGGCAGGTAAATATGATTTGTTTCATGTTTACCTGATTTTTTGTTTCTTATGCTTTCCACACCTACTCTAGAGGGAAAATGATTTAACCAATCAGTGTCCTATCCCTAAGAATACTGTAAAAGTGCATTGATGAATTCTCTCCTTTGACAACATTTTGGAGATCAACCCCAAAATATGACCTAAAGTCAATATGTTTGTAATACATTCAAGGACTATATAAACATTTATATATTTTATAAGGAATAGTTACAGACTACATTTGGCACGTAAAGCGATCTACAGCATATCAAAAGTTATACAATAAAGATATATGTCAAATAAAATAAATAAATAAAGTATTAAATAATTTATTATGATGATGATAAATAAAGTATAACTAGTTAGTGATAATTAGCACTTGAAAATAATGAAATATTTTTTAATTAGAGTTTAGTTCAAAGTAACCATATTAAAAATTTATTTGAAGTATTGACACATTTATTTATTTTAAAATGATCCTTAATCTAATTAGAGGTTTTGGGCAGGTTAAATCCTTAGATAAATAGTAGTCCCTTGGACTTTTCCCACACATTGAGTCGGAGTATTGTGGATGAGTAAATACCAGAAGAGATATAGGATGTAGGTAAGTATAACATGTCAAGATCTGGACAAAAGGATATTGTTTGTTTATTTGTAAATGAGTAAAGGATAACTGGGTAATAGGATAATAATTGGGGCAAAGGAATCTACTTTGAACTCGGGAATCAGGTAAATGGTCATATGCATGTAATCAATTCAAATAATATGCACAGCAAATGTAATCTAAATTAAATCTTTGGTGAGCTGATAGAGATATAAAAAGTGATGTCTGTAGTGTGTGTCGGCATTATTCTGAAGACTGCACCAATATGGCAACAGTCAGAGAAATGGGAGCAGAAGACAAGCAAGTGTTACACTATGCAAATTATTTTTTCCTTTTATAAATTTTTATACTTTTAAGAAAAATGACAGGATGGAGAATAACAGATAACAAGTTTTAAAGATTAAATGCTATCCCTTATGATAAAATGTTCTACTGTGAAATATAAGTGTAGAAGCAGAAATACCAATTTGTCACATACAGTAACGGTGGCAAAAATAAATTAATATAATGGGCAAACAGCCTGCTTATAGTATCTGCAATAACTAAATTGCATTTTCTGGCGACGTGGCTTCCCAAAAATGTCGCAGGGATAAACAATTTATGCATGTGAGCATTATGCACTTATACAACATGAATAGGTAACTCACAACATGATCACTGATATCTTGTTTCAGTAATCGCTTTTTTTTCTCATTACAAATCCATGCAGTCTAGCTTGTAAAATGCCTGGTTTATAATTGGCCCTTGAACGGATTTCAGCTATGGTTCTTCTTTGCATTATCATTGACTTCTTGGTGGCTTATCTGATTAATGCACCTTCTTACAAGTCACTGATATTTTGTGGAAGACTCTTTGAGGTTATCAGTTATGTTTTTATATAGATTTTTTAATTATTCTAAAATGGGCTTAACTGTGCTTTAGTTGATGGTTTTGATAATATTTGATAGCCTAACCCTGACTGGCTCAAGAATTGTTTTGATTCTGGCCTAGAAGAAGGAACAGTCAGAATAGGTGTTGCCTGTTTTCTAGTAGGAAGTGACAAGACCTTAACCTAAAAAAATCTCTGGTGCCAGGAGAGAAGAGATGTACAAAATAGCGGTGCAGGTCTGGTTTGCAAGTTGGGAACCAGTGTACCCTCTACCAATTATAATTGGTTTCATCCATAGGATATTCCTCTCATTGGTTATCCAAGCCATCAGTTGGACCTTGAGTCTGCAGGAAATGACCAATCACTTGAACACAGTCTCAGCAATGGAAATCTGTAGTCTATGGTGCAGTTCCTCTGATGTCTAAAGTGAGCTATACTAAGTTATATTTACTTGAGGTAAGAGACAAGAATAAAATGTGAGCTGATCTCTGACCTCGTGGCATTTGACATCAGTACCAGCTCTTTTAAGAGGCAGTGTTCCTTGCACTAGGTAGAACCCAAGGACTTGGTAATGCTGCTTGCTGGCAAGCTCACTGGAAAAGTGGCAGGTGGCAGTAGTGAAGGAGTGGTTTTTGGCTTGGTATGTAATAAACCCTGATGCATATTGGTGTTTTTGGAGGCCAAAAAGAGACCCCAGGACTCGTTTAACGAATGAGCCCACCAGAAGTATTGAGCTGCCTCTAATTGGTGGCAAAGATGTCAACTGTCCACTGTGAAAGAGGGATAACAATTGGTTTTACTGGAGCAGTTCTATCAACATGCTCCTTCAGAGATCAGGTACCTGGTAATGGACCAGGTAGAGGATTCTTCCATGCTTGCTAATGAATACACTGATATCAGATTGTCAGGGCTTACCTGAGTTGGTAGTCCAGCAGGCAGAGATATATGCTCACCCTTCCAAGTAAACACAGGCCGAGGTGGTCAGGTAAGAATTCACCTGGCCTGTGAGTCGGTTCATGGGGGCTGTGCAGGTTAATTCTCCAAGTCGCAGTACAGGAACGAATAAAGCTGGAGAATTGTTGTTGGAAGTCAAAGGTCAGAGGATGCCAGAAATCAGAATAAATGAAACAACAAGCCAGGGTTAAGAGTAAACTGGAGCACACGAAACAGCAATACGTTTACCAGAGGCAAGGAACTGACCCTACCTTTTGGGAGAGGGAGGTTTATATACCTGGCTAATGAGACCATCAACATCAGGTGTACCAGGAGTAACTCCAATACATGTTCAGCCCCCAGTGCTGGATACAAGAATAGTGGCTTAGAGAGTGACATAGCAGCCCCAGGACTGCAAAGTACCCGGGTTCAAATCCACTACTGGGCACTCCTGGGGTGACCTCGTTTGGCACTCTGGAAGTTACGGTGGGAACCGTGACACAGATGAAGTGAATGGCATGATTCTCCAACAAATGAACCAGTACATTTACATTTTAATACTGACACTCCCACTTTGATCTGTGCTTCAAGGACTCTACTCAACTTCCCCTCTAAGGTTGGCACCATGTCAGACTGGAGAGCAGAAATCCATAGTTCAGAGTAACTGTTCTGTGCATGCTCATTCACAAAAATTTTTTTTCTCAATTCTTACACTACCCTGATGAGCATTAGCATCCATCCAAACTAGTTTACAGATTATGATCAGTTACCACCTATAAGAGCAGTAGTTAAAGTGTCCAGAAAGGATAACCGGCATTGGTAAACGTGGGACACTAGAGCTAGACATTGGTTTATCCACTCAACACCAGACAGTCTTTACATGTATCAGCTGAGGCCATGCAAAACAGCCCACAGCTAAAATACAGTTTGTTTGGAGCAATGATAGTCCAGAAATAAAAGTGGGCATTATGAATGACTTGCCAGGTCAAATCCTTATGGGAAATGATCTGAGACAACCTACCTCTTGCAGGACCTGAAATTACACACAAGCAGAATTAATGACAAATATTATGGCTCAGGAGAGCCTCCCCAAATGTAGAGTGGGGTCCAGAGTGCCAACTTCCAAGAAGACAGATGTCAATGAGTGGCCCTGCGTATAGTAACTGGACTAAAAAGACTGTTATAATGAGTCAACATTTTGAAACTAGTTGCCAAGTAACTTGGGTGCAGACCTGTTATAGATCTAATACCTTTTTAATCTACCCTTGGGGGAAATGTAACAAAATGGTGTCACTGAGATTAGAGTAAATTCCATCTTAAAAACATAGCCAGCATCTGCCCCTTTCTTACGCAAGATGCTACCATGGAGCTTGTCCATGATCTAGTAATTTCCTGCATGGATTATTGTAACCCTATCCTAATTGGTCCCCCCAAAATCCGTATTGCCCCTCTACAGTCTGGCCAGAGCTATGGAAACTTACCACACATCTGATCTTGATTATGTGCTGATTACTTGGGGGCGGCACTCTGGGGAATGTAAGAAATTTGTTTGTTTATATATCGTCTGTATCTTATGAATACTGTAGGACATTAGCATTGAGAAACGGCTTTCGCCCGAAATGTTTGCTGTTTGTACTTTGTCCTCAAATAAACTGTGGTAGTACCTGTGTGTGTATACTTATACTGGATGCGCAGGACTCCTTTTCCTTTATTGTTTCCTTCTACAGTCTGTAATGAATGCTGCCGCCAGACTGATTTTCTTCTCTAGTTGGTCCTCTCACACCTCACCCCTCTGTCATTTCTTACATTGGCTTCCTGTATCCTATAGGAGTCAATTCAAAGTGCTAACCCATACCTATAAAGCACTGAACAATTTTAGCCCCTCTTATATCTCTTCACAGATCCATATGTATGCCCCTTCTCGGTCTCTCTGCCCGTGGCCTCCCAGAGTAACTTGTACGTTGCATACCTGTCTATTGCTCTTTTTTCTAAAGGGCAGCACACTACTCTCTCATCCAGCTCTGCATCACTCCCACCTTATTTGATTGCTATTTCCTGTCCAAATGTGTTTTATACTCCACCTCCTGTAAGCTCGTTTGAGCAGGTTCCTCTTCAACCTATCGTTCCTGTAAGTTTTCTTGTTATTGTCCTATTTATAGTTAAATCCACTCTCTCATAATATTGTAAAGCGCTATAGAATCTGTTGGCGCTATATAAATGGCGATAATAATAATTAAAGTCCTTCTCTATATTCATTGTTGTGAGAATGTTTAAGCTACAGAATTTGCATATATTTGCACCCTTTTTTGTTTATTTGTGCAGCTGAAGTCTGTAAAGCTACTCTGTGTGGTGAATAAAGTATTCAGGGCATTCTTTCCATGAATAGTTGCGTTGGTCTCTGGTCCCAGTGGAAAGGAGATGGACAACATAATAGGAGAGAGGTCTGGATCTGAACGGGTGATCAGTCTACCCTGCACCCATTAGTCTTGATCTTCATGATGCTGATATGCTCTCTAAAAAAAAATCTGGAACCTTCTAGAAACAAGTATATTTATTTGGAGATCATTAGACACTTTAATTGCACTTAGCTGTACTTCAAATAATTATGTGATGGCAAATGATTGATCCAGAAATTATTTAGGTTTTTCTTAGCAATGGGGGTAGAAATGAATGCCTTAAAACCATACATATTATGGTTAATATTTATTAAGACACTACATTTTCAGCAAAGCTGCTCATATAGCAAAGGGTTTCATAAAAAAAGATAACAAGCAGTGAAGTTACATAATAGAAATGTAAACAATGACTTGCTTCTTAAAGTTTAAAATAAATCAAAAAGTTGCATAGGGAATTTGTAAAGTTGCAATGAGTTTAGAAAAAAAAAACTATGCGATTATAATGCTTAAAAAGTGTTCCTTAAAAAGTGGCAAACAAGCCACGTTAAAAATGTTGATTAATTGTGTGTGCTTAAAAACTAAAAATATATTATGTGCCTTATTTTGATTAATTCATAAATGTAGGGGTTTAAACATCTGTAAGAGGTAGGATGAGGTAGATGTGCAAGATATTATATGCTTGAAAATGGGAGTTATTGTTTTTTTTATCCTAAGTTTAAAAGTTTATGGTGAAAACATCAGCTATTGTGATTTTTATATGGATGAAAGAGAGATTGCATTTAGGTTGGGTAACTAAATGTAGCAAATAATTAGGGTAAACAAGATATGGGATCAATTGGGAAGTTTAAAGATAGCAAGAGATTAAGAAATCATCTCTTTAGCTATAAAGGGATAGTGAGGAAAGTTCTGAGATTTGTTAGAACTTGATTATGTAATAAGGTTTATAGCATCTATTTAGAATATACATTGAATGTAGAGGTTTTGTGTCTGTTCTGAAGAGTAGGTTGCAAATGTATACTAATTGGAAGACAATAAAGAAGAAAAACAATAACTTAATTATATGTGTTAGCAATGGAAAGATGTTTTACGTTATTTACTACAGTGAAAACTTGCTTACAAATAAATGTAAAATTAATTTTGCATTTTAGCACTGCTTGTAATTCTAAAAGTAGTGATGGATACTGAGAGTAAATATGTGTAATACTGCTAGGTAAGTCAGAGCAAGGATATGGGAGATAGCAACTAAATAGTATGGAAGCATTTGAGAAGATGTGCTGAACAACATTATCTAAATTTCTCTATTGATGCTTAGTCACATGGAAGCTTATTATTGGAAGTATTATTATTAAAAACTCATGAAAATAGGTCAATAGGACAATGAGGTTCTAGAAACAATCTTGTAATCATGAAATTGTTAAGGAATCCAGTTCAACAACCTGATTCTACACATCAAGTATTTTTCCTCTGTTTTAATTCCAATGCGATGCATACAACTCCAGTGGCTTATAAATTATAGACCGTGGTGTTATAACACCAGCCTGAAGCAGGTGCTAAAATTACTAAGTGCTTTTCCTAACACATCAATCCCAAGAGCTTGTTGAAACTTGTGAATTTTCACCATCAAAGCTTCTTTTTTCTAAAAAAAGTTTTGTAGTGCTTAAATATTTAACTAGAAATACAATTTTAATGAAACTGCTATCCTAAAATGTCATTGAGATATTAAAGCATGTGGACGTCATCATGATGGTCATCATGATGGTCTTATACAATATGTGCAGTTATGTAGTTAAACAAGGGCTATGCACATTGCTTTTGCAACCTATATATAAGCTAGTGTGAAATTTTCTTCTCACCACCTACGTAGCTGCAACCAATGAATTTTAAAGGTGTTTCAGCTCTTGAAAGGAGGAAGTAAAGCTCCTTTCTTGCCTGGCTGGGGCACTGGCATACATACATTTTGTTTTATATTGCTTTGCATAATTATATTTCCTTTGTATTAACATAATGTCACTCACATTAGACATTTTAAATTTTTGCATTGATGCAATTGTAATCTAGATTTCATTTGTGTTTTTAACATTTTGTTTACACAGCATTCTTAACACTTTGAAGTAGCAAATATATATTTTTGTAACACAAACGTACCAAACATAAACGCACATTTCTTGGTCGCATAAGGAATCCCCTATGTGAGTCAATAGTTGGTAGAACACCCTTTTGCTCAAATAACTACTTTGGAACTTTTAAAGGAACACTCTAGTGCAGTGTTCCCCAACCCAGTCCACGTGGACTGACAACATCCCAGGATTTATGTATTTCCCTGTTTCATTCCAATGGAGATACTGACAAAACCTGGATTGTTTGTGGTCCAAGAGGACTGGCTTGGGGAACACTGCTCTAGTGTCTATCTAAGGAAAGAGGTTCCTTATCTCTAACCCAGCTGCAAAATAATTACTTACCACAGCTCTGCTCCACCTACTGTAAATCTTCATTAGTGATGATTTCCCAGTCAGTCCAGTGTTTTTCATCCAATGCTTCACTATGAGCACTATGAAAATTCAGATTTATTTTGGAAGCAGCACGTTTCATAAAATAAAATTTTAGCTAACTTATTGTCTTCAGGGGTTTGGATTGTTCCTTTAAGATAAAGCTTCACCAGTTTTCATATCTATTGCATTCTTCTGAAGAAAAGTCACACAGTGATGATGGTGGTTTTCTTAGAATAACCTTTGATCATTGGATTGCAACAGAAATATAGTTTTGGTTTTATCTACCAAAACACCTATTTCTAAATGTTTGCTAATTTCCATTAATACTTTTATGCAAGTTCCGAAGAGGCTTTGATATGTTTTGTCAGTCACGGCTATTTTTTTTCTCACTCCAAGTCCATGAATCCTAGTTTGTACAGTTGCTAGTTTATAGCTCTTAGATTTTCCCATCTCAGCTATGGTTCTCATTGGCTACTTCAAGGGTTCTTCCTGGGTGCTTCTGTGTCTTATGCTATCCTCACAGGCCACTGAGGCTTTTTTGGAGGGCCATTGAATGTATATTCTAACTATACATACAATAGAAAAATTAAATGAAGATAAAAAAAGCAAACACAAAACCTTTCTTAAAATGTAGGCCACAATCCTGTTTTTCTGTTTTTTAGCTATAGTAAAATCATTTTAACTGATATTTTATTGTGAGTATATTTGTTTTATTCTCTTTACTTTTCCCTTTTTGTGTGCTTAGGAATGTAAGAAAGAACTAAAACAAGAGGGAATCTTGGTTTAAAAATATTATTTTTTAATAAATTTGAACAAGGCAGTTAAAATAAAAAGTCAGACATTTATTAGTATTTTAAAATTATTTCCTTAAAGGAACACCCAAAATACCTAAAGCACTTTTAGTTTGCTAATGTGCCTTATGTGTGAAATGTGTGTCATCATGTTACCCTTTTTAATAGAATTTGCACCTTTATAATTTACCTTGTTACATCTTGTTACTTCCTGGTTGTTTAGCTTAGTCGAGGGAAACTCAGAAGGTCGGTAGTTGCCTAATGCTCCTGCCTTACAAAGACATCTCATTAAATTGCATTGGAAAATCTGTGACTGGACAGCCACAGAAAGGCTGGGCTGGGAAAGAAGGAGGACTTGCGAAGACTGCCGGCCGGAGATCTGCAGCTTTCGTGAATTATTGTTAGATGTACACTAATGAAAAAATACATAATTAAATGCATGTTTTCATTGTGGGGATATCCACTAAATAGTGTTTTTTTATTTGGAGATTGGAGTGTCCCTTTAAGACTGTAAAATCAAACCTCTACTGCAAGTTCTAAATGCATGCAGATCCACCATATTTTTGAAAAGTTTTGACTTCCTTGTTAACGCTGGGCAGTGTAAAAGCAAACTATTCTCATAGAGAAGCATTTTGGAAACCGTGAACACATTTAGGAGCTATAAATATATATTAGCAAACATGATATATAAATAAAATGTTAAATAATTAAATACTTTTACAAATAATATGAATAAAATAAAATAACCACATTCTGCTAGTATAAATCTAAAACAGGCTTTTCTGGCAAGTTTTAAATTAGCAGACAATTAACAATGTAAAAGATAAGAACCTCTAAAGTAACACTCTCTTCTAAAATAGATTTGATAATGAAACTCACATTTTTTAGAATTGTGCAGTGACTCTGTGTAAATTATAGCCAGGGGAAGTGTGGCTACAGCTGCATGAAGTGATTTAACTCCTAACTAGCAGAGGATTGAACGGTAAGATTGGAAGTGCGTGAACTATACACCAAAACCACTTCATTAAGTTAAAGTTGTTTTATGATTCGAGTGTCACAAACATTTCTAAAGCATATTTTTTGTAAAAATAAAAAAAAACAATTGGACACAAAAAGTTATTAAATATATACGTGCTGTGTGATTAAGCTATCAACTGTGTGTCATTAAAAAAACTAGTCCTAGGCTTTTCCCTACTGCAAAATGGATAAAGAAATGCAGTGTTGTTATTTTTTGTTTATTTTAAGATTGGGTTGTTGTAAAGATTGTAATAAGGAAGTATAACTTTATCTATGGTTAATGTCTCGTATTTTGTCTGTACTCAAGTACTGGAGTCCAGCACAATCCAGGTAAATGAACTTCACAAAATATCTAACGTTACCCCAGGCACTAAAAGACACATTTCAAATCAGTAAGATTCTATGAATTTGAAGTGCAATAGATTTTGTTGGCCTGTGTTTCATTTGTTTGAAATAATAAAACATTTTCTGGAATATCCTTTAAATATTTTTTGGATCCTCTTTTGCATGCTGTTTGGTTTTGTAGGGTGAAACCATGAACAAGATAAGAATAGGGCAGTACAGCACCTTTGGAATTCGCAGTTTACACAGTTGCCATTTGAGCTTTTGTATTTGCTCTTGTCTACAAGCAAACATAAGGGGGTCTCATTTAAGTACAAGATTGATTTTGAAAACAAGGTAGTTTCTGCTCTAACATGTGATTCATATAATAAAGTGCTTGCATAGTCTCATAAACAAAACACATAGCATTTGCTGCACATTGTTATATACTTTTTAAGAGGGAGCAGTGTAAAATGGACTTATTATAAATATAATTGTATAATATAAGTTATCATTTACATTAATTTTAAAATACCTATTGCTATTATATGAAAAAAATAATTTGAGAACTATATATAAAGATTGATTATTTATCATATATCATGCTGCTGGCCTTTTATTCATTCACCCAACAGTTGTGTTAGCCTATCCCTATGAAAAAGAGATAACGTCAAGTAGATGTAGTTGTTGCAAACCTAGCTGCTTCATTGAAATATCAACTAGCAACATTGACCTGAACAGCTTGCCAGCTGTCACGTTGAAGAAACCAAAAAACAGCCAATGCCGAAGAGATTCTATTGCTCTCTATCAGTTAATGTCAGGCTGTAACTCGTAAAGTCCAGATGCAAGATATCACAACTATCTGTGATCAGGGATATAAAACAAACAATGAGAAAACAAAGAGGCACATATAACACAAAACTTACAAACAAGAGAGAATCAAGAACAATAGGGATTGTGTGGGCAGCAAAACAGTTGCTGCTATTCAACTAAATTCTAGATAGAAAATGTAGAAAGTGTCAAAATCATATTTTATTCTGTATTGTCCAGTGTTACCATGCTAAATACACATGCCAGCAGCCATGTCACTCCTATCTTCCAGTTGACATGGAATCATTACAGCCAGCACTATTTGTGTTAGGATGGAATCTGTGTGACCTAACCATATTCATTTAAATGAGACCCCTTATGTTTGCTTGTAGACAAGAACAAATAAGAAAGCTCAAATGGCAACTGTGTAAACTGCAAATTCCAAAGGTGCTGTACTGCCCTATTCTTATCATGTTCAAGGTTTCACCCTACAAAACCAAACAACATGCAAAAGAGGATCCCAAAAATATTTAAAGGATATTCCAGAAAATGTTTATTTTATTATTTCAAACAAATCAAACACAGGCCACTAAAGTCTATTGCACTTCAAGTTCAGAGAATCTTACTGATTTGAAATGTATCTTTTAGTGCCTGGGGTAACGTTAGATATTTTGTGAAGTTCATTTACCTGGATTGTGCTGGACTCCAGTACTTGAGTACAGACAAAATACGAGACATTAACCATAGATAAAGTTATACTTCCTTATTACAATATTTACAACAACCCAATCCTAAAATAAACAAAAAATAACAACGCTGCATTTCTTTATCCATTTTGCAGTAGGGAAAAGCCTAGGACTAGTTTTTTAATGACACGCAGTTGATAGCTTAAGTATTTACTGCAACATTAGAATAAATATTTCTCTTTTATACAATTCAGAGTCAGAAAAATAAATGTTGTAATATCTGTGTCTTAAAACAAGTTGTGTTATAATCAGGTATAGGTACATATATTTGTGCATGTATATATGTGGTTTTGCGTGCATTTTCTGTCATGTGTACACACACATTTTAATGTGCATATACAGTTTACATATATGAATCTATATTTGTATATGCATTATTAGATTTGCATTTGTTCATGTATCCACATGCATTTTGAGTTGATTGACTTTATGTTAATTTCATATATTTTTTTAAATGCTAGTCCAAATAAAGTATTACAAGATAATACAATACTCCATTATTTTACATCTAAATTCTCATAATGCCTAACTGGAAAGGAGGTAGACTGGAGGTATATTTAAGATGATGTTTTCTGTTATAAAAAAATGCCTCAGCTCCTATGATTAGACATGTTATCCTGGATTGTCTGGGAAGTTTCACATGAAGGTTCTGAATCCTAAACCAGTTGTCAGAAGAACCTGAACACTGAATGGAGATTAATGATTAGTCTAGCAATAGCGCTAGTGGACAATGTGGTATGTAAATACCAAATATTTGGAGAAGGGCTTTGCGCCCTTAGAAAGCATATATTAACAGGTCTGTCTCTATGCCACCATGTTCTCACAGTTGTGGGTACTACACTTCTGTAACACCCTCCTCAGTCCATGCTTACTCCTCTTGCAGTGTTATTTAATTTGCCCTGCCTGGGTATGCTTCCCCAGGGAGGGCAAACCTCCTTTGTGTCCGAGCTGTAAAGCGAATGACCCAGGGCAGATATCTGTGGGTAACTCCTATCACATCTGAAGAAAGCTATATTTAACTAGATTGAATGGCCCAAAACCCGAGTTACTCCATTCTTATGCTCCCTAGAAAGCGCTAGCAGCACCATCTAGGGAGCTACCATAACAGCCACAATGCATGTTCTGTGGTTGCTATACATGAAGGGCACAAGGACCATCTGTACTAGGCCTCTTGCTCACCCTTGTAAGTCAATTATTTGGCATTAAGAATTTATTGACAGGTAGGAGAAAGACCCATATTCAAATAGTTTTTTTTTTTGCTCAAAGTATACATGTGCTAGAAACCCGGCAGCACAATTTATAGGTAGAATGTATTGCTCGTTAAAAAGAGCATTTTGTACCCGGCATGACAAATACTCTTTAAATTATGTAATTTTCTGTAGGCAAAATAATACCTTGTCCCTACGGAAACATTAAGTAAACTGGGAAATACATTTTTCATAACCTATTCAAATGAACTGACCTTACCTTTGTATGAATATTAATATGCTACTTTTAAGTTAAAATAAAATATTATATTAAAAAAAAACTTATACATTTCCACTTCTTGTTGAATTATGAATGTTTTGAAAGGTATTGGGAGAAGATAATCAACTCTTAAAATATGCTTTGCTTTTCTCCTCTTGCTTAAACATATGGTCTCTTTGTTAATATCCTATAAAATCAATAGACTGCTATATGTTTATTAGGCCTAAGAATTATTACGCCAAGGTCACCCCCTGGCAAGGAGAGAAAGTGAAATGGAAGCTGAAATCCATGTTTAAGAAAAACAAACAAAAGAAAAAACAAACAAAGAAAAAAAAACTACTACATAGGAATTTTAGTAAAGAGTTTGGATAAAAATAAAGATTTTTCTTCCTACCGGTATCAAGGACAATTTGAAGTGTGATACATTTGGCATATGCATATACATTGGGAAAACAGGAAGATATTTGTGAAAAGGGTGGCTGTTTAATCTCATGCAGGGTTCCAAAAGATACACAAAATTAAGTATGCCAATAATAATTGATTTTAAACGGCTCCTCACATAATGGCATTATTACACAGTTTCTCTATTACAATGCTTTTTGTTAAGTTCCCCAGTAACTTATTGTTGGATAAATTAAGAAAACATATTTTGAAATATAATATTTTTTTTAGCTTAGCAATATGGTTTTCTTTTAGCCTGGAAGACAGACAGCTGCTTAATTTAAAATGAAATGCTTGTATTACTAAAAAGAGAGCTTTTTTCTAATGTTATGATTCATCATTAAAAGATTTTTCTGTGAAGTCTCTGAATTCGCAGTCATATAAAGATAAGTTTTCCATCAACCGAGGTCTTCTAAAGTTGAGTTCTGGAGCTTTCTTTGAAATCTGCAGAAATGATAACAGTGACATTAAATGGGTTTAATGAATTACATCTGAAAGGTTTGTAAAAAGAGACGCATTAATTAATTTATGAAGCTTGTTTGCAAATGGGACCATAATGTCTTGCAAAGCTCTTATGTAGCCTCAGGCTAAGAATCTTATTTTCGCCTTGTTACTGTACTGAAAGGAAATAATGACTGAGGGAGAGGAAAAATCGGAAGTGTTGAGGGAATTGATTGACATATGTTCTGCTCACAATGCCCCTTGTGTAATATACTATGCTCATTTCACGGTTGGAAAAAATAAACTTTAGATTTATAAATTGTACTTATTTGATTCAAGTAACGTTTTGTTATAGATTCATATGTTTAAGCTTTTACAAATATAGATTATTTTATTTTTAGGTTGTCTGAAATAAGTAACATGGCCCAGTTACACAGAGCTGATCGCTTTCCCAACAAATTAATACATGTCTTCCTGCTGATAATTTGCCTTCTGGACTTTTCTGAAGGATGATCCAAGGGTAAGTGAGTTATATGACTTGTGACATAGATTGCATGATCAATGGAAACCTTTATCATGCTGACAAAGAGCAATTAGGCGCATATTAAGACAGTGTATCACAGTGGTTCTTTGTTTGTGGCAAATTCATTTTCCTTAATAAATTTTTACTAATGCCAAATATTCTAAATGTTCCATGATTCTAGTCTTCATGTCCTCATTTAACAAACACACTGGTTATCTTAATTTGCTTAACTGTGAACAAGAGGGCAGTAGTATTGTGGATCCAATCACAAAAACAAACCACAGAATCATATATTACAAACACGTTCCGTTCATGTGAATGTACACTTCAATGCTATTGTGTGGGAGAAAAAGTAGATGTGGGACTGGATTTAGACTAACTAATTGTTATTGTTTCCTGACATGTCATTTATCTTAAAAGTAAATAAAATCCAGAAGCAACTCAGAAAAGCTTGCTTTTGCAAAACGTGATGCTTTGCTAAACATTGCACATTGTTTAGTACAGTGATATGCATCCATAGACAGGGCAATACATAGAACAGGAGGTCACACATTTAGGCTGGAAGAAAGGAGATTTAATCTAAGGCAAAGAAAAGGTTGGGTTTTTTTTTACAGTGAGAGCAATAAGGATATGGAATTCTCTGCCTGAAGAGGTGGTTTTATCAGAGTCCATACAGATGTTTAAACTGCAATTGGATAAATACTTGCAAAAACATAACATACAGGGATATAATTTCTAATTAGTGGGGTAATAGCTGCTTGATCCAAGGAGACATCTGACTGCTATTTTGGGGTCAAGAATGACTTTTTTTCCTAGTTTGTTGCAAAATTGGAAGTGCTCCAGACTGGGTTTTTTGCCTTCTTTTGGATCAACAGCAAAAACATATGTGAGGAAGGCTGAACTTGATGGACGCAAGTCTCTTTTCAGCTATGTAACTATGCAATATTCAGACATTAGGAGAAATATATTTGAACTGTGGTGCAAGCATTAAATTATGAGCCAGACAGTCATAATCCATTGACCTATAAAAGTGCCCACTTCCTTTACTTCGAGTGCCAGTTCCTTCAATAATGTATCCTACCACTACCTAGTTATTAGAATGCCAGGGAATAACCAATAGGCACCCCTAATATAAACAAAACTAAAGGTCATAGTTACCCCAATATCGGCTTCCCACATACCTTTAACTTCTGATGATTAAAATAGAAATCTCTAATAAAATAATGTCTCAATTCTGCAAAAAATGATCTTATTAAAAGAGATATAATCCTAACACATGAGCATTTGTGTAATAAAATTCATATCAAATACGTCCAATTGACTGCTTTTCTTTCCCGCCAACCACAAAATTATGATTGCATGGATTATGAATTTCCTAAGGTTATGCAAGTAAAATATAAATAGTAATTATGGTGCTTTGTGTACATATCTCTAAATATTTTGCAGTGACAAGCAACACTATTCAAAAAGAGTATGATCCCTAAATAAGTCTGTAAAAAGATGATGTTTTCTATGTATTCGCTGTAATTGGTATTTTTGCCAAGGAAGCAGGAGCAAATTATTGACACAATCTAGTGAATTTGTTGCTCTGTATACTTATTTCCAAATATTAGCAGGCAAAACAATTAGCAGAAATGTCCAACATTTCTGTAAAGTAAGCTTTTTCATATTTCTAACCATTTTTTTTGGTCAGTACAGCAGGTGCAAATACGTCAGAATCATTTTTTTGCCGCTGTGTATATCCAGATGAACTGACAAAAAACATTTGACTAATAACAATAAGCTAATGTCTTAAGCGGCTCTAAATATATATCCAACAAGTCCTTGTAAAACTGATAATGACATTACGTGTTTAATTACTTTTTTGTAAAGCAAACACTTTTATTAATTAATTAATTAACCTTTTTGCAAAGTTCTTGTGTAGCCTTGGGCTATAAACACTATTCAAACATATTTCACATAGCAGGAAAAAAATAATAATTTTGTACCCATGGCATGTATTTTCACAAATAAAGTGATAACGGATGGGTGACAATTTGTTCAAAGTCGTTATCTATACCTAGTGACATTGCGTATTTGTGCAACAATGATAAGCTAGAATATGCCAACCCTTCCTAAGATGACTCTAAATATCTATCCAACAGAATCCCTATGTGAAATGAATAAAGCAGTGGCAGATAAATGTTCGAATCAAAAGGTAAGAAGTACCAAGTATTACTTTAAAAAAAAATATGGTAGAAAATGATTAAATCTCTCTCTCTCTCACATATATGTATATATTACAGGCAAATTATGAAAAAAAAAACATTGTATATACTTTATGCTGTTTTATGTTAAAGGGACACTGTAGGCACCCAGATCACTTCAGCTAAATGAAGTAGTCTGGGTGCTGTTACCCTTTTGCACATAGTGTTTACATTGCAGCTCTGAGTCTGCTCTCTGTGGCTGTCTAACAGAAACCACTATAGGGCTTCCGGAATCCAAACTGACTTTCGGTCTGTTATCTGATGCTGGACATCCTCACGGACCTCCAGCATCAGATTTTCCCCATAGGAGAGCATTGAATAATGCTTTCCTATGGGGAGGTCTAATGCGTGCGTGGCCATTGCGTGGGCGGAGCCTGACCCAGCGCCGAGGGACATTGGAGCTGGATTCCGGTAAGTGGCTGAAGGAGTTTAAACCCCTTCAGCACTGCAGGAGGGGGTGCCTAATAACTCTGTAGTGCCAGGAAAACGGCTTTGTTTTCCTGGCACTATATGATCCATTTAAGTTTAAATCATCAGCTTACTTTAAAAGGACACTCAAGGCACTCACATATACTAGATTCAATGTGTTGGTTAGCTTATAGTTAGTTATGCTGGGCATTTTATTTGTATATACATTTTTTTTAGTATTAACAATTTAATCTGCACCCACTTGACTGAAAACATTTTATCTTCTCCGATAACACAGATATACACAATGTCATGAATTCTACCGAATGTAGTACAACTCACAATTAGTTTAATTATAAAAAAAAGAATCAAGCTATCTACTGACTGCTTTGCCCAGCGGCTTTTTTTAAGGAGCTAATGGCATGCATGCTCAGTAATGATAGCTGATGTCATCACAATGTGAATGTGCTTTCAGACAAAGCTAAGTGATCTTTGGTTGGGTAAGCACCAAGAAACTCTTCAATGGACACCATGGAAATTGGCATTTTTCCTTTAAGATAAAGTCAGTATCATACCAATGTAGTACGCATGAAGTTCAGAATAAAGACCTCAAATCATTCAAGCATATTAGCATAAGCATTTCTTGAAAAGTGACCTAATGGGCAAAAGCACATATATTGTATTTGATGTTGTAAGTGCTGAATCATTCGTGAAAGAACAAATGTGCATTCTTGCCACTTTTTTGATACTTGTAACAACTAATATTTTGCAGTAGAAAGAACATGAACAGCACTGAAGCAGAATGATAAAGGTATTTGCCTCAGAAATGCGAGTTACCAATGCTGTCAAGACACAAGATGGGTGCCTCCCCTTGTTAATTTGCAGGCCAGAGAAGGAAGAAAGTAGGTGTGCATCCTCCATTTTATGATCCATTTTTGCAATTAGCATTTTCTATTATTCCTTAACTTTCATCTATGCACTACAAATGTTTCCAAGGATAATTTTGATAATTGAGTAAGCTCACAGTGTAGATCCAGATTTATGAATAGATGCATCACATTATGATGCTAAGAAACAGACTGTTAGATTTCTTACAAGGTTAGTGATGATTCAGAAGGAAAATTTTCTTTCTGGCATGAAGCATTTGTTTTGTCAGTTGCATCATGCCCCAACGTGTTAATCATTTAAGTCATAATTA
This sequence comes from Pelobates fuscus, assembly GCF_036172605.1. Taxonomy (NCBI): domain Eukaryota; kingdom Metazoa; phylum Chordata; class Amphibia; order Anura; family Pelobatidae; genus Pelobates; species Pelobates fuscus. The sequence continues at coordinate 165,348,430 of NC_086321.1, read as the reverse complement.
TTTACCTGATGGCAACAATGCGGCAAATTTGGTACACTATGATTACTCTATACTTACTAACGGAAACATGCCATTGATTTCTCTGAATGCTTTGTCTTTACAATACAAGGGAACAATGGATTAACTAATACATGGCTTCAATTAGGCTTTACAAATTTTGGTCTGCAAGATTTAATTTGTCAGCAAAAATCTGGGACAGCTCAAGAGCAATATAATTATTCTTTGTTATTGATCCAGAAACAGATTAATAAAAAATGAAATATTTTTTTTCTGTTGATAAATATAGAGTACCACATTTTTTGCTGTGATAATATATATTTCATATTGCACTAAATGAAAATGAGGAATGATCTCACAGTACATTATTTAATTAACACGTACGTGAATTCACAGATGGACTGCTGGTAAAATGTGATATACCATTCATAATTAATGCCTATTGCCAAGTAACACTTTTTCCCTTGGTACATAGGGTGAGCATCTATTTGGAAAAGCATCATAATTTAAGCATTTGCATAAGCAAACCTGCTGCATGATTTGCCTTTTTGCTGCGTTGGTTGCTTTTTTGCTCTCTTTCTTCCAGCTTATTTTGACTGCTGATCGGAGTGAGTTGTCTCATGACTATGTATTCATCACTTCCTTGGAGAGAAGGCATTGTTAAATCATTCATTGTCAATAACAAGGTGAGCAATCCATGTTTCAAATTCCAGTAACTGAACTGTTATTGAACTTAGGATGCAGATGCACATTACTGTATAATTTTTTTAAGTAAAACTTTTTTCCCCATTGACTTCTATTATGTTATTATAGGTTAATATTGTGTCTATTTTCCTTTAAAATTGCACTTTCGCTTGTTGGGTCTTTGTATTTTTTTTGCAAAGATTAACCGTATCTTATCTGTCTGTGTTTGTGTTGGTGCCAGGAATACCACCTTACCAGTAAGTAGCTTTGGTCAAGATACCTAATTATATATGTCCCCTTACCTCAAATCCTCATAGATTGTAAATTTGTTGAGCTCACGCCTTTCTACAATTGTAAAAGGTGTTGAATAAGTTGTTGCTATATAAATATTACTAATATTAATACCAAATGAAGCCACCAGGTTGCTCTACTAATAATAATTTCAAATGAAGATACTAGGTGGCACTATAGGATGTCTTCTAATATTTTTATTGTGTTTGAAGTTCAATGACATTGCTGCATATGATATGCACTGAAAAAATTAATTAACTTTTACAAAATAGTACAAAATCTACAAAATAATCTGCCAGGTAGAATTGACATGAAATGAGATTCTTAAAAAAACACAAAAAACTGTCATGCATTTACAAACTTACGGGGACATGCATCACTTGACAATTATTTTTTTAAAACAACAAGCAAAGACGTTTAAACAAATATACAAACAAAAATAGAGCAAGAAACACATGTAATAAGTGTTTATAAACTTACTATAAACTTGGCCAGATTGTTTTGTTTGACATACATCTCAGCTAGATGATTTTCTCTAGCCTAACCCACCCCCACACCTTTATGAATTTCGGACCAGTCCACTAACGACAGAAACAGAGCATTGTTGTGCAGCAGCAAGAAAGAGAAACCCAACAACCAAGCATGCTCTGCGTGATCACACTGATCAGATTCCCTCTTTTCCCCCCTGTCAGGTGTTGCAAGGTGGAGAGATCTTCCAACTGCACATGTGTGAATCTGTCAAGCATGCACTTTTACAGCATTCCTAGGAATAGGACACTGATTGGTTAGATCGGTATCCCCTCTCCCTCCCCCCCCCTCCCCCCCCCCAGAGAGAGTGTGGAAAGCAAAGAAAGAAGAATTGTGTAAAGAAAAACAAATAGATTTACATGCTTTTTACAGCCTGCATAGTAAGGCAGCTAACGCTTTTGAAGTACATAATTATCTACAAGTGCATGAATCAAAGAGTAGAATGGTGAATATATATTCTCAGTGGAGAAGTATGTAAGATAAAATAACAGTTTGTGAATCACGAGCCATGTTTAAAGTATCTTGTTTTATGAAAATGAAAACATTTTGGGAGATAACGTCCCTCAATCCATCTTTGCAGAAGTTGCAATTTGGTATAAAATGTTTTGCTTCATTCAAAATTCTTAAAAAAAAAAAAGGTTTAAACGAAAATACAAAGCAAGCAGCAGAAAACAGATAGATAGAATAAAGAACTGCAAGGCAACTACCTTGTAAGTATGTTTTCTACAAATTTACATATAAACATAGAATGTGACAGCAGATAACAACAGTTTGGGCCAGCTAGTCTGCCCAATTTTCTAAATACTTTCATTAGATCTATTTAATGATAATTTATATCTCTTATGTTTAGCTAAATACTTTTGTTATAACTAACTGTATGATATAACATTAAACATGTTGGAAAGTAATACGTCGCTACTAGCCAAGTTACTTCAGTTTACTTATAGCCAAGTTGCTTTAGTTTACTAGTTAGTTAACAAACATTTGCTTGTCATTTCTAATTTGTGCCAGATAACATACTTAATGTTAATTTAGGAGGTGTCACTTTTTCAAGCAGCATGGCTAAATTTAAACTTGCAGAAATAAGTCACACCTTCTTTGTGACAAGTAAATAAACAGAATATACGACAATCTGCAGAACCAATTATTTTTTATTTATTTTTTACTGTGTGACTGTCAACACGCACTAATCTATATCATCCTTTAAGCCTTAAAGACCCAAGTGTATACAATTTGTGACAATGATCTGCCACCTGCTTTGCCAATCAGCTTGAATTTAAGGAGAGAGTTGGGGCCAGATGTAATTAGAAAGAAGCAGAATTGAATTACTGCTACAGATCATTGCAGGCACAACTGAGTGACATTTGATTGTGTATTTATTTCAATTCTTTTCAGATAAACGCTTTGTCTGTGGATTACTGTTTCAAAAAAAAAAAATCAATGTGTCACCACAAGCAATGAAGAAGCAATGAAACATCAATCTACACGTACAGTACATCTCTACGATTTGATCTTAAGAATTGTGTTTTATTTTCAGGACTTAAACAGATGATTGTATATGTGTGAAAGTTAGAACACATAGTTCTGTTGATATGTCACCAGACAGGAGAAATTGCAAGAATATAATATGGTATCACCTAATTATAAAATGAAAACAAGCTAAACAAATATAGAGTTGTTATAGGAGTCTAGCAAAAAAAACAATACAAAAGCATTGAAATCTATTTTTATGCATAACTAGTATCTCTGCACGCATGGCATCTGGACTACTTAACCAATCCACTAATGTTAGCAAGCTCGTCCTCAGTTTTCAGATCCAAAATATATGTTTCTTTAGAATATAATACTAGAAATCTCTGTTTCACTCTTCAATACTACTTCCTTTTTGAATGAAATATCAAACAGGAATTTCCTGCACAGTGCAATAATTAACAGAACAATCTATTTTAAAATCTCTGTTTCTTAATAGTACATTTCTACAATACATTCCCCAAGAATATTGATATTGTCACTAAATAGCACGTTATCTTATTCATCTCTAGACCATACAGAAAAGCAATTGCTGCATGTCATAATTGAGATGTCACCCATGTTACATGGTCTTTTTCCATGTTAATCAATAATAAAAAAAAATGACTGATATAGATACATCCCTTTTTCTCAAATTCCATAATTAACTTTTTTCTTACAGTAACAATTTAAAATGTCTTTCCTCTACTGATGGCCCTGACATTAAAATCTTTCTAAAAGCTGAAACATATTTCTTACCATGATTCTCATGTGCTTTTAGTACATTTATTAATCACATTTATAATATTTAAGACACATACATGTAGTATTTGGATTTATAATGCTTTTGAATTTCTAGTTTACGATTGTAACATTTTAAAAGCATCGAAACAATACTCTTTCAAACACATTTCTTTCACTTTGCCTTTGTGCCCTTGAAGCACAATGGTTTTTCTGTTATTTTTTTTTTTTTGCACGCACGTGTTACTGTTCGTCAAGGTACATTGTGCTGTTCAGAACCTTTTTGTATCCAAATGATCTGCAGATGTTTTGTTTGAACAGATTATCTTGGAAAATGCAGTTTTCTTTATGAGAATAATTAGCAACTAAAAGTTGAATGCATATTCTATTCTAGAATAGGTTTTCACAGTCCTTTGATGCTTAGAGACAATTAAGCTAATTACCTTTTCAGTGTCATCTGCTTTTATTTGATTGTTTATTTTTTTATTATACTTGAATTTGAAGATTACAAATCTGGTACAAACAATAAAATGGGTAGCTATACTTAGTTTCTTATAAGTCTGCTAAACTAGCGCTATTCATAGTGATTATTAAAAGAAAAAGAACTTGGACATATGTTTATGTGAAAAATCTTTAGAAAGGTATCAAAGGAACATCTAATGGAAAATTCAGCCAAACAATAATTGTAGAGTCTTGCTAAAGCTTATTTGTTTCAGGCTTTTAATGTTCCATTTATGTTGAGCTTTTTCATAAGGTATAAGTGGGAGAAAGCTGTCCGTAAATTAGGTACATTTGGCATATTATTGTTTGTGCTCCCTATACTGCACTCAGATCGAGTGCTGTGGGTTTCTGATGGTCTCCAGATCAATTTAGTTAAAAGCCTTTTTGGAAGTCTGTGTTTCTATTGGACCTGCTCAATGCTGATACTCAATTGATACTACTTATTTTCCATTTGCTTGTATAAATTGTGTTTTGACCATTTGTATTTGAGATGCTTTTAGTGGCAAGATACTGTGCAGGTGTCCATACTAACATTGATAATGTGTTGTAGATAATGATTTAAATGCAAAAATAGACCAAGTTGTTACATAGTTGTCTAGGTTGAAAAAAGACTAAAGTCCATCAAGTTCAACCGTGAAGCCCATTTAGTGTTGAAGTTGGAAATGATAGGTGATAGAGACTAAACCTTTAGAAGTTTACTAGCAATGAATTAGAAAAAGAAAGGCTTTAGAATTGATCAATGTCTGCAAATAATGTTTAACAAGACATGCTGAAAACCTTAAACATGTCAATATTTGGGAAGAGAAGAAGTAGTCATGACATGACACTAATGTTTAACCATCTCAAGAAATGTAACAAAATACAACCGGGTGGTGACTTCCATCAAAAATAGCAGAGATGAATGTTAAAGAATTTGAGAATACCGGAGTTAGGCCAATGGCATATCTGGGCATCACCCCCCTCCACCCCCCCATACATATTATGACATAACAAATGTATTTTAAATACAGAATAGACAGGATTGGCTGTTTCCCATCCAAGTCAATGTGACGCAAAATACGCTGCACTTAACATTGCCAAATTACAGCATTCAGCAATACACTAAAGCAACCATCATACCTAAAGATAATGCCACTGCGCAAAAAGCACTATATACCTAAAATATTGTTCTAAAAACAATATATTACATATAAATTTGCAAGCACTTTGGTAACAAAGTGTCAGTGTGTTCTTGTTAAATGACAGGTGTTGGGTAATCTCCAGAGACATCATATTGAGTGTTATCACAAGAGTTTTTAGTCTTCATTTTTCACTGCGTAATAAAATGTGAAGAGCTGATATAATTATGAGAGGGTTCTGAGCCAAAAATACTTAAATGTAGTTCCTTAATGAAAAAGACATTTCGTTTTTAGAATACTAGCTTTATACATACAATTTGAATCCCAGGTCACAATAACCTTAAAAAGATAAATTGGCTCTTATAATTACTACATCAGTAAACTTTGTGTTTCTTCTATGTACACATAGTTAAAAATGATAAGGGAGATAAAAAATCATGATAACTTTCCTTTAAATAAGAAAGCTATATTCTGTCTTTTCTTTACTGCTCTTAATTACCATCTGGTTCCCAGAGGTTATAAAAAAACTGGCACTGCTCACGCTGTGAGTGTGGCAATTACATACAGGCCAGATAAAAAATATATGTAGTTATTTCAGGGCAGGACTACTTTGCACTCTGTACCCTTCATCGCTTGAATATTGTAACTGTGTCAGTTGTAAAAATGGCATAGTTCTCTTGCTGGGAAAATGACAATTAAAGGTCGAAATTAAAGAGGAAAGCTGTTATTTCATGGTTGTTATATCCTGCACTTTAAACTCTTCAGTTTATGAAGGATGTGCAGATAATATCAGGATGTTCTTCCCCTCAATAATCTGTAGAATGTAAGCATGTTAAATTATATTTTAAAAATAATTGCCACTTGTATATTCTGCATAAGCTGTTCAGTAGTTGGGATGCGCAGAGTACTTTTCTTAATAATTCATGGAGTTTTTGAATTTCAATTGGAAATACTGCATTTCTTAACAATTGTGAAAGCTAGCTTGAATTCAGAGAAACTGATAATGACACATGTTGATAAAGAAACCAACCTTTAAGACTGATTTTAATCTAAATGGTACAGAACCTTGAATGTTAGGGTACAGACAAATTTAATTTTGTGGAATAATTTATGTTTTTCAGCCATTACACATTTGTCTTCTAGCAATCAGTGTAATGATCTAAAATGTTAATTCTGGAACTCTCCTGATCTGCATATGTGTATAACTGGGAATATTGTGGTTACTATTAACTATAGTATACATGTACAGTGTTGTAAATTAATTTGGTAGGAGTAGATGTCTCAGCCATTTAATCCTTACAAAATACAATGGGTTTGTTGTAGTGAATAGAGAACCAGCAAATATAGACTAAAATAGAAGAGTTGCATAAAATCTGCACAATTGCACAATAATCTTTTTTTCTGACTTGACTATTTTAACTTTTTCTGACTTGACTATTTTTGTAAGTTAATCCTTATGTTTAATTTATAGACCATTTAAAGTCAACCATTATAGCAATGGTATTGAAAGGAGTTGCAATGCATGTTTTTTTCTTTGTTTACAATATAAGACAATGCCATCTTACTTGCCAATCAATCAGGAAGTTATTAGGCTTTTTTTTTCTGTGGTTCATCGAAAAAGTCACAAATTAGGTTATTTATTGTATTGTAGTTTAAAGATCATTATATAACCTTATAAAACATATATACATATCAGTTATCACCGGGTATTCCATATTTTCCTATTTTACATTTTTAAATAATGTTTAAAATCATACATATTTCTTCAAACATGAAATGTGAATGGATAAGGCCAAATCAGTATAATTTTAGCAACCTAGATGTCATGGTCCAGGTTTTATAATTCGTCTTTTTTTTTTTATTTATTTAACTGGCAAATCTCTCATTACTCTCAAAATGAAATGTGAAAATATTCATCGACTGATGGAAAATGGAATTTGGTTTCCTTTTATACACCTATTATACAACTACTGATACTACATATTTTATAGAACAAAAACAGATAGGGGGCGCTCCAAATAGTGAATCAAGGCAATAAAAATACTTATACAGACTGGTTCTTCAGTTCATATGTACACCACCTAAATATCAAAGATAATAGCACATAGCATAATACTGCATGGTAGGAAATTGTTTGAAACAGTATATCAATTGCCAACTCACAATCTGCAGAGCCACGTATAGTAGGCTCTGACTATAATCGCATGCTCTGATGTCTCAGGAAATACACCTCCGCTCTCAATGCCCAGAACTCGACTGATCCCAGGAGTCAGCAAAGAAAAAAGTCAGCAGATCCAGAGTATTCCAAATGCTAAAAATAGCTATTTAATCAAAGGTATTTAAAATAAACAATAAAAAATATTGTATAAATACAGCAAGAACACTAACGCGTTTCGACCCGATGGTCTTTTTCAAAGTGTCTTTCACTTTGAAAAAGACCATCGGGTCGAAACTGCTGACTGCTGACTTTTTTCTTTGCTGACTCCTGGGATCAGTCGAGTTCTGGGCATTGAGAGCGGAGGTGTATTTCCTGAGACATCAGAGCATGCGATTATAGTCAGAGCCTACTATACGTGGCTCTGCAGATTGTGAGTTGGCAATTGATATACTGTTTCAAACAATTTCCTACCATGCAGTATTATGCTATGTGCTATTATCTTTGATATTTAGGTGGTGTACATATGAACTGAAGAACCAGTCTGTATACGTATTTTTATTGCCTTGATTCACTATTTGGAGCGCCCCCTATCTGTTTTTGTTCTATATTTTAATCTTGTGTTTTTTAAGTGGTTTTTAAACACTGGGGAAGTCGCACCTATTAAGAGAGTAACTGAAATACCGCACCTCACTTGCACTTTGTGTGTTAAGGTTTCTTCTACTACATATTTTATAGTTGTTATTTACCTAAAACAAAGACTGTTTAGAAATAGATTGACTAACAGTTAACAGGTTGGAGAATAGATCTCTATTTAAGATACAGTGTTATCTTATAAAGCACCATCTTGATTATTGTGCATTACTCTCCATCTTTTTTTTTATTTTTTCATTCTTTATTTTGTGATGACAGAAGGCGTGTTTGAGGCTTGTGCAAAAGCCGTATTATAGTTCAGTTAACAATCGGTAGGTACAGAAAGGAAAATTGGTACTCTCCATCTTTTTACATCTTTTTACATCCCAATGTTACTAATCACACTGTCGATAGAGAAAATTGCTTTTGTTAAACTTTTAAAGGGTATGTTTTAATTTCTATGCATTGCAAACAATAATGGCACTTTCTATGAAGGGAGATTGCAATCACTTAGGCAGAAACAGATGTCTACCTGTTGGCTTGTCACTGGCCAACAAATAGTTTTTCTGTTTCTGTTTGATGACATCTCTCTGGGTAACAGCTGTTGCTCTGCTACCATTCCACTCATTACGTGGGGCCTAGAAGCTTAGCACCAGCTGAAGATCCCAAGGTAAGCTATCCTGCAAACCTTCTCGTACAATAGTCTAAGCGTCTTTATGGGTTATTTACTAAAGCATTTCAGTGCAGGAGCAGCACAATGTTTATCAAAGAAAATTAATGCTACATAAACCAAAAGCCATTGTTTGATTTAATCAAAATTATATTTTTGCATTACTAACCAAGTCCTATTTTTGCATCTGAAAAGATTTAGCACATAACCCGTCTATTTATGTGTGCATCCCAGTCGTATTATTATTGGTGAACTGCATGTGTATTAACATACTAACCACTGAAGACACACAGTAATTTCAACCACTGAGTCTACAGTTTTGATTTTTTAATAAATTTGACTAACACCACTTACAAACAACTAACAAACTAACCAGGAACTAAAAGCATGCTCTACTAACCTCATTTTCTACTAACCATGCAGAGAAACAGCAAACCTTTCAAGTTACTGACTCTGCCTATCTCTCTTTTCTTATTACTAACATGCTAATTACAAACCAACTAACTCTAACTGCCTGTTCTGTCTTCTGAATTGTCTGGTGTGGTACAATACAAGTGTGAAAACCCTGAGGAAAAGATGTGGAGTCCGCAATGCTGATGTACTAACATTATTTACTAATGCGTACACTAATACGTACACTAACTGATCTAAGCACTCTAACGAAAATCTGTCTGCTCTTCAGCAATGGGACACTGTGCAAAATGACAAACTTATTTTTTCCCGAGCTGCAGATCCGTTAAAGTATTTAATGCTAATAGCCAACAATCAAGCATTAACTATTTAACATTTGGGATGAAGTATATATGTATAAGTTTCCAGTCAGTGGGATATTATGAGATTATGAAATTACCATATCAGATCATATGATTTGAACGAATGCACCTGTTGTGTCAGTCTTTTATACATATATTAACATATTAGCAGGCTGGTTGTTTCTATATGAACAACTTTTAAATTGTAGTGGACTTAAAGAAAGAGTTCTATATTTCATGCTATCAAAAATAAACCGTTTTGGATATTGTGCATGTATGAATGATAGTGGATGAACTAGCAGAAACAACTGCCATCAATGTAGATTTAAACTGCACTTGATTACCGTACTTACAATTGACTGAATTGTATTATAATTTGGTACATATATAGACAAATGGTTACAGATTTATGTGTCTTTAAAAAGCTTGATACAATAAAGCAACATTTGCAAGTTAAAAGTGCTGCTGTTAATAAAATAAACACCATAAGTATAGCGAGTAATAATTTTAAGTGGTCATTTAACAATTTAAGATATTTTATTTTCCTCATTCATTTTGTTTTGCTTTAAAATTGTAGAAAACAACACAAAGAACTTTCAACTGTTTGTCATTTTGTTCAGCTGTCTTGTGAAAATGTGTTTTGTTTAAGTGCAATCGCAGATTAAAGTTCAAATTGTGCATTCCTAGATCTTTGTGGAATATAAGACATTTGTTTTCTTTAACATCCAATATAATATTTTGCATGGATTTTCCGATTTTTTTTTAACAAACCTAATGCATGCTAGTAGCTCATAAGGTACTTACATCCTTTGAGTGCCCGAAAGGAATGACATGAATCATTCATTCTTTTCTGGCACCCAGATGGTTAACAAAGACCATTGCTACAATAATACTAACTCAAAATGCACGCATAAGGCTTCATAGAAAGAATTCCTTAATTTTTTTCTAAACAATATATGACTAATACTTACTAACTCCTAATGCATGCAGAAGGCTCAGTATAGAGCATTTGTGCAATTAACCTCTCCAGCAAATTGAATATTAATCTAGAGCATGACAATTGATATAATATCAGATAATTACTTTGTTGTAAACAGCAACAGTTATCCTATTAATGACTCTGGGCTAGAGTCTTATATCTTATCTTATATTGAATATTGAAGGAGATATTCCATTAATTAAATGTGCTGCCGAATGATGCTGTTTGGCTTATTTAGTCAAAAAAGTCGAATGCCTTTCAAGCTAAATCAATGCATACTGTTGTATAACAATTAAATACAATTTCAACGTTTTTGATCAGGGAAAAAATTGGTTGGCCATAGAGTCCAAAGGATTATTTAACCCCATTAATATCTAAATAGAAAGAGTGTCTGGCTTTATCAATTCTTAATATTCATTTTTAGGAAGCATCAACTTGACAGCTTCTGTGTCTTTTCTTCTTTCTTTTTATCAGCCTAATCAACTCAATTTAACATTTTGACTTCGTAGAGCATTATTACAAGTTATTACTGCTGATTTTCATATGTGTGTATCAGACTGTATGTATGTATGTATGTATGTATGTATGTATGCGTAAGTATATAGCTCTTGAAATGTTTCATAAACATTTTATTAGTATAGTATTTCAACTAACCCAATGAAATTCATGATATATCATTTTCCTAATAACATTTTCATGAAAAAATGCTATTAACTTACAACACGTCTTCAATAACTAAAGTATCAGCAAAACCTCATACAGTAAATTACTAATAATTTTAAAGAAACAGTGTAGCAGTAAAGATACAAACATGTATTCCTAATGCTACAGTGTTACCCTTCCTATTTAGGTGTCTGCCTTAACCCCCATGAGGATTTAAAAGGCAGTTTTACTTATCTTTACTCACTTGCTAGTTTTGCAGTGGCAACCCCACCTCCCTGGATAAGATAATCAAGATTGATCATCTTAGCCAATACAATGCTTCTCCATCAGGAAGTATTGGGAGGCTAGTGCACATGTGCATCAAAGCACCATGCTGCACCAATCAAATATGCTTTATGAGCAACATTTGATTGAACAACTGAGTGGGAAGAATAAGCAACCTCTAGGGGCTGTCAGAAAGACAGTCACTAGAGGTGTGTTTAACTCTGCAACCATAAAATTAGTAAACTTGCCATATGTACTTTAAGCGACACTCCAGACCTGTAAAGCACTTTTAGCTTGCTGAAAAGCTTTATGTGTGAAGAGTGTGTCTTCTGATTTATTTTTACAAAAAGTGCAGGTTTCAACAGAAATTGGCACTTTTATAAATTAACCTGGTGATACCCCCTAGACATCAGGTGCTGTTACTTTCTTGTTTCCTAGCGTCCTTTAACAGCAATGTCTTAGATTACAGGGTTAATACTAGTTCATTGAGGTGAGGTTCAAAGCATATACTAAAATGCATGCTTGCTCAATCTTTGTAAAAATAAATCCCACACAAAGAGTCTGAGATTTTAAAGATGCCATACAATCTTTTTGCAATTTTTCTGTCTTAGTTGTGAAGGTAACTAAACAGTTACATTATAATCTTGTATAAATGTTAGAGATATTGACAGCCTCAGTGATCTGCAGCTTGACAGACATGCTCATAGTGTTTAGGAAGCAAACATATACTTTAGTATCCATTTAATGCTCAATAATTGTATGTTTCAGGAATACCCAATTTTAATGCATGCATAGTGTTATACACAGGCCAATCTACCTTCATATTTTGTAAAATGTATTCATACTTTACAATGCTAACCATTAAACACAGAGCAAACGCGTTAAATCTCAGATTCCTATTAATACCATCAAATCCAACTCTCTAGAAAAATGCTTGCTATTTGCCATTTTAACCTTGAATATAATAACAATTATATGAGGTTAAAGAAAGCAGAGTGCATAACAACTAATAGCGCTGATGCACATTGGTGCCATGAATTGAATAAAAAAAAATGTAATATTGTATAGCTCAGTATAGCTGCACACTGCTATTTCAAACTTGTCATTGTGATTTCAAATGAAAAGGTATCTGATCATATCTCTTATCAAACATATCGTATGATATAATGAATATTAAACTGTGTTGCTATTTATACTATTTACATAAAATGTTCTGCATTTAAATGATATAGCTGATATAATACAAACATCTTAAAGGTCAGAATTTCACCAAATTAGCAGTTGAATTGGCCTTAACCATAAACATTTTGTTATATATTTATTAAGATTAGTATCCTATACTTAAACTGATAATTACTTTACAATTTAAAATGCACTTTTAGTAAAATACATAAATTATTATTTGGAATAAAAGTGAAACCTATATATCTATGATATGTATTTATGTATCATCTATCTATCTATCTATCTATCTATATGTCAGCCCTGCACTGCCCAACTGTAGCCTTACAACCGTTGGACTATTATAACTCCAATCATCCTAAATTTGCAGAGGAAGCTGACTGATGACTGTTTGAGATGTAGACTTTTCCTTAAAAAATAGTTACTCTAAGCATCATGACCACTATAATTATTTAAATTGATCATGGTGTCTGGAGTCTGTATGTGTAGCATTTCACTTTGAAATACTGCACATATGTATTTTAACCCCTCTGCTGTCAGAGATGTTACTCCGCCTCCAGCAGAGTCATTGGATTGTCATTATCCAGTCTGGAACAAGAATTCTGGCCTGGCTAATACCAACTCTGTGACAATATCATTGGACAGAATGCCAGCCATTGGATGAGAGTGGCCAGCTGATGCGTCAGCATTACCAGACCACCAGGAAGCCTTAGATCTTGGTAGGAACCCAGGTAAGGGGCCAAAGTGTAGCCAAATAGTTATCCTGGCATCATAACCAATACAGTGAGCTTTAGTTGTTTTGATGTTTGGAGTAACACTTTAGTTCTTCACTATACCCTGAAAATGTACAGAACTATATTTAATACATTTATCCCAAATTGAATAATTGAAGAGCATATTTGACTCACTTTACTGTGAAATACAATCAAACGTAAAAGTACATTCATTTTTTTTTTATATTCATACATTTTACATTATATTTCAATATCATACATTCTAAACAGAGGCAAAAACATCTGAGTTTACTGTTGTGTGTGTGTGTTTTTAGTAACAATTTTAGCCTGAGGAATTGTCATTTAAAATAGACTACCAGCCCTCACAGTAAATGTGATTTAGCCTGGCCACATGTTGTGTGGAAATATCCACTTAAACACATAATTACATATGCCTACAAACTCCAGGATCTCTGTAACATCTGCTCAGTGTCTATCAGCAGACATTCCTTGGAGTGCATATATCGTTGTACGCTCAGATTCAGTTAATTCATGCATGGTTTTAGCATATGATACGTTTTAGGCATATGCTACCAAATAGGCAACTAAGAATATTTTTAATTTAGTAACAAAGCAGTACAGATTAATTTCAGTTAAAGTCTTCAGTGTGTGTGTGTTTAATGATTTGAATGAGATACCTGGAGACGGAGAAAGTCAAGCATTTACATCAAATGCTCAGAATATTAATCATGTATAAAGAATGCATCTAACTGTACAGCACACAGCCACATAACAATTTAAAATAATTTAAAGGAGCACTCTAATTGTAAATATACATGTTGTTAGTCTAGGTTTGGTCTCCATTAAAAAAAAAAAAAAAAAAAAAACTTGAAATATAACATTTCTGTATTTTGTAATTTAGCACTGGGACAGACTGCTTTCTGCAGTCTGATTCTCAAACCATTGAGTTAAAAATCCTGATGACTTCTATTGAGTCAAATGCATCTCAGAGAGAAGCATTAAGGACACGTGACTTTCAGCATACTTTGTATGTCACATAGAATCAATACTTTAATGTATTTCTGCTGGAAACCTTTAGTAGCCACTACTAGACATGACATTGCCAAATGTAAACAGTGCCATTTCCTGAGAAATAGCACTGCTTAAACCATCAAAACTGCAGGGACACTATTTGTAATGCTGCAAGTGCCTACTATTGCTGCTGAATTCATGTTTGTTTAGTAAAGAGACTTTAGTATAAAAGTACATTTATATTCTATAAAAAGCTATTATCTTTCTATCGCTTCACCTCTTTTAATAACTAACTCAATCAGTATCTACTTTATGTGTACTCAGATAAACCAACCTTCCTTCCTTCCTTTACAAGTATTAAATATTTGTTTTAATCAATGTGATTCAACTAACTAACAAATTAACATGTATGTTCTAACCAAGTGGTTTGCTTTAACAACTAACATATTGCTAACAATCTGCTGTTAACCCGGATGCACTCATATGCAAATTGCGACTCAACTCTGTCATGGATGGCACATATCTCAAGGTGAGCAATACAATGTGATGTATTGGAAGCACATGAAAAGAATGTACATTTTTTCAGTATAAATTCATAGCTAGAGGAGTAAAGTATTTGATTTATAATATATTCGATACATCTTATTGCAAATTCCATGACAAACTTGTGTTCATAAGCATGACTAACAATCTTAAACCATGTATTGTCCTAACACTGTCATGGATGTATCTCTTAATATTACTGACTAATAAAGAAACTAATAATACTAAACAAGAGCTAACATATTTTTATTAATATACTAACATTGTGCTAATCTGTATTGATATAGCAAAAGGACACTCTTGGCACCATAACTCCTTTATAAAATTAGCTAGAGGAGCAAAGGGTGGCAACTCTCTTTGCCTATCACTGTTGCCCGTCACTGGTAAGACTAGGTATAGCTAATGTGAGGTTAAAATCCACTTTAGAAATATCTTCAGTGGGAGGCAGAGTGACCCAGAACCCTCATTCAATGTCAAACAGATCAAAAATAATTTTAATATTAAACAGTGGAATGGTGCCATGGGACTTCACGCACCATAACCACTGCAATGATATAAAGTAGTTATGGTATCCAGATTGTTCATTTAAGCAGCCCTGTCAATGTTGCAACCACTAGGGAAATATTTGAAGAATAATTATTGTTTGAAATGGTAGAAAAGAAGTTTCAAATAATGACTCTGTATATGCCATATGGAATCTTCTTTTGTCAGTTGGTTCCTTAAGGTATAACGTTTTGAATAAAACATATTGCTTAACTTAGTGTTAAAAAAAAAAAAACATAGAAGCCAGTGGACTCTTTTGTATATGAAACCAATAGTGCATCAGTGCATTTCACGTATTACATCAACCTTACTTGTAATTTCTATACAGTCATCATATTGTGTTTATTTGAATAATGTGTTAATGAAACCAAATTGTTATTATAATTATTAATAATACATACTAGTACAAATATTTATAAAGTTTCTGTATTATAGAATACTTTTATTATTTATTAACCCCTTAAGGACACATGACATGTGTGACATGTCATGATTCCCTTTTATTCCAGAAGTTTGGTCCTTAAGGGGTTAAAAAACATATCTCAACCAGTTAAATTAACAGTAATGTTGCCTCTCTTAATCAATTTGGAAATACCTATAAAGTTATTAGCTTGGAAAATACAGCAGAAGGGATCTGATTATCGCAAATAACCATAGATAAAAAAAAAGGGAGATAATTTCAACGTGTTCATGCTCTACAACTCTTCTTGCCATTTAGATGTGGTTGAGTCAAAATTAATGTATATACTTGATTGCAAATTGAAATAGTTATTAATTGACCTTCTAAAACCCTTGTGTTTTCTGTTTTTTATGAAAAATCTTCAACTAGTAGTTGCTCCAATTAGACTTGTGCTGCTTCACTTCTATCACTGGCTCATATTAAGAGCTGTAATTTGCAGAAACTGACTCTGTGGAGAAGACACTAATACTTAAAAATGGATAAAGAAGACAATGCAAATGTGTAACAGTATGTCCAATTGATTATAGTCTAATTCCACTTTGGTAGTGTTTCCATCCTAAAAGAAATGATTTCTAGAAGTAGCATTATTGATTGTCTATAAAAAGTAATGTGCACAAACAAAAACACTATCTAATCTAATGAAAGCTTGGTAGACTGGGTAAAAGGGCGTTTCAAGTTTAGAATCTCCTGCTGCAGTCCTTGTAATCATCAATGTACCTATAAATGCAATAAGCAAGCTAAAGACAGTAACATTTTGTTTTTGGAATCTGTGTAATACTAGCATTTAAATGTTATCTACACTCTAATTTTGTAAAGGCTTTTCATGTCTTAAACATAGAAGAAAGTATATTCATATGAATATGTAAAAAGTGAAACAGATAATATAATACTTTGAGATAGATCATAGAGCGATTTCAACTAAACTCTGATCTTGCCAACTACTTTTAAAGAAATGTTGTTCAGGACCAACAGTTCAGAAAAAGCTTTGTACACATTTAGTCTTTCTTAAGTTGACTGGAACTACCTTTGTTTCAATGTCAAATATTTATTTTTTATAACTTGAATGAAAAAATATGTTGCCAAAGCACAGCCAATTAGTAAAAAAATATAGCTAAGTTTGGGTCTCTATGAACCCTCTTAATTGGATGCAAAGGAATTTTATCAATGTTAATTTTATTTAGTTGTTGATCACAACCCTCACAGATTTCTAAATTACTCTATTAAAAATAAGTCTGTCAAATAAAACTATTTAAAATGCATCCTCATATGAAATAAGCATTATTGAACTTAAATAAACCCTTAAAGTCTGAAGCAAAAACAATAATCCTCATAACAGAGAATAGCAACATTAAATTATGTTATTATATTTTTACTTAAGCGTGGGTCACTCCTGGTCACACCTGGCACCATAACCACTAGAGTGTAATCTAGTGGTTATCATCTTAGAATTTCCCTTTAAATGCTTAGGAAACGTTAAACCAGAAGAGTAGTTATTTTATACATTTCATTTTTTTTTTACATTTTATATATTGTTACGCATCCTATTACATTTTCCAAATAGCCATGTCATTTCCCTTCGTCACAGTCTTGCTCTATCCAAATATACAAGTCTGGTTTTATTTTAAAGGGTGTTGCACATAACCTTTAATTACATTGTTACTTTTTTTACTTACATGGTATTTGTAGTGACAAAGAAAACTTAAACGAGTCAAAAATGGCATAATGTGAGCAAAGCATTGTCTTCTTTTTTCAGAGTGCTATGTATTGCACGTGACTAGTGCAAATACTAACGGACCATACTAACACCTTGGAGCAGAGAAGATCAACCTGTGGCTATCCAGCTGTTATTGGTCTACAGTTCCCATCATCTAGTTGCGGCTGGCCAAGAACAGCTGGAAAGGGACATGTTGGGCACCTCTGCTTGAGAGTTTGTGCTTCCTTTGCTTACCGTAGCTCTGTCACTCTTTTTTCACACAATTACAAAATTCTTCTACTAATTCCTATATGTTGCTTTTCTCTAGTTGCTAAGGATAACACTTTTTAGGTTTTGGTTGTAATATAGTATGTATTTTTTTTTAAAGAAGATTTATATTTAAAGCCTCACAAAGGCTCAGTTAGATGGTGAATCTTCTATAAGTTTTTTTTTCCACACACCACTATACTATTTTCCTTAGAACTTGGCTAACCTCATCACAGTATGTGCAGCAATAAACATTTATGAAATAAGTAAAATCTGGAGATGATAAAGCATATGAACATTAGGAAAGGACACAATAGAAAAAGCAACAACAACAACAACAACATCTAGACAACATTAGAAGAAGAATATACATCTATGCAAAAAAGATGACAGATCCACTTTAAAATAAAGGACAGGAATACGAGCACATTGCATGTTGATTCTTATTGAAAACTGTAAAAAAAATATGATCTTGATCTTAATAGTATCTACGAATCTCTATAACACTTAGAAAATTATTTACCAAACCAGAAATTGTGGAAAATTGACAGTGAAATTTGAATTTTCCGTCTTATTTTGGACTGAAGGTTTCAATCTCCTTGTCAAATAGCCGCAGCTCTCTGTTTAGTAAATGCAACCTCAATGGGCTATTCACTAAGCTGACTAAGAGCTTTTCACTAAACTGGATAAGGGAATTGTTTAAAGTAACTAAGTTGGTAAAATGTTTTCAATCTGCCTCTTCTTGACTGAAATCTGCAATTCCTTATAAATATATTTTTAAAAAATTGGTTTAGTGAATAACCATATCAGTGCTTAACCCTATATCCCTTAACTATAGCTGGTAAATACAACAGGTCATTCGAAGTACCATGTACTTGGATCAACCAGGTGTGAACACTAATTTCGTGAAACAGTGACTGCAGCATGATATTTCACTAACTTACTAACCTGTGACCTGGAATGTGCATGTCTTGTGGCATCCAGGAGAATTTTAACATTGTTAACTTATTAACTTTGTGGGGCTGACCTAACCGTTAAATACATTAAGTTGTATAAACTCCATTCCTCAAGGACCTTGCAGTAAATACTTACTTAATGACTTTGACTTGAAGTAAAAAAGATTGTGCAACAAAAGAGTGTACAAGAAGGCATAGTTATTTTAGTTTGAATAGTAGTATACACGCACTCTACTCTATTAGAGATCCTTGAGAACTGGAAACCAGAAGCCAATGTAAAAAGTAAAAACAAATCATAAAACATAACAATTACTTTAATCTGGATGAGATTTTCAGCATAAAATAGAAGTATTCAGAACCTGGGTTCGAAGAGTAACTAGAAATGACTATAACTTATTAGTTTTGGTTATTTGGCCTAGCAGTCTGAATTTTGTCCTAAGAAATAAGAATCATTTAGTATTCAGACAATATGAGCGAGCACAAAGTCCTCTATTTAATATAATTTGATACACTTTTCAAATGATTTCATATGCTGCATAAACTTTAGAAATACACTTTTTTTATATTTTTACAATATTCATATATTCCTATATATGATATGTAAAAAATACATTTAATATTTTAATATTTTGACATTTCAAAAAATTAAAATGTTTTCTCAATAAATTTAAATCATTTGGAAATGTTATCCAAAAATGTTAAATAGAAGCCAAAATCAGTGTTTGATTTTTGAGGTTGGTTTATATAAACATCACTAAATGTCTGATAATCATATGGAATTCATCTGGACACATTAATTAGTTAGTGCTGCCCAGTAAAGCCACTCTATTTATAAGCCATCATATTTTCCCTGAAATACTTGAGATTTCAGAGGTCACAATATTTTTAGGTCAATGACGCAAAAGTTATATACTGCAGTAATAGAAAATAATATTTTAAGTAATTCTGACTTATCTTTTCAACTTTTTTTAAATACATTAAATGTTTTACAATAGTTATTATGTTTTGTGAGCATTTTATGCTATTTTTCCAATAGCAAGTGGTAGTCTCTGTACCCTGAAATACATATATAAAACATACATAGAGTTAGAGAAAAGAGAGAGGAAAAGGAGAGGGATAATAGATATAAAGACCATAATTACCTACTAGGTGAAAACAGTTGATTGTAGAGAGTTAACAACTAGCCGTAAAATTTAGTTCAAAGTATTTGGATCTTATTTTACAGTCAGATTTCAGGTCTCCTCAACTCATCTACATCTATTTAGTTTGTGTATATTGTAAAAAAAACAAAAACAGTGTTGGATGTAGTTAACACATTTAATTATATAAATTTGTGAAAGGATCTAATTGACAGTGTTCCCTCTAGAATACACTATTCGGTTATTTAAATCTTAGTATTTGTAACTAAAAACACATCAACAAAAGTGTGTTAAGAAATTTAGCATTTACTTTAATATACTTTGCAGTCTTCTTTCAAAATGAAACTGATGGCTGTACATGAGCCCTATTTTTAATTATTATATGGATTGTGCGTTACAAAATCAACTAAAATTAAATTGATTATCTAAAAATAAAATGACCTTCACATGTTCATTCCTTGTGTTTGCCTGACTCCATATTGAAGAAGCTCCCATTACTACATGCTGTTCCAGCAAGGGCTTCAAAGAATGCTGATGTTTTAGGGAGTCTCCTGCATTTACTTTGCTTACTCTTAGTCTAGTACATAAAGAGTTAACGTACCATATCTGACAAAATATTATCAGTATTTATAATCTATTGGCCAATCTTTTAAACCTCACAGCTTATCTTGAAATTAACACTTCTATGTATTAACCCCTTTAGCACTGAATCTGAGGTGCTCTGGGGGTTTGTAGTGTTACTCTAAATTAAATAATTTGGTAACAATTTAATTTATGGTAGATATCAATTCAAATAATGTTTTTATCAAGGAAAACTCCATCATAAAAAGCCACTAAGGGCCTGTCCTGTGTATGTGACCTGTTTGGATTAGGGGTTGCATATTTATGTAGCTATAAAAAAAGCATTCAGATTTAGGGACCTCCTTTTATCTTACTTTTGTAATGGGAATAGGTTTTTATGAAGCTTTCAATGGTCCTTTAATTGTTCCATGCTGGATTGTTCATTTAAGAGGGAACATTGTTAAACATGTTTTATTGTAACAATTATATAATGGAACTGTATTACTCTCTGTGTTAATTTGTGCAGTTTTAACTTATGATGTCATAATATTCTGCAATAATGTTTGTATAAATTAAGCACATTATAATGCCATGTTCGGCTATTTATACTCAATTAGTAAACTGTAAAATGTATATATTTTGCTAATATGTTCAGACTACTTACACATTTTCTTTATTAACACAGAAAATTACTCCCGCTTACAACAGAAAACCAGTAAAAATAGTAACATACATTAATGTTATTAATGTTATTGTATGCTTCATCATTATGACTTATTTGTAAATATACCTCATTGAGTGGCAGCTGAAACACTTTGCAGTAAGAATTTACATTGTAAGAAAGGTTTGCATACATATAATTACACACTGGGGTGATTATGACGCTTTAACTAGTGTAACTATATTTTGTCTGAAAATATTATTTGCTTTTGTTTTGTGTACTGTAAAACATGTTAATGTGTGCTGTCTATAAAATAAAATTTTTAAAAAAAGAAAAAAAACGTGATATTTTAATATTGATAATAAATGTCACTTTTCTTACATGATTACCTTTTTGACCCCTTCAAATTCTTCCTGGATAATGACAATCAATCAATAAATGTTTATACAAATCCTATTGGTGTTGTATGTTTCTATAATTATGTTAATGAGTGGATTACTCACAAGTAGTCAGCCATGTTATTATTTAAACGCATTTCAATTGTAACTAATATTTGGCATTCGTGCTGAATTGCTATGATTACTGGTTCAAGAATAGTTACACATTTCAAACATGTTAATTAGGCATTAGATATACTGCTCACTATTCCCCATCTTGGCAGGAACCACGTACACAGAATTTAGTGATGTAAATCTTACTTAAAATAGATTCCTTAGGAAGTCATTCATGACAAATTTTTACACTGACTTTGTAGGAAATACCTAACTTGGACCAAAATATAGAAGGAATAACTATGTATGTGAATTGCAATTAAAGTTTTTTTTGTCCAAATCACTTTGCTGAAAATAAAACATTTCTGGACAGCAGAATTTCAACCAAGTTATGACTTGACTTGTATGAAGTTTATGAACAAAAAAAGCGAAAATAAATTTGGGCAGCCAAAAAGAAACAGGAAAAAAATGGCACCTATTTTTGTGCTGCAATGCAAACATATTGCCTAAATGTCTTGCATAATGGCTAGACAATGTCAGCCATTTTTGCAATTCTGAGTTGGGAGTATTATATATTTGGATTAAAAAAAAGAAAAATAGGAAGTGAGAGAACTATATAATTATTGAAGTTTAATAATGATTGGTTGCAATCTGTTTTCTTTTGCTATCTTATAAAAATGAAACAGTAGTTTTAAGTTGAAAAAAATGTGATTTATCAAAACATTTAAGGGAAAAGTCAGTGGGCAACCTGGGAAGAACAGAACTTTCCCTACAAATCCAGTCTGTGTAGTGTGTGACCTTTTTTAAAAAAAAAAAAAAAAAAAAACCCACTAAAAACTCAGTGCCCTACACTAAAATGAACATTTTAAATTTCACTATTAATCTATAAAATCAAAATATCTCACTAACAAAATTAAGAATGTATTGACTATAATCGGCGTTTAGAAATTTACCACTTAAAAAGCATAGATTAAACTAAGTATTTTGGTAAAAATCATGCTTTAACAAAATATATAGGTTGCAGTAATAATGATGGTCATAATGGGAATCCTTCCATAAGACATGGTTAAGATAGGTTCTCATAGAAGAGGAGTAAACAATAGTAGCACAGGTTATCCCATCATAAATTCCATAGTGACTTAATATCATGGTCTCTGAAGATGTGTACCATTTCTTTAATATATTTTTGTCATATGTGGCACCTGTTCGGGCTGCAGCGAGCTTCTTCAGATCTCTAAATGTGTCTTCCAAGTTGTACTTTACTTGAGCTTTCTTCCCCAAATGGTCACTCATTAAAACACCTCTATAAGGATAGATTTTGCTTTTTTGGAACAGAATTATCATCATCTGATTCATCACCTCCAACAATAACAGACATTGGGGATACTTCTTTTGTACCCTTCTCTATGTCTTCACAGAAGAGTGGCTTTGTTGACCCCCACAAAGTAGACTTTGCTGTACTCAATGACAAACATATAACAATAAAAAATAAATAAATTTGTAAGTTAGTGACTTCAAGTTCTTGTTACGTGGCAGAGCAGTAGACACAGCACTAACCATGACCACCATCACACTTGGATGACTGAAGCATGCTTTCTCCCACTCAAGTATGTGTGAGTGTCACTATGGCACTAGCTAGGCAAGAGGAACTATATATATATATATATATATATATATATATATGTTTCTTATTTTTTTTTTAACTGAACAAAACTACCCCCCCCCCCCCCAAAAAAAAACCCCCAAACTTTAAAACCCACAAATTGGTGATTCCAAGTTTGTGATAATCACCAGTGGCTACTAGCAGCAGGCATAGCATGAACCTTAACACTGATAGTAGCTCCTTAAGATACTGCAATTAGCTTAAACCTAGCTTCACATTAGGTTCAATGACAAAGCAAATATCATATCTCCCACTCAAAGTGCTACTGACAGACAGTAGTTAATGCAAGCTGGTAGATACAGCAATACCCTCCCATCCCCACAAAGACACAGCAAGGGTATAAAACAAACATCAGTCATGAACTGTGTCCCTTAATAGTTGCAGTCAAAGTCTCTAAGAATTCTTATTGGAAGTATATATGTTTTTTTGCTCTTCCTTTTTCCTCTTTATTGGTCACTTGTCACTTGATCTGTGAAAAGAAAAATCAACATTTACTTAATGTCCCCTAACCATCAAAATAATTGTATTTTCTACCTCTTGATTGGACAGGAGGTCCATCCCACATGATTGGGAAGACACCTTGTCCATCATGACATACTCAGGGCCGTCTTTAACACAGGGCAAATTGGGCAGCTGCTCTGGGCCCAGTTGCTCCTGGGGGCCCCAGAGCAGCTGCCCCGTGGGCCCCACAATTTGAGCAGCCCTCATGGACCCGGCAGTGCGGCTGCACAGAGCTGCACCGGCCCACACACTAAAGAGGGTCCCCGGGTGGCTCATGCACTAAGGGCCACCCAGTGGGTAGGTGTCAGCAGGGTACAATATTTCAAGAAATTCAAAGATGAAATGGCGCCAAAGTAATACCCAAAACCAGTGCATCTCAAATTCACCCAAGGTGCTATACCAAAGGAACACTCATACATCTTGAAAACAATACTCCCCTAAGATTAGAATTAGTAATAATCTCGATGATATGGTATGTCAATTGGAATCACTACTTACTAGGGAAAACAAGATCAAATGTGAAATGTTTACATTGGAGAAATACCAGGAGGATAAAACAACCTAGAAAGATTTGAAAAATTAATTATCACTAATAAAAAGAAGAAATACCAGCATGATCTGATTATGCAAATGATAGAGTTAGAAAGATGCCAGGAAAACAAAAGAAAAAATACTATCAGAATAATTCCACTAGACAAAATTGGAAAAGAAATGGAAGTCCTAAACACAAAGAAATGTACCGTCATAATCAGCAGAGTAAAGCTAAAGCTAATTACCAACCAACACCCCTGCCGCCTAGGGGGAGACAGAGGAAAGAAAGTCTTAATCAAAAGAGTAAAAGACCAGACGGTAAATACTATGATGGGGTGGTTAAATCAAAAACATTCTCTACCCCACCACTGTAATCGAGGCAGAATTATAGGGAAAATGAAAATAAAAAGTCCACTTTTAAAATATAGATTTGAAAAACTAAAGAACGATAGAGAGGAGGATGTTTTTTTAGGAAGACAGAGCATGGGACGCCATTAAAAAGAGAAAGAAGATTAGAAGAGTATTTAGAGGAGGGAGAGTTAAATTGGGAAAAAAGGAGGAAAAGAACAATGACATAAAGGTTTTTAATCTTTCTAAAAAAGAATTTACCCCAACCCAAGACATTTTTTTAACCAAAGGTTTTAAATTTGCTCCAAGCTGTCCAATTAAGAAATTTGAGGATTATGTGGACATTAACCGTTCTATTAGAAAGTTATGTCTAAAGAAGTATTTTAATAGACAAATTAATAATTAATAATTATAAATAATATGAATATGCCCTGTGAAACTAATTCAGCAATGGTACACACTAATTTTTTTTTAATAAAGTCTACCTTTTATCCGCAGTTTTTAAAATCAGGAAATATGATCGTTTTTGAAAAAGTCTGTATATAGTAATATATAAAATCAAACCATTGTCCAAATACTAACAAAATTTGTTGGTAAGTGAGAGAAAAATGACTGACAATTTAAAAAAGATAACTGGGGGGGTGGAGGGCATAGTTATTGTAGATAAAGAGCAATACTTATCATAAATTGCATGCCAACTACAGGATAGTACTACATATACCAAGCTTTCAAAAAAAATCCTACAGACGATATTAATAGGGAATATTATGATTTTTTAAAGACTGGTCTGAATAATAAAATATTAAATAAAGGAGAATTTTCATTTTTGTTTTTAGAACATCCAAGAATACCGGTTATATATATTTTACCCAAGTTACACAAGGACCCGGTCAACCCCCTCGGGAAGACCTATTGTGTCTGGGATTAATTCAACCCTCTTTCCCAGACATGTTTTTGCAGCCCTTGGTAAAGGCTTGTCCATCGCACCTCCAAGTTTCAATGAGTCTTCTGAATTTATTAAATGACTTTCAATGGGAGGAAAGTTATTTCTTGGTTACATGCGATGTGACAAGTTTATATACCATTATTGAACATGCCAGGGGCTGCAAAGCAGTAGAATGTTACCTCAAACAGTCTCAAAAATTTGTAGACAACCAAATAAATGTTATCATAAAAGGAATTAAAATGATTCTTTCCAATAATTATTTTTGATTAGAGGACAATTTTTTTTCTACAAACTCGTAGTACCACTATGGGGACCAAGTTCGCCCCCAGCTATGCCAGTTTATTTATTTCCTATTGGGAAAGATCTTATATTTATCAGGATGGTGGGCTGGGGGAGAACTTGGTCCTCTATTGGAGATATATTGATGATATTTTTGATTTAGAGGGGATCGGAGGATGATTTAAATAGGTTTTATGATTCTCTTAACAATAATAACTGGGGAATAAAATTGAGTAAATGCATTAGCCCCAATAATATAGATTTTTTAGACCTAAATATATTTACGTTTTTAATCATATTCTTAGAACCCGGACCTATTTTAAACAGGTAGACGTTAACAGTTTTATTGAAAAGGAAAGCTGTCACCATCATCCCTGGCTGGAGAATGTGCCTAAAGGCCTATTT